>NC_139624.1:47749173-47759173 GCF_964638095.1 Poromitra crassiceps
AAGTGGGGCACACTGGAATGGTCTACTGGAACTATGTTAAATTGCATTGTCTATATATATCAAATCAAATTCAATTCATATCGTGACAGTTTGGGGGCACGGTGGCGCAGCTGTCGCCCTCACAGCAAGAAGGTTCTGGGTTCGATTCCCGTCTGGGACGCTGTTGGCGCTGAGGGTGTGTCCCCATCCCCATGTCCTCAGTCCCCACTGCCCAGGTGATCTCGTCAAAAGGGCCTTTCTGTGCAGAGTTTGCATGTTCTCCCAGGCCCTGTTCTACGGGGGTGCAAAAGCATGCATTGCACCCTTATTTTAATTGTCTGCATGCTCAGTTGAAAAGTAAAAAACAAAACAAAAAAAAAATTAAATAAATGCTACAGCTGCACACTTACTGTTTAAACTTGAATTATAGTTGTTTTTCTTTGTTCTTTGATGTGATTTTATGGCTTTTTGGCACCTATATGTAACCTTTTAAGGTTGAGATAATTGTATTATCATTATATGGTCCAAATATTTCAGTAAAGCACTTGAAACACTTGAAATATTCTTGCTTGGGTGGTATCATTCTAGTTGAAATGATGGTCAAATGCATTATTTTTACTAAAATAACATGTCAAATTTTTCGGGCGGCCGGCCTTTGGCCGGCCACCCGAGTGGGCCCGGCCTTTGGCCGGGCATCTGCACCCCTTCCTATCTAGGATGCACCCCTAGTCATCTTGTTCTGGAACCGGCCCTGTGTTCTCCCCATGCTCGCCTGGGGTTTCCTGCAGATAGGAACCCCCCTAAAAACATGCAAAACAAATTGTGACAGTATGGGGATAATATAAACATCTGCTGACAACAGTTTCAACACATTAAAGGAGAATTCAGTTTTTTTACACCCTGGTAAAGGTCCAGGTTGTAAAAAAAACGCAATTCTCCTTTAAGTAGACAGTATGGCTCAGAAAGAGTATGTATTACTTACATGTGGATTAAGTTGTCCCACAGTGTGTTTGGTTTTCCATGCCGATCAGATGTATTACACACGCAAATATCCTTGTCTAGTGTCCCATGGCTGGAGTGAGCTGGTGCAGGCTGTGCAGGAGCAGGTGAAGAGGCGGGGGTCAGAGCTGCAGAGGGAGCTGAGGGACAGTGGAGTGTTTCACCTCAGCGCCCGTGGAGAGATAGTGGCACCTCACACAGTAGAGGTAAGGCGAGACACCCCAGGTGAAAAGGCTAAAACAGCCATTTTCTCTTTGTCATACTCTGAGCCCAAAAAAAATCCACTTCAGTAGCACTTACATGTACCAACCTTTCCAGTTTGTTCTATCTATATTCTGAAGGTTTTTACAGTGGGGTTCGTTTACGGTATATATAGAGAGCCGCAGGAATGAGTCCGGAAGTATACTTCAGTGGAAAAGTCTATGGGATTTAACATGGGGGTTTCGCTTAAATTCAATTCAATTCAACTTTATTAGCAGACTCAGGTCCATAGGGATACATACACGGGGTTAACATACAAGAGATACAACAGGCAATAAAAATCATAAAAGAATGTACAAAAAGATACATAACTTAACGCACAGGCAGAACATACAGGCATTTTAGCCAGTGGACCCTTAAACTTGATGTATAACGTGAACAGCTCACTGAGGGGCTTGAAAGAGCTACAATGATACCGTTTGTTGACACATCCAGCCTTTTCATAAACTTAAACATTAGATTTCTTAGGAGTGCTTTAAAAGTCCTCACTCCAGCAGTGACAAACATCTGGCTAGCACTGCCCCCTCTGGGTTGTTTAAGGAGTATTCTCATGGCATCATTATATGCAACTTGCAATCTGTGCATGCTAGACTTTTTATAACATGACCAGGTGTGCAGTATAAAGTGGTGTGCAATATGCCTTGAACAAGGACACTTTCACTTTAGTGGAACAATGACAGAACTTTCGGGCAATAGTGTTTGCTTGAGCATACAGCTTCCGACATTGTCTGTATATATCATCGTCATCTGTCATTTGATCCGTAATAAAATGGCCAAGATATTTAATCTTATTCCAGACCTCAAGACTATTGTCTGATAGTTTAAAGATAGGAAAGTTAAGGCGTTTGTCCTCTTTAGTTCTGAGGACTGAGGACCACCAGGTCATCTGCATACATCAGATGGTTTACTAGTGTTTCTCCGACCATGCATCCTGTGTTACAGGTTCTCAGTTGAGCAGACAAACCATCCATATATAAATTAAATTAAATAGGAGATAAAATTCCCCCCTGCCTCACGCCATTGCTTACACCAAATGGAGCTGATATACTCCCACCCCATTTGACCTGCATGGTCTGGTGGGCATACCAGTAGGCCAGGACCCTCACAATAAAACCGGGCACTCCTCTTTGCTTCATTTTCATAAAGAGTTTATTATGGTTAATCCTATCGAATGCACGGGACGCATCAATAAAACACATGAGGACTGATGAATTACTAGACTTGTATTTGCTCACAATTTCCTTGAGAGCAAAAATACATAGGTCAGTACCATGCTTTGGTTTAAAACCAAACTGGTTATCAAGGGAGTGGATATACTCACTTACTCTATCCAGTAGGATTATTTCCATTACTTTGGAGATGATGCTGGCTATAGCTATGGGCCTATAATTATCAAGGCTACTAACCTTGCCAGCTTTATCTTTAATAACTGGGACAAGCAATACTGAAAGCATTGAGTCAGGTAATACACCGTGGATCATAAAGCCAGTAAAACTGATAGATAACAGTGGTGCTAGTCTCAGACTAGCATTTTTCAGGTGCTCTGCAGTGATCTGATCCATCCCACATGCTTTGTTTACAGACAAATGTTGCATGGCTTGATACACCTCATGTGTTGTTATACCCATATTATCATTGTTCATATCAGAGTCATCCACAAACAATTCACTATTAATACAGTTGAATAAAGAGCTATAATGCTGTCGCCATAGTGCCACAATATTATCAGCTCCTGAGGTTCCTTCTACAGAGCAGGGTAAGGAGGGTTTACTATTAGTGAGAGATCTCACCTCTTTCCAAAAATCATTCACATTGTTACACAGTAGCTTACTGGCCATGGAGTCTGCCCTCATGACTTGCTCATTTTTGCAGATGAATCGTACAGCATACTTATATCTAGCATTAGTTGTGATTTTATGCTCAAGCTCAGGCCCCTGCCTAGGTCTTCCAGCTATAGCCCACAGTTTAAAGGCTTCTCTTGCGTCAGCATGGTACATTGCTACATGCTACATTAAAGTTGAGCTGAACCCAAAAATGACTTTTATTTTATTTTAGTTCAAATACCTGGGTATGCACTGCACCTATCGAATTTCTTTAGTTTTTCCACACTTTTTCACATCAAAAGTTCATTTTTCAAGATTTCATTCTTAACAGTAATCTACAGTTTGCTGACTTCACCTAGTACTATCAAATTTCTACTCCATTTCAACCAATCATATCACAACATGGCAGCTGTCAATCAAATCTTCATTTCAGGATAATTTTCTCCTCCAAATGAAGGAGAAAATGGCACCTAGTGCCTGTCATCTGGCAGAATTCCTATCCCATAAACTAACTACTAACTTGGTCAATTGTATGTTGATCTACACAATAAAGAAAACGGTAATTTCTAAGAATGCAAAGAAATGTAACTGGCTTGTTAAAACTCGCATTCCAGGAATATTGTATTTACCGCAATAGCGATAATGGCGCGCCCCCGAGAGCCTGGTTGTCAGGGATCGCCCCTCCCCCGAGGGGCGACCCCTGACAACCAGGCGGGCAGGCAGCACCCATGCATCGGATTGTCCGCTCGTTCCCCACGGAATCAGCTGGCTGCCTGGTACTCGGCGGATCCCACTCGCGTAGCACGACAACACGCTGAATCCCACTCGATTTGGGGGTGGAACGTGCCAGGATTGGCCAATGCCAAAGCCAGTCCCCAGAATTGTCAAATCAAATCATCGACACCCTATATGGTCCGCCTCTAAACCCTGTCATCTCAGACAAGATTTGTTTTCAGTCTCCGACGCTCGCGCTTTTGCTTTCTGTTCCGACTTTAAATGCATAAAATAAGGTCTGTGGTTAACAAAAGTTTATGGGAACGCGAATCTGGGTTCTGCATGATTATCTTCACACACGTGAATAACTTTTATGACTTTTGGAACGTAAATGTGTTGTTTTTTTATGTGATTTTTATAAAATGCTTCAAAAGGCATAAAAGTTATTCACGTTTGTGAAGATTATCCTGCTGAACCCAAATTCGCATTCCCATAAACCAGGGGTGGGCAACTATTTTTCATGGGGGGCCACATGAGAAACCCAGATTGTTGCCAGGGGCCGAACAAATATTGTCATGCCGTAACCCATGGATGGGCAACTTTGATGATAGAGAGGGCCACAAAAAAAATTCCTCGCTACCAGATTTTGCTGAGGGCTCAACGGCGCCAGCGCGAAAAATTTGGGGCATTTGAAGCCAGGTTTAGAGGAATAACTAATTTTAAATTAACAATTGTGATGTCATTATTCAGTCTTAACCACCAATATTTGATCCTTTTCCTCACTCACTCCTATGTCACCACCTGCTCTCCCTGCAGGGCTTGAAATTAACTTTTTTCACCACCTGCCAATATGGCTGCTAGATTTTAAAGTTACCAGCCAATTAGAATTTCCACTAGCCGAAATGTTTTTCTTGAAATAGGCTAAACCAGAATATGAGTGGGTTAATTTAACACATTCACTGCCAGACGTTTTTTTTTTTACTGTAGTTAGCTTCTGCCAGAGGGGTTTTTTGAGGATTCTGGCTCATCTTTCAAGACCCGAGGATTCTTTTCTGCTAAGATTTTGTGAACACACAATATCTCAAAAGAACTAATAGAATGTGTGCTTTCTCTGTCTAAAAGAGTTAGTTTGTAGAGTTAGTAGTTATGTAAGCATTAGCAGTTGAATACAGCATGGTTTTAGCGTCAGAAAAAATATTCAGAGATAAACGGCTTTTTGTGAAATTCGATAGAACAGTCACTTTAACCATTCATTTTTGGCTCTCTCTCTCTCTCTCTCCCTCCCCCTCTCGCTCTCTCTCTCTCTCTCTCTCTCTCCCTTCCTCTCGCTCTCCCTCCCTCTCTCTCTCTCTCTCTCTCTCTCTCCCTCCCTCTCGCTCTCCCTCCCTCTCTCTCTCTCTCCCTCCCTCTCGGGAGGGAGACGCACTAGGTTTAATCCTAGTGAGAGGGGGAGAGGGAGAGAGAGAGAGAGAGAGAGAGAGGGAGGGAGGGAGAGAGAGAGAGCGAGAGAGAGAGAGAGAGAGAGGGAGAGAGCGAGAGGGAGAGTTGCTTCAACTCCTCCCTCCGTGGGCGTTCTTCTTGGCTGCAGCGGCCGTCACAAGCTTGTCACCAGTCTCAGTGCTTTGCTGCTGTCCTGTGCCTGTGGCTGCGCGGCCGCTGTTTGAGGAAGTCGGGATGGACTCGCTCGCTTCTTGGAGTTTTGGTTGAGAGAAGCTTTTGCGATTCTGGTCAAATTTATGCTGCGTGTTTCAAAGTGTGTTCCACCTGTAATCTATTATGTAAATTTGCAATCCCGCATCGCCAGCAATCAGCGCGAAAACGAAAGCGTTTTCCCCCATCCATTTTCATGAGAATGGCTGGGGTGAGAATGGCGTGACAAGTTAAAAAAATGCTTGCCTTCCTCTAGTCAGGAGAGCACTGTTGCCACTTAGTGGGTCGGTGGAATGGGTTGTAAACGTTCGGTGGCTCCAATAATTATATAAGAGATGTAAAAGGGTTAGATGCACATCCCACGGTCAAAAAAAAAAAAATCATTTTTTTGACGACTCAACTCGTCGTTGGCAGTGAACAGCTGGATTGTGTTTGACGACTCAACTCGTTCTTGGCAATTAACGTGTTAAGCATAAGTATCAGTAAGTGGCCCGGGATTCTCAAAGCCTGTGTTGAGGGTCACACAAGAACAAAAATGCACTCTTGAAGCTAAATAAATCCAAAACCAACAAGTTAATTATTTAAATTTCTACTTCAATGTAGAACAGTCATTTCTTAAACATGAGATTACTTTTAGCCTTTTAGTCATAAATATTATTGAAAGATATTCCATATTCCAGACTGAAATGCTATAACAGAAGAGTATTGCCCAGAATGACATGAACATTTGGACACTTATTCAGCGGGTATATTGCGGGTTCAAGTGCACTGTAAAAAAAAATATATATATATATATATTTTTTTTGCAATTCCATCGCGGGCCACACAGCGCCGTATGTTGCCCATGTATGCCATAAACCTTTGTTAACCACAGACCTTATTTTATGCATTTAAGTGAAATCCCCATTCTAAAACCCCATAGACTTTACCACTGAAGAACCAAATGCCGGCGATTTCTGGATAAAGCCTACAGAAATACGTCATCCCTGCGGTACTCTATTAATCATAGCCTGATTTATTTACATTTTATTTCTAAAAACATGGCATGTTTTTGTTTACTTTTTAAAGCAGCTACGAGCAAGATTTTCGATTGTTATTAAACAGTATAATTACAAAATTGATGCATCACATCTTACCTATAATAGTAGCTGAGACCAAAGCCATGTGAATCGGAGATTGCCTGCACCCACCAGCTGGCAGGCGTATTCACAAACATTTTCAACCAGTCTCTCTCCCTCCGACAAGTTCCCTCCTGCTTCAAAGCAGCGACAATCATCCCCATTCCCAAGCAGCAGAAAGTGACTAGCCTCAACGACTGGCGCCCAATAGCCCTCACGCCAATAGCCAGCAAGTGCTTTGATATATCACAGATCCGCCCCACACTCCCCCCGGACCACGACCCGCTACAATTTGCATACCGCCCCAACAGGAGCACAGCGGATGCAGTAGCACACGTGCTCCACACCGCCCTCTCCCACCTGGAGGGGAAGGACACCTATGTAAGAATGCTGTTAGTGGACTACAGCTCAGCATTCAACACCATAGTACCCTCCAGGCTGGTACGCAAGCTCAAGGATCTGGGACTAAACACAGCAATGTGCGACTGGATCCTGGATTTCCTGACAGATCGCCGCCAGGTGGTGAGGGTGGGCAACCTCACCTCCTCCCCACTGACCATCAGCATAGGAGCGGCCCAGGGGTGCGTCTCCAGCCCCTTCTGGTACGACCTCTACACCCACGACTGCGTGGCGACTCAAACTTCGAACACCATCGTGAAGTTTGCAGACGACACAGCAGTCGTGGGGCTGATCTCCGGGGGCGACGAGACGGCCTACAGAGAGGAGGTGGGGGCCCTGGAACAATGGTGCCAGGACAACCACCTCTCTCTGAACGTCTCTAAGACCAAGGAGATCATTGTAGACTACAGGAGGGGGAGGGGCGCACACCCCCCAATCACCATCAACGGCACAGTGGTGGAAAGGGTGGACAGCTTCAAGTACCTGGGAGTCAACATCCACCAGGACCTGACATGGGCCGGTCACACCGCCACTGTTGTCAAAAAGGCCCAACAGCGACTACACGGACTCAGGTGCCTGAAGAAATTTGGGCTAAGGCCAGAAATCCTTAGGGACTTCTACAGAGGCACCATTGAAAGCCTGCTGACTGGCTGCTTCACCACCTGGTACGGGAACTGTACCACCATGGACCGCAGGGCGCTACGACCGTCAAATACGTCAAATTTAAAATGTTTAAGCACGTCTAAAGTATGCACATGACATGTGCACCTATGTGCAGTGAATATGCCACTGTCTCTGACTTGTCTTATCACTCTACTGCCTTATTGCTTGTTGTGTCTCTTGTTGTTTTTGCACTCATATGCCCTGTTATATTTGTACTATGTTGTAAACGGAGTCCACAGCACAAGAATTTCACACGTGATACTTGTACCACGGAGTGACAATAAAAAAATCTTGAATCTTGAATCTTGAGATTGCTCTCTTGATGCTTATAGAGTCTGTGTCTGTCTAACCTCGCGTCACCAGGGGGCTCTCTCTCTCTATCTGTCTACCGGCAGGCCGGATAAACCCGGAAGTGAAACGAAACGGTTCACGGCAGATGCCTGCCTTCCGCCGTTTCGCTCTGCCTAGCAACAGATCATAAACAAGGAGAACACCATGCAGGGGCTTGCTACTCTCGCGAACATCTCTCGTTATATTCTAACAGGTTTTTTGGAAGTTATTTTGTGGTTATGGCCGAAGTGGCTGCTGCAAACCGTTTCATTTCATTTCCTGATCTGCCCTGGCCACAGACAGACTAACACTGGCTGATTCACTCGGGGTTCAAGCGAGACTACTCTGCGTTGGTCTCGTCTACTATTATAGGTAAGATGTGATGCATCAATATTGTAATTATACTGTTTAATAACAATCGAAAATCTTGCTCGTAGCTGCTTTAATGAATGTTGACAGTATTTTCTGATTTATGGAGTGATAAGAAGAGATATCCAAAATTCCCAGTCTAAAAACCTTTGGCTCTAATATGTCAACAAAATGAAACAGGAATTCTGAACCTGGATTTTTCCAATGTTCACATTTCTGTCCTGGAAAGTATGCATATGTCTTAATGTAAATAATGAACTGGGGAAGTTTCATGGTGATAGCTATTAGTTAAAAACTTGACCCTATTCACCTGGGGTGTCTCACTTGAATGTTGATCAGTCAGGCACACGCTCACAACAGAGGACTGTCACAGAATGGGAGATATCATCACTCGGGACATAACAGAGAAACTGTCATGAAATGATCAACTCTCATTTCTGTGTAGTCAGTGGTAGATTGGTCAGAGCAGTTTTAGTTCTACAAACATTTCTCAGAGGCAGAAATATGTATGTAATGTAAAGTAAGTAACGTTAGCCGCTACCATTAGCCAAAGTAGCTGGCCATAATGCATTACGGCGATAAGAGAGACAGGGCAAATTCGGAAACTCCCCCGGCAGCCGCTAGGGGCAGCCGCCCCCTCTCCTCGTACTTCCGTGTAGCATTAATCCATTCAACCAATCAAACGAAATCAAACAATATCCGGAAGTGAGCTTCATTTTGCTGTGTCAAAGTCAATGAGCTCCATTGGTCCATTATATATATGTCAATGATTGGTTCCCAAACTGGGGCTCCACCTGGTGGTCCACCAGATAATTGCTTTTTTTTTTTTTACAGACAACAGTTTTTTCATATACACATTAACCCTGAGGAGTAGCCGGATTGGGCCGATATTTGGGGAAATATCACAATTTTGAACATTTAATTTCATAGGCTGCAGCAGGCTCAGTTTTCATATGAAACTAGAAGACCTAAGGAATCGATTTCTACCAACCATGTCATGCTAGTTTGTCAGGGAGGTAGCTAAACAACACTCCAAATTTAGGCTAAATGTTGGCGAGGGGGGGAAAAAAGCATTTCCAAAGGGGTCCTCTTTTTCACAGCCTAATGTTGGCAGGTGTGTGTGTGTGTGTGTGTGTGTGTGTGTGTGTGTGTGTGTGTGTGTGTGTGTGTGTGTGTGTGTGTGTGTGTGTGTGTGTGTGTGTGTTTGAACCAGCTAGTAGCCTTATATTGTCATTTAGCCTTTCTGCTGCATGGTTAAATTAGCAAATTTTAATTTTATTGGGGGGGTGGGGTATATGCAGTGGAAGTGGTCCCTGGGAAATTTGGTTTGGTACGTATTGGTACTTGGATGGAAAAGGTTGGGAACCCCTGCTCTAAGGAAATCTCTCTAGAACTAAAAGTCCAATTAGCAATAAAAGAGCAGGATGAAAGAGGCGAACAATACGGTCTCTCCTTTTGTTCTCCCAAATATTCCACATCAGGCCTCCATCGATCATCTGGGACCATTTCAGAAGCAATGTTAGCTATATCAATGGTACTGTTTTTGTCCAATCAGGTGACAGACATCAGTGAGAGGAAGATACGTCTCTCGGCAGAAACCCTGGTGATCGCCACAGGAGACAGACCTCAGTATCTGGATGTACCAGGAGACAGAGAACTCTGTGTGACCAGGTGAAACAGCACAACCATACTGCC
>NC_139624.1:47764173-47789173 GCF_964638095.1 Poromitra crassiceps
GCGAGCACACGCAAAGTGCGCTGCGCGGCGCGGCCTTGTGCGAGCATGCTGCGTGAAGTTGGCACTTGTAATGCACAATTTATTGTCTTAAAACTTGAATGGAATCAGGGGTGCCGATTTATGTCTGTGCCAGTGCGTGCCCATGCTTGCGCATGCCCGTCGCCCAACCCATCCCCCGATAAAGCGATAAAGCTGACGCAAACGCACCATAGGAGATTTAACAGCGACCTACACACACACACTTCACACACCACTTCAGTTCGACAGAATAGGAACAAGCGACCGAAGCATGCTGTAAACCACACTCATCTCAGCAACATAGTCAGTCTGTCACTCTCTCTCTGATACCGCTCAATGCACAAGTGTGTTTACTCACTACGTCAGCAGGGTAGAGTGCACTGACTCATGCAGCCAATCAGATTGGGCTATGTTTTGATCAACTCGTTTTGTAACCCGGGGCCGCCAGCGGGCCTCGGGTGGAGGAGTTTGCTATCAAATCAATGTAAAGAGACTCGACCCCGCCCAGCCCACAGCCTAGAGCCCAGAGCAGAGCACCCACGGGGAAATGAGGGGAGAGAGAGAGAGAGAGAGAGAGAGAGAGATGCCTGTGACAGTCACTGAAGTTTCGCCAAATGAGGGTGGGGCTGGGGGGGGCTGCGTCAGGAAGGTGCAGGGGCTGAGGCCGCCACCAGGGGGGGCTGCAGCCCCGGCAGCTCCCCCTTTCCAGCGCGGTTGAATAAAGGATAACTTAACTTAACTTAACTTAACTTAAGAGATGAGGCATTACTCTATCTCTCTACACCTGTGCCTTAGCTGTCTGTGCAGACCGGGGAGCTGGGGGCGGGGCCACACCCCCTTCATTGTCGCCTCGAGCCAGTCTCCCCCAAATCTCGCTACACAGAAATCTCCTCCACACACATCTCGCCAGGAACACACTGTCAACTTCACTAACCAACTTCACCATGCCGAATCAGCCCTAGATCAGAGACTTAGGCCCAATTCCAATCCGCCCCCTAAAGACTCAAGCCCTGAACCCTCAGTCCCTCTAATGGCCGCCATCTGAAAGTGGTTGAGTCATCAAGTGTGGAAGGGATCCACATTGGATAAATAGGAGGATTGGGACAGCAGAGCCCTTTGCACTTGACAAGATGATGTTGACTCTGGCAGGTTTGGGGCTCGCTATATATTGTTTATTGTCAAGACGCTTTGAGGGATAGATTCCCTGATGAGTCTGTTCTCATCCAGGCTATGGCTCTACAGAGTGGACAACAGGTCATTTAAAAATAAATGTAGCCTACTGCAAAATCTGCAATCTGCAACATGTGTAATTATAATTAAAATAAGCATAATAATGACATGTCACCCAACATTATACACGTCAATACTGTACAATACAGATTCGGTAAAACTATTTCTCATTCATCAAAAAAGTTGTGGATTGCAATTGTAATAGAAATGATCGATGATTATTCTAGGATTGTGTAAAATAACTACTTGCATTCCTCTGATATAATATTTTTGTCTAATCTGAAATCCCTATTAATGTAATGTTTCATTGTCAATTAAGGCATTCCAGCGCACTCGCAAACACTGCGTTCGTTTCGCGCGTGTGTTCTTTATTTTTTGACAGATATTTGCAGCCTTCCTCGTTTATACGTCACAACGCTATGCATTGTGGGCAATTCCCTTTCCGTAAGTGGCCATAGCTGCTCCCTTACGGTAAGGGGGCAGAAAGGGCTCACTCTGAGCCCTCATTCACTTTGCGATTTCAGCGTGGGACATCCCTAAGCCCTCACTCCCTTCACGTGAACGCGCCTCTAAGGGGGTGAGTCAGTAAGGGGGCGAATTGGAATTGGGCCATAGACAGCCACGCCTCCAACTTCACCATGCCGAATCAGTCCCAGATCGGAGACAGGTGTGAGAGCAGAGAGGGGGGGAAGAGAAGAGCACCCCACAGCCCAGCTCCACCAGATCATGCCACACGGACACTTCAACAGAACGTAAGTTATGACTATAACTATGGATCTATGAGACCGAACGATGACCGTCACCACGGTCTTACAAGTGAATGATGCGCCGCTTCTCCTTAATCTCCGAGACATTAATATCAACAAAGTCAGGTGACTGACCTCAGGAGGCCGGACCAGAGGGCGGAGCCTATAAATACCTCCAGGAGTCCGCGCCGACTTCCTCCAGCCTGGAACGCTTCATCCCGTTCCTAGCGACAAGAGATGGTGACGGTCATCGTTCGGTCTCATAGATCCATAGTTATAGTCATAACTTACGATCTATTTCGACCTCACTCAGACCGTCACCACGGTCTTACAAGTGGATGACGCATACCATCAAGGTCGCCAGGAACAGAAGATTCCAAGCCGTCACTTCTGCGTCCAGCAGCTGACAGTACAGCTGACCCCACCGGTGCTGGCGCCGCCACATTGACTCTGTAAAAACGAGAAAAAGTGCATGGAGCACTCCATGATGCTGCTGCACAGATCTCTGCCACAGAGACCCCTTTCAAAGCTGCCCAGGAAGTGGCCATACTCATAGTAGAGTGTGCCACCAGATCTCTAGGGACAGGCAGGTCCTGCCCACTGTAGGCATGAGAGATCGTGTCAACCACCCAGTGTGACAACCGCTGCTTAGAGACGGGAAAGCCCAGTTTGTTCCCACCATAACAGACAAACAGCTGTGCGTGTGAGTGCCGCAAGGACTGAGTACGTGGCACATAAGCCCTTAACACCCTTACTGGACACAATGTCTGCAGGTCTATGCTGTCCCCCGCTGAGGCGGGCTCTGGCTTGAACGAGCTGATTTCAATGACTTGATTTACAGTCTGAAAATTCACGACCTTGGGGAGAAATGAGGGATTGGGCCACAGTGACACCCCGGTGTCGTCAGCCTTCCACCTCAAACACTGTTCACTAACTGACAGAGCATGTAACTCACTTATTCTCTTGGCTGAACACATTGACAAGAGGAACAGCGTCTTAAGCGAGATAAACTTAAACTCGGCCTGCTCAATAGGCTCATACGGAGCCCCAGTCAGCGACCGCAACACCAAGGTGAGATCCCATGATGGAGCCCTCAGCACCCTGCCCGGCCGCAGCCGGTATGTGCCCTTGATGAATTCTGACACCAAGCGGTGTCTCCCCACAGACGCACCTTCCACTGCTTCATGGAAGCTGGAAATGGCTGCTGCATATACCTTAACAGTGCTAGATGCCCTCCCTGCGTCGAAGATCGACTGAAGGAAGCGTAGTACCCCCTGAACAGGGCAGGTGGATGGGTCCAGCTGCCACTTACGACACCAATCCAAGAATACCTTCCATTTCTGGCTGTAGCTAGCTTGTGTGGAAGGGGCCTTAGCGCTACGTATTGTATACATGACAGCTTCGTCTAGCCCAAGAGGGAGGGGCTGCGCAGCGGCCAAGCCCACAGCTTCATTGCCGCAGATTTGGCATGCCAAATCCGACCCTGTGCCTGGGACAGAAGATCTGCCCTGACTGGCAGCGGCCATGGTTGGCCGTGGACCAACCGGAGGAGAACTGGAAACCAGTGCCTCCCCGGCCACCTGGGAGCTATTAACAAGACCCTGTAGTGCCCCGTGGCCACCCTGTGGAGTACATGGGGGATCAGAGGCAGCGGAGGAAAAGCATACAACAAGCCTGTTGGCCACTCTTGAGACAGAGCATCTGTTCTGCTCCAGGGCACCCCCTGAGGCCTCATCGAGAACCAGTTCTCGCAGTGAGTCGACTCTACTGTTGCAAACAGGTCCATCCGAGCCCTGCCGAATTGGGACCACAGCCGAGCTACGACCTCGGGATGTAGCCTCCACTCGTCCGGGAGAGGGCCTGTCCTGGACAGGAGATCTGCCGCTTGATTCTCCACCCCCGGGATATACATTGCCCTGAGAGAGGCTAGGCGGGGAAAGGCCCACAGCTTCCTGGCCACCTGGAGACAGCGGAGAGACCTGGTGCTCCCCTGGTGATTTATGTTGTACACCGTGGAGGAGTTGTCTGTCCTCACTAGGACATGTCTGTTCCTGATGAAGGGGAGAAGCTCCACCAAGGCCAGGTGGACCGCTCTCAACTCCAAAACGTTGATGTGCTCGCCCCTCCAAGGAGGCGTCCACACACCCCGTACCATCCTGCCTTCCCAGACTGCCCCCCAGCCTGTTAGGGAGGCATCTGTGGACACTACTGTCCTGCGTGATGGGATGACCCCCAGCGGAACCCCGGCTGTCAGAAAGGCCTCGTCTCTCCAGGGGCGCAGTGGCCCGACGAATGCCCCCGTCACTCTGAGTCTCACTCTCCGGTCTCGTTCTGGATGGAGATTGAAGGCGTTCACCCATCTCTGCAGCGGCCGAGCCTTGAGAAGACCCAAGGGAAGCACCACTACTGCTGCTGCAATCATGCCTAGCAGCTTCTGAAATTGCACCAATTTTAGCTGTCTGCCTTGACGGAACAGCTCGACCTGAGCCAGGAGTCTCATAACCCTCTGCGGGGTGAGCGAAGCCGACATCGTGAGGGAATTTAAGGACAGACCCACAAACATTGTATGCTGTGCCGGCTCGAGACTGCTTTTTCTCAAATTCACCTTGAAGCCGAGCGCTTGCACGTGATTGATGACCCTCTGCGTGTCCCGCACACTCTGACTGCGACTTGGGTCACAGATCAGCCAGTCGTCCAAGTACGGGAGGATCTTCAGGCCGGCCATCTGCAGTGGACGTAGAGCTGCTGCCACCACCCTGGTGAACACCCTTGGTGACAGAGACAGGCCAAATGGGAGGACCTTGAACTGGTAGGCTTCTCCTTGGAACGCAAACCGTAGAAATGGCCTGTGGTTTGTGCAGATGGGGACGTGAAAGTATGCGTCCTTTAGGTCTATGGAAGTGAACCACTCTCCTTCCTCGATAGACTCCACAATCTGTTTGTTGGACAACATTTTGAAAGGCAGAACCTTTATTAAGGCATTTAGCCGCCTGAGGTCCAAAATGGGCCGCAGGCCGCCATCTTTTTTTGGAACTATGAAGTATCTGGAGTAGAACCCAGTGCGCTGTTCGCTGCTGTCTACTCTCACAATGGCCTGCTTCTGCAGTAGGGTTGAAATTTCTTCTGCTAAAATTTTTGCCTGGATTGAATCTCTGACCACGGTCATACCGACCGTGGAAAAAGGAGGGGGTCGCTGCCGAAACTGGATTCTGTATCCATTTGCCACCAAGGCCAGTACCCAAGGGTCTGACACACAGGTTTCCCAGCTGTCCAGGCGCAGCTGAGACACCGGTTCGACGGCTGACCCCTGTGTCCTAGGTGAGGTTCCCCTGAGGCCTTGGACCTCTGGGGGGGCGGCCTCTCTGTCTCTGGGGCGTTCCCCTGGAGTACCCACCGGGCTGGTGCCCCTGCTGGCGCTGCAGAGGGCGTTTTGCACCGCCACCCAAGGTTGCAAACTCCACCCCCTGTCGCCTGCCACTCCCCCGGGACCATGAAGACTGGCGTGGGGGCTGAGATCCGCTGGCCCCATACCTGGCACTAAATGTGCGCCGCACACTTTCCCTAGTGCGGCGTGATTTCTCCGCTTTGTCCAACACTCCATGAGAGTCTGGGTGAAAGACATTGCCAGGCACCACTGGCATGATTGTGAGATCTCTCCTCATATTGTCTAGCAAAGTGGTCTGCGCCAGCCAAACCTGCCTGCGTGCCAGCATAGCGGCTGACATCGATGCACCAATATCCCTAGTAAGTTGACTATGAACTACCAGGCCGTGTCCACCAAATCCCTGGTGTCCTGATCCTCAGGGCCAGTGGTCTTCCTAATGGCTGCCAGCAGAATCGCCAGGGCATTGCCCGACCGGGCTGCACGTGTGGCCGCATCGTAGGCGTGACACACCAACTTGTCTGTCTTTTGACATTCTTTAACTGGGCAACGAGGGTTAGCGGTCACTCGCTCCGGGCCGAGTGACGTCAGGGCCGCAAACTCCCCCTCGACTGGTGGCATGTTCGCCAGCCGAGTCTCTAGCCCATACTGGGACTTGACTAGTCCGCGACACCCAGAATTAAACAGTGGAGCCCTGTCTGGATTGTCCCACGACATTCTGAGCATGTTCAGATAATCCGGAGCCGCCGGGATAGCCACTGACAGCTGGGCCCGGTGAATACCGGCCCAAACGCCATCAACTGGAACCGGAGCCTCCGCCGGTATGTCCAGCCCCACAATTTTGGCTGCGCTCACGCATTTGGACACCACATCCATGGGTGAGACCCCACTGCCGTCCTCACTGCCACGAGCCGACTCCGTCGCCCGCTGTGAAGACCCGAGTCTGTCATCTTGTGACGCATATAAATCGAGGACATCTGGGTGATCCTGCCCCTCGCTCTGATATGTGGGCAGCTCAAGGTCGGCAGACCCCCCTTGGTCTTGAGACTCTGGGGTTGCCACCGAGACCGTGTGACGGCCCTCCACAGCAGCAAGTCTCCCTGAGAGACTCTTGATTGCTGCTAGGATCTCCAGCTGGATGTCCCCATGCTGTGGCTGATCCTCCACTGAGACCCGGCGCCGACGAGCCGGACTACCCGACCTCTGCCCACGATGTTGTTCAGGCGAGGCCTCACGTTTCCTGTGTCTCTTACTGCGATCAGAGGAGTGTCTGGCCTGTCCCTTCTCTTCTCTCTGTCTTTTGGTAGGTGGCTGTTCCGCCGCCTTCTCCAAAAGTACGGCTCTCTGCCGCCGTTCCTCCAGAGAGAGATCCAAGGCCTCCCCGCAAGGGTTGTCAATGTCCTCGAGGACATGGTCCAAACCGAGGCAGGGGGGACATTCCCGATGGCCATCCTTGGGGTCCATCCGACCACCACAGCCATAGCACTGATAGGCCATTCCCCCACCAGCTCGTTGTAGCTGGGGTACGGAGGCGGCACTAGGGTCCCCCTGTGCACAGGGGTTGCGGACCCACAAACACTCTCACCCAATGGTGTGTGTTGTTGTTGTTGTTTTCCAGGTACTTTTTCCTGTTCCTACCCCCACTCTGCAAAAGATGGATGTAGAACAACAGTAATGAACACAACGGCTGTAGAACACTGCTTCTACCTGCCGTTTTATTTTTTATTAATTAATTAATCACTTAATTAATTATTATATCAATATTGCTTAATCAATATGACTGTAAGAGCCCCACTCCCTGTGTGTGCACAAGGAAGGGCAGAAAGCACCGAAAATATACTTTAACTCTTTTCCAAGCTTACCTACTTTCTTCTAAAACAGATGAATCTGTAGCTATCTTATAGCTGCTCGTTACCTGCTTTCCCACCAGGTGTAACAATTAAGCCACCTAGAACGGAGATGTGTTACCAAACATGAAACACTCTCAACAATACATTTTGCTTTTCCAGGTGTAACCAACCTAGAATGGAGATGTGTTACCAACATGCAACACTCTCAACAATACATTTTGCTTTGCCAGGTGTAATCAATTAAGCCACCTAGGCTGGAGATGTGTTACCAAACATGAACACTCTCAACAATACATTTTGCTTTGCCAGGTGTTAAACAACCTAGAATGGAGATGTGTTACCAAACATGAAACACTCTCAACAACAAATTTTGCTTTGCCAGGTGTAACCAATTAAGCCACCTAGAATGGAGATGTGTTACCAAACATGAAACACTCTCCCGCAAACATTTTAATGTGGCTACGGTTAACTTACCAATGCTTTTCCATTTCCAAGTTAACACCACACAGCATAGAAACCACTTACAATCCTCAGGGGCCGCAGGCGCCTGCATCAAGTGACGGATTGCACACAGTGGAATCATAAGAATCATGGTACTTACCACCAGTCTGGGATAAGCGAGAAAGGCAAAGAGGAAGTCGGCGCGGACTCCTGGAGGTATTTATAGGCTCCGCCCTCTGGTCCGGCCTCCTGAGGTCAGTCACCTGACTTTGTTGATATTAATGTCTCTGAGATTAAGGAGAAGCGGCGCATCATTCACTTGTAAGACCGTGGTGACGGTCTGAGTGAGGTCGAAATAGATCTGGGCTTGGCTGTTCAACCTGCAGTTTGTTTGAGCGACAACTATTATGCTAAAACTACTCCATTAAATGGGCTACATACAACCCTGACTACACGACTGTCTTTACAGAGGTACGTTATCTAAAAGCCAGTTTTTATGCCTCCGCCGGCGATAGCCAGGCCGGAGGCATTATGGTAGCCTGGGTAAACCCATCCCCCACGTGACCTGCTCTCAGACCTGTTCTCAGTCACTATGGTCTGGATTCCCACCATTGTTAAACGATTTCCTGCGGTTGTTGCCCCCCCCCCGATAGACCGCTCCATTACGCAACCATCATCCAACCAGTTTAGTGCACAGAGCACATGCGCAGTGCAGCAGATGGCGTCATCACTCTGCGACCTTTGTTGTTAGCGCATTAGCTAACACTTTTCATTTCAGTACTGCTAACACGCAAATGGTTACAACCAGCTACAACCAACCAAGCCCCCCTCCGCCCGAAATGTAAACAGACTCAGAGCTGGCCTACGGATCGATGTGTGATTTCCAGGTAAGAATATGTTATTCACAGGTATATGCCACACTATATATTATCTCAGAAACTAGCGTAATTGTGTTTGGTAAGAAAGACATTCGATAAATGACTGACTTTTCCTCATCGGCTGTGTGGGGGTTAGCTAGATTACGGGAGCATTTAACGATCTAATGAATTCTAGAAAAACATGTCAGAAGCTAGCTAACGTTAGCCACGTGTAACATACAGTAACTGCTACGTTTGATATTATTAGAGCTTCCAAGAAGAGAGAACATCGCCTCTGCCAATGACTCCTGTGACGGTGGTCAGGGAATGAACAGGACAACTGTCTACACGGACCCAAACCTCGATCCCTGCTGCAGATGGCCGCAGATCTGGAGAGATATTTGTGGCTGTGAAGAACAGTCATCATCTATACAGTTATCAGGGACACGCTGTCTTATCTGCATAAATCATATTGAATAGTACCAGACAAAACCTTCAAAACAAATCAAGCTCATGCAGGGTGTCGGGCAGCAGCAGTGCATCGCGCACCCCTCTGGAGCTCACAGAGCTCCAGGCTGCCTCCGGGGCTCGACTCTGCTGCAGCCCGAGGTCGGGTGCAGGGATGTCGGGCAGGCAGCAGTGTATCGCGCACCCCCTCTGGAGCTCACAGAGCTCCAGGCTGCCTCCGGGGCTCGACTCTGCTGCAGCCCGGAAATGATCGTGGACTTAATGTTAATCAAAAACGGCCACACTCATAACGGTAAGGTGTGTTTGACCTAGCTAGAAATAACGTTAATGCACTCGCATTTCAGCGTGGTTACAGATGTAGCTGACGCTAGCTAGCTACAGTAGATTTTTGGAGGCTATAGCGTTAACGTGAATGTCATGATAGTGAGCGTAGTGTTATACTGTATATTATACATAATCCAGATCATATTCCAGATGCAACCTAGCTAGATGTTAAGCTCCACACTGCTGTATGAGTACAATCAAATCTATCAAGCCTTGATATCATATTCCAACGTGAATTCAGCTGAGGGGTTCGCTCCAGAACGAGACTGTTGCATTCAATATTTGTACACGTGTTTCTGACTTGGATTGATTAATCAAAATTTTCAAAATCTTTACTACTGTACTGTCCATTAATAATGACATCAGGTGACAAGCTGAAATGTCAATTCGTATAGCAAATCTAGGTAAATTTCAGACTTTAACGTAGTGTCTTGTCTGAAGTGAATACAAGTGACCTATATTTTTCAATCCTGTCTTTGAATAAAAGTTGTACATTGTGTTATACTTGAAAACCATGTCTTTGCTTCCTTTGTGTTCACAATTACAACAAATCTGTATGGTTTATCTGTTGGCATTAAACCGTGGTATTTCCTTGGGTGATATTCCATATTTGTCATTAAACCTAGCTGTTCACATCTGCATTTTATACAAATTGGGCTAAATTTGCAATGATGAATCAAAGCCACGTGAGATATTAAGTAGCCTACTTTTATTAAAAAACAAAATAAAATGCAAAGAGAGGTTTCCTTCTCTAACTATTGGTGCGTTCACAAAATATTTACACAATGAGATTTTTTTATAAATAATCTTTAATAACGTGGATAATGATGACATCTGCAGCTGCTGGACGAGAGACAGAAGAAACTACGAAACCGAAGATTGGAGCAGAGGACATGACTACAGAGAAACTTAACCGACCAGCACTCTGCTTCAATCAATGAATGCTTATAAATAAACCATACACATGAGAATTACCGTTAACGTTACAGCATTTAATAACATAAATATGGTGATATCTGGTGGTCTGAAATTACTCTATCTACAGTAGGGTAACTGGCTCCTATTGTGTCTTATTATTGTAACGTTTGAATCAGCGTTTCATAGCTATAATAGCCTAATGTTACAGTAGCCTGGATGACGTTAGATAATGCTACCCAGCCTTCCAGCATTTATCTTCCATAATGCATTAAATCATAATCACAATGCTATGAAGACATTAGCTGATCACCACAGAGCTGCACAGACAAGTTTATCAGATAATTTCGCCGTAAAATGTGTCCAGGTGATCAGCTCTGAAGCCCCGGCTTGTATGGTCCGCTAAAATCCGATTTCGATATAGGTGTTATTTTGATCAACAGACCTAGCATCACATTCAGTTTAAGGATCCTTATGTGGAAACATTTTGAGAACCACTGTTTTGAAGTACTATTACTATAGCTGTTTTCATTCTCACATGACAATACAACAGAAGAGTATCAAACAAAAACATTTTTATTCAGTTCCATTCAAAAAAGTACAATTTGAGTATGAACAGTACAACATGCAGTACAGTATGGAAAGAATATGAAGTTCTGTTGGCTGCCATTAACCTCACAAATCAACCATTGCAGCCGGACTGGTCATTTGGTTCAGCATCAACATGGGCTGAGAGATTGAGTAGGCTAAATAAACAATACACATGAGAATTACAGTTAACGTTACAGCATTTAATAACGTTAATTTTCGTGTACCCGATGCCAGGATATTTTGTCACTTTGTTTTCATCAAGTTCTCTGGACTTATATACACAAGCTCACAGCGTCCTAACAGGTTAACGTTATAATCTCAGAAGAGATTGAGTAGGCTAAATAAACCATACACATGAGAATTACCGTTAACGTTACAGCATTTAATAACGTTAATTTTCGTGTAGCCGGTGCCAGCATATTTCGCCACTTTTTCTTCATCAAGGCCTCTGGACTTGCATACACAAGCTTGCAGCGTCCATGTCCTTGTCTTTATCATTCACCCCACCGATCTGCAACGCCTTGATTCCCAGATTAGAAGCCTCGCGTATCTGGTCCTCCAGGTTACATGCTGCCACTCCGACGTGCTGCCACTCCGACGTTCTGCCACTCCGAAATATCGGCACTCAGAAAGGGGGTCTATATTCCCCGTTTTTCACTAACCTCTCCCAGCCCCCACGCCAAACCTAACCTCCCCCCATGCCTAAACCTAACCTCCCCCAGACCCTAACCCAAAACCTAACCTCTCCCACCCCCACGCCTAAACCTAAGGTCGGCATTGCGGCTTCTAAGGTGAACGACCGCCAGTCCGAATAATGGAAGTTAACGTTCGGAGTGGCAGCATGTCGGAAAGGCAGAGGAACCCCGGTCCTCCATTAGCGCATTTAACGGCGACACAACAATACAGTAGCTGTAGCTGTTCATAGCCATAGCTAGTAGCTAGCTCGGGAGCTATGCTTTGGAAAGACCAAAAGCTAATGGCTAGCCGCTGCAGCTGTTATACGTCATTGACAAAGACGCACTCTCTGATTGGCCGATCACGGCAGGACTGATGTTGGCAGTCACGCCGTCACTCATTGGCTGCGGGTCTGCGTGGGTCTTTCAATCGCCCCAGAAATCGATTTGAATGGCCCGTTCGCTAGACGATAGTGACTGGGAACTGAGAGAGCAGGTCACGTGGTGGCTGGGTTTACCTAGGCTAGCATTATGGATCCGGGTTGTCCGTACGTACGTACGTACGTACGTCTGTACGTATATCCGTCCGATGTTCGTTAACGTGATATCTGAGGAACACATTGACGGAATTTCATCAAATTTGCCTCAAACATCGACTTAGACGCAAGGATGATCTGATTAGATTTTGGTGATCAAAGGTCAAAGGCCAAGGTCACTGTGACCTCTCGAACACCATTTTCAAGCTTGTTAACGTGATATCTCAGGAATCCCTTGGTGGAATTTCATCAAATTTGCCTCAAACATCGACTTGGACTCAAGCATGAACTGATTAGATTTTGGTGGTCAAAGGTCAAAGGTCAAGGTCACTGTGACCTCACACACCCAATTTCCAAGCTCTGTTTTTCTCTCTATTTTTTACGTGATGAAGGTCTGATCGACCGAAACGTTGTTTAATTAAAGTTTGCCAATTACTGGATGGTGTGCGGGAATTCTTTATCTTCTACTTATGGACCCTATCCTCCGACGCACCTATCCTTAAGACTGTGAGGGTGTGCATCGGCTCTTCTTTCAAGTTTTAAGCTCTGTAACGCAACATCTCAGGAGCGCCTTGACGGAATTTCTTCCAATTTGCCTCAAATGGCGATTTGGACTCAAGAATGAACTAATGGCGGAGGCATAAATTCGCGGTGCGGTCGGTCTAGTTTAGTTTTGTCTTAAACGTGACTAGGGGTTGGTACTCTGTTTAATGCTGTCGCAAACTTTATTCCAATCCTGGGCACCCGAGTATCTAAAATAACTTTTACCCATCTGACTACTAATCCTTGCCAGCGTCAGTACGTGTCAGGTAATAAAAGAGATACACAGATACAACTGGAACACAGATATACAACTAAAAATATCAAATTTTACATCAGTGTACTGATGACTCCCACTCTACTCAGTTGTGGGCTTTCTGTGTTTTTGCTGTTGTTATATCGTTTTATATTGCTTTCATTGTGTGCATCTATTCTACACCCTGTGTGTGTACCAAATGCTCCATAAGAGACAATAATGTTTGGATTGAACTGCTGTAATTTCAGTGTGACTACACCGACGTCCCCACTGTCATCTTCACACCATTGGAATATGCTGCCTGTGGTCTTTCTGAGGAGAGAGCCAATCTAACATTTGGAGAGGCCAATATAGAGGTACACACACACACACACATGTGCGTGCGCGCTCTCTCCCTCCCTCTCTCTCTCGCAGGCACACACACACACACTCTCTCTCTCTCTCTCTCTTTTACCATTACACACACACACACACACACACACACACACACACACACACACACACACACACACACACACACACACACACACACACACACACACACACACACACAGAGTTAAGAAGAATGCTCCCCTCAGAAAAAGCTTGGAAAAAGGTACCTCACCCTAGTTTACTTGCTTACTTTTGCTAAATTCTTGGGATCATGATTATGTTATTTGATCCCACAGATACAATACAGATACAACAATTCAGCCAAAATAGCCTGATATTGCTGTTTGACATACTTCAGACTACATCAATTACATAAAAAGGGTCTGTCTGAAGGCATTTGTTTGTTTCTGACTCTGGGAAAGTGGGAAAAACACTCAAATTCTCCTAAACCACTGTATCTCTGAACTGTGTCTGTAACCAAATCACACACATTTAGGCTATATATGACATTTTTTTCTTCACTGAGCCTCCCCTGAAATTGTTTGGAGCCCCCCTGGGGAGGTCCGCCTCCCACTTTGAAAACCTCTGTATATAACATCACCTTATCTTCTCTCTTTGCAGGTGTATCACAGCTACTACTGGCCTCTGGAGTGGACTGTACCTGCCAGGGATAAAAACTCCTGCTATGTTAAAGTCATCTGCCACATTCCCGATCATGTGAGCAATAATTTAGCTTTGTTTGTTGTGGTGTTTCAGTTTCAGGTTACTTTATTTGTACCCATTAGTAGATTTGGTTTTGCAGAGAGACTCAAACATTTTTAAATCACAGACAGTAGACAAACATAAGAGTCCAATCATAAAAGGGCAAAGAGCTTAGAGTTTTAATCATCACCATATGACAAAATGCAAAACGATAAAATCAAATAATATAAATATATAACTATGGGGACCCCCAAGGGCCTTCTAGAGGGTCCAAAAAATAAATTAATAAAAATCCCAAACCCCATCGTTTCATTCCCAAAAACAATTTGGCTATAGTATGTAGAAGAATGACCACTGCCACCCAGATCATTTCCACTGCCATCTCTCCTAGCCCAATGCAGACAGTCATCATGGAATTCCAGACAGAACCCAACAACAAAAGCCAACACCCAACAACAAAACTCCATGCAAAACCATGTTCATCTGAATAATGGCTGCTGGATTGGATGGATCAGGCCGTAACATAAAAGTGACACTAGAGCAAGGTTGTAAAAGGCAAAAGAGTGACATTTATTTTGTGACACACTGTGAAATACACATTACAACAGTGAAACTGGAGCCAGCCAAGATGTAGACACTAGGGAAACATTGACTTCAGGGATGCCAAAAGATAAAGAGACAAAGGAAACAAACAAACTAATTACTTAACCCACTAACTAACCCCTACACGAAAATAAGTCTCCAAAACATAAAAGACATTTCCTAAGACCTAACTCCCTCACAAAAGAAACAGGAGGAAACAAAACTACAAACAAAATGGGCAGTTAACCCCTTCTGCTTCTTAGAAGGCAAACTGATTTACAGGGTGTACACTGTAAGTGATTAAGGATGAACCGAGCCAGTTAACCGCTGTAACTCTCTGTTGTACACAGACTAAGTTGACCTGTGACTCACCAATCAGCTATGTATGTATGTATGTACTGTATGTATGTATGTATGTATGTATGTATGTATGTATGTATGTATGTATGTATGTATGTATGTATGTATGTATGTACGTACGTATGTATGTATGTATGTATGTATGTATATGTATGTATTTATGTATGTATGTATGTATGTATGTATGTATGTATGTATGTACAGTATGTATGTATGTATGTATGTATGTATGTTTTTCTTTTCTTTTTCTGATTTCCCCCCTTTTTTTCTCCCCAATTGTACCTGGCCAATTTCCTCCTCACTGTACCACCCTCTGGGGATCTGGGGAGAGCCAAGACTAGCACCATGCTTCCTCTTGACAGATGTGCAGTAGCCAGCTGCTTCTTTACCACATGGGAGGATCACGCTATTCCCACCTCGACCAGGCGCCCAGAGGAGGCGCTAGTGCAGCGACCAAGGCTTCCCTCCCCCAGACACAGCCAATCGTGCATGTATGGACGCGCGACCAAGCCGGAGGTAACACGTGGGTGCGAACCTGCGACCCTCGTGTTGGTAGGCAGGGAATCTACCGCTACGTTACCCGGACGCCACTCACCAATCAGCTTACGAGACCATTTATATTTCATATAAGTTTTCTTTTGATTTATGCACCCCTGCTCTCTGTTGGTGTGTGTCTACATTTTGCATTGCATGTTGGGAAATAAGCCGATTCGACCGTATCTAGTAGCATCTTTTGGACTAGGAGGTGCCCGCCTGTGTCTCTGTTGGTCTTCTCTCTTATGTTCATTCTGCATTACATTTGAGGAATTCCCAAGTCTGATAGTATCTGGCAGTATCTAATCACATCGCCCAGTTAGCAACTAGGTGCTGATCGCTAGAGACATGCCCATATAAATTGATGGCCCTCGCACCACATGAGATATCTGATATGACATCTCAGATGTAAGATAAATGTTGTCTTTCCCTTAGGATAGTTAGTCGTAATGATTCAAATTGTGTAACAGATGATAGCTCGATACTCCACCAACCCCATCCCTGTGTTTTTAGCATGGTTTTTAGCTGATTCTACAAATTAGTTGGCACCTGCTGAAATGGCTGCAATTCAAAATAACAACTCCAAGCTGCTAGTACCGATGTTCTCCACTGAGCTGCACTGTAGATGTTGTAGTACTGGTGACTTGGACTCGGACTTGGGACCACACTCGGATATGACTTGGATAAATCACTTGGATAAGACTGGTGACTCATACTTGGACTTGGACACTGAGGACTTGGGACTTAACTCAGAGATGACCTTGGTCACTCAGACACAAACATTGAGAACTCAGGACTCGACTTGTAAATGTCCTTAGTGACCAGAGGTGTAGTGCTATCTAGAGAAGTGGGGGAACGCACCTATATGAGGAACATCTGCACACGCACAGGATTTTGTGGCGAATTCTGGCGATGCAAATTGCAATGGGGTGATTAACGCTAACTTTTGATTCAACCGCGTTGAAAAGAAACACGCTTTTAACATTGTTTCTTCATGCTTGTAAACGTACCTTTTTAGCAGCTGGTCCGAAAAATGAAAGGATGTTTGGCTGCCTTTTTCATCTTTAGTTGTTATAGTGAGGTACTGGGGGGGAAAAATATATTTTGATGCTGAAAAAGCCAGTAGCTGTTTCAGTATAGCTTTTATTAAACTGAGGTTTCCCCCGCGCTGTAGCTAGCTGTAGCTAGTGCAGTAGCCAGGAATGTTTCCTTTTCCTTCAAGCCACGAGTTGATGCTGTGTGAATCATTCAGCCCACCTTAAATATAGTTAAGGTGGAATGTTTCCTTCTTTCTTCAAGCCGCGAGTTGATGCCGTCTGAATAATTCAGCCCACCTTAAATATAGGATGAATGACAACGTTGCCAAGTTTCACTCGTTTTATTGGCTAGACATGCACACACACACAAAACACCCCTTGGAGAAGTATGGGAACGCCGTTCCCCCGCGTTCTACCGGCACTACACCTATGTTAGTGACTCAGATTTGTACTTGGAATTTGAGAACTTGGGAGTCGACTCAGACATGACCTCGATAACTACGACTCCGACTTGAACCAATTAGGTTTTAGCACTTGACTTGGTCATGACTGGTGACTCAGACTTGACTTGGTCATACCGGGGTATGATTTTCAATACCGTTCAATATCGTCAAAAATACAGACGCTCCTCTTTCTATTAAATTGAATGAGGGAGAATGAGATGCTGCATTGAGGTGACGTTCTAGTGCACAGCACATGTCAATAGAGGGCAGTCTCTATTGGTGGAACAGGCAGAGGCAGCACTGTGCGCAGGCGCAGCTGAGCTGAAAGCTGAGAGAAAGATGGCGACTGAAGGTGCCGGGGCGGCTGGACTCTTAGCCTAAATGTATTTATATTTTTAGGTCTATTTATTTTTATTTTCTATATGCCATTTGTAGGCTACTTTTTTTTTTTTACCTTATTAATAATCATGTTTCAAGCAACACTATATTGTTTAATACCACATTAAATACAGGTCTGCCCATAACGTTTAATTGCCATTCTCATAATTTGAGGACATTTGTGAACATTGTGCATGCAAATTACAGTTTTCTGAAACATAGATGTTGCAACCTTTTTTATTGATGGTGTCCTGGCTTTCTGTCAATTTAAGCCGTCAGACGCCATAGACTTCCAATGCGCACAGTACTGGCTGTCTTCTTTGGGACTTACTTGCAGCTCTCTCTCATGCAGATGAAGAGGTGAATGTTTGTTTGATATACGGAGTGTGTGTGTGTACAGCGGCCTCGTTCAAAGTTCAAATCAAAATAACGTAATGTAGGTCCAAAAGGTTCAATATGGATTCAAATATCAAACAATTTAACGATATAATCAACTTAAAGACGGTGCGGTCCGCGGTGCGGTTGGCAACTGTTTCTCTCTGGCGTCTGTTTCCTGTGTCGCAGACCTGGTCTAATTAACCTGTCACCGCTGTAACACGTATAATATGTCATCTGCTGGTGTCTCACTCTCAGCCATTTAATTATAGCCAAAAATACAAATAAAATAAAATGGCTCCAACAGATGGAAAATACAAGATATAAATGTATTACAATAGGAACATTGGAAAATTAGTTTGGATGATAACTTGACCAACCCCCCTCCTCCCCCCCCCCCCCCCCCCCCCCCCCCCTTCCAAACCCCCTCAACTAATGAAACCAATACCGTATACCAGGGTATGAAGTCAGGAAGGTATGAAGGTATGAAAAAATAAATACCGCCCAAGCCTAGACCTGGGACTTGCTCGGACATGGCCATGGTGACTTGAACTGGGACTTGAACATTGAAAACTTGAAAGTCAACTTGAACATGACCTTAGTGACTCAGCCTCGGACATTGAGGACCTGGACTCGTCTCAGAAATGTCCGTAGTGAGGCTACTGGTATCTGTGACTTGAACATTGAGGACTCAGGACTTCACTTGGGACTGGACTGTAACACTGCATCATACCGTGTCTCAACAGGAGCGTGTGGTTGGTCTCCATGTGATGGGCCCCAACGCCGGCGACATGGTCCAGGGCTTCGCTGTAGCTATGAAGTGCGGCCTAACCAAACGACAGCTCGACACCACCGTGGGACTCCACCCCCTGTCCGCCCAGGTCCGCCTCCCGCTTCCTCTCGGCCTCACACAAACAGCTGCACTTTGGTAGTACCTTACCCTGGCCTGGGTCGTGTGTCTTACCCTGGGTCGTGTGTCTTCCTCCAAGTTAAAACCCCAATCAGTGATTCTCTGTTATCTGTTGATCAGGTAGAGGAGATTCTTTCTCTCTCCATCTCTCCATTCACTGCCATTATATGGCGAAACAGTCTGAAAATCACACTTCTAGCACATAAACACAAACGGCAGATTCTGACTATATATATATATATACTGTATATACACTATGAGGGATAATCAACGACTGTCAACTAGGTGTACGTTAAACGATTTTAATGCACGACGTGGAGGCGAAAAACTGGTTGCCTCCACGAAGCGCATTAAAATCGTTTAACGCACAGCTAGGAGTTGATTATCCATATTATACCATGGTCATTTGCCAATAATATGAAATAGAAGCATTCATGAATTTTTGGTGCAAGTTTAGCAAAAAATCTAAAGTTTCCACAAGCCATAACTCTGTTTACCTAGCAACACTTGGGAAACTGACTAATACCTGGAACAATCGTTACCATCATCCCATCAGCTTCTCATGCAATGGAAACGTTGTTGGTTCTTCCAGTAAATAGGACGAATCTTGGATACGAGCCGGTATGGCTGAAGTAGCGAGTTGAATATAACGTTAGCTGTGCTGTTTGATTAAACAGCTGTGCAGGTTGGGCAGCGGATCAATTTACAACATGTAATTAGACTTGAGCTGGACTAGTGTGCATTAAACGGTTTTAGCACACACCTGCTGGCCAATCAGAAAAGAGTATTCATCATGGTATAAATATATAAGTGCTGTACTGTATCCACTGGTGATTCCAGTAAACATTCACTGCTGACATGACTGTCTTTCAGAGGCTCATTTTAGAGTGACTTTGTAAACATTTAATTTGATTAAGAAGCTTCAGATAATTTCTGACAACCAAGCTGTGACTTACTGGTTTAATAGCAGATGTGGGATTTGTAAACAGCAAGGACGACAGTGAGGCATAGGGTTTTGTTAAGGACATAAACTAGCTTCAACCACAGGGGGGCAGAAGTGAGTGATTCATGATCTGGGGAATCCCATTGCCAATATTATGCCAAAGCCCTAGCATTAGCTG
Source organism: Poromitra crassiceps (assembly GCF_964638095.1). Taxonomy (NCBI): domain Eukaryota; kingdom Metazoa; phylum Chordata; class Actinopteri; order Beryciformes; family Melamphaidae; genus Poromitra; species Poromitra crassiceps. Next base: position 47,783,816 of record NC_139624.1, read on the forward strand.
ACCAATTAATCCTTAAATACAGGAAGTGCCAAACCTCTGTTCCAAGTGGGCTTAAATATGTTTTTTAAATATATATAATCTGTTTTTTATAACCCCAGATAAATTCCAAAATGATTGTATCTAACTTCTTTTAAAAATCTGTAGTGATCAAAAGCGGCAAGTTTTGAAAGAAAAAAAAATAAGAAATTTTGGTAAAGATACCATCTTAATGGCATTCACTCTACCGATCATAGAAGGAGACGGAGTCCTCCAGTATTCTATATTACGTTTTAATGGTTAATTTTGTTTTTTTGATTTTAAGACCTAGATATGTGATATAAATATAATCCCGAACAATCTGAATGGGGCAATCCTGTAAAGCCATATATTTTGTCCAATAAACACAAGTTAGCTAGAGTGAGGATCAGTGTATTATGAAACTAGAAGACCTATAGATGGTTTTCACCAGAGCGCAACCCCACAGCACTTCCTTTTTCTCAGCATTTGGCAAACTGCAGAAATATTCACTCGACATCGTTACTTTTGTTTTCGCCGCTCAGCTGTATAGACAGGTTTCACGGAATGGTCAGTCCTGCACTTGAATGTTTTTTTTCTCTTTTATGTCCATAGCAAACACTGCAACAGGAAGTCAGCGGGGGTTCAATTTAGAATGTTTTTGTTGTCAAGTTAAAACCGTCTATACCGTGCTCGCTTGTCAGGAAGGATAAATAACATTCCAAAGTTAGGCAAAATTTTGGCGAGGCAAAAACTGGCACGGCCATTTTCAAGGGTCTCTTGACTGTTCACTTCAAGATATCTGAATGAGAATGGGTTCTAAGGGGACCCACAAGTCTCCTATTTACAGACATGGCCACTTTATGCTAATACCATGCAGCCATTTTAAATGTCAGCCCTAATTAGGCTACTATAGTGTCATACTGTTATGATAACTTGTGCTTTGTTCAGAGCTTTCTGACAATTATTTGAATAAAGAGCATTATTTTAAAGTTGAAGCACTTACTGAAAGTTAGCTGGTCATTTTAAAATGCCTGTGTTTATTAGGACTAGGCCAGTCTTGCTACTGTTGATTTTCTGAAAGCTTTTAAGATCAATTACTTGAAGAGAAGGCTATAAATGCGGTCAAATTGAGTCCAAAAGCAATTTGAATAAAATTATCCTCTTGTTTAAAAGTACAAGTGGAGAACATGATTAAAATTGAAATGTGTTTATCACTATGAAACGGAAATGGTCTGAAGTAGGTGGAAAAGTTTTAGAATACAAATGGTTCCAATGGCATCTAAGAGTAGAAATTTGGTAGTACGCATGCTTAATTGGTGTTACAATTATGAGGGCGTCCTTGGAAAATGTTCTCCCCTCTAAGTGGTCCCTGGCCCCAAACAGTTTGGGAACCCCTGTATTAAACATAATGAGTTTCACAAATGTAACACTAAAATCTTAATGTCAATGGAACAAAGAAAATATAAAATATGTTAACTACCAATTACCACCAATACATGTGACCTCCTTGATGTCCTGCCGCACTCTGTACTGTGCTGTGAGCTCAGTTCTGAGATACTGTATTAGCCGTCACGTCTTCTTCAAAAAGCTCCGCTGTCTGGGGTCGAAGCCAGAGCCACGCTTTCTAATGAGTTCTCCTGCCCCTATCGCTGCCTCTCTGAATTATTCATGGCCACTATTTAATAATCCCTGTCCCCGTTCCGTACTCCTTTTGTGACGCGAGCGGGTTAATTCTACTGACGCTTTCAAAACTTGATTCTGATTTAATTAATAGCAGGTTCAATGGAATGTTAAACGGAGGTCACTGATTGGTTTCAGTGGCACATCAGCTGAGAAAGGATTTATTATTATTATGTATAATGGCAGTCAGATAGATGCATAGATAGATTGATACATGGATACAGAAGCGTCATGCCTATTGCCCCCTCAGATTTTTGAGAGAAAACATGTTTTTTTTTTTATAAACATAGACTATAATATTATAGGCTGTGTATGGTAGTTGAAACATAGTTTCAAGTTGACGTTTATTTATGTTTGTAGTTAAAACAAAAACATAAATACTGTATAGGCTACATACAGAACAACACAAAAGGCTGTTATTTACCCTTTGTCGCCACCTGGTGAGTAAATATATATGTAACTAAAACCATTAAAATTGACAACCGGTCCGCAACTTTTTTTTCCATGTATCTACCGGTCCTTGGCACAAAAAAGGTTGGGAACCCCTGCTCTAGACTAGAGGACACCAGATGAGACTAATGGAAGAGAAAATATTTCTACCTTCTGAAAAGGCAATACCAGCCAAAATAAACATTGTGTTACATTGCTTTGAAACGTGTGGTCTCCCTTTTTTGTCAAGTCCATTGAGCCTGGGCAGTGGCAATGTACTTAGTCTGGTGATTATGGATCTTTCCAGGAGGCTGAGCAGTTTGGAAAATAGCCTTATGGTTACACCTGCTCAGTCTGTTAATTTAAAATTAGATATTCCTCTAAATCTGGCCAAAAATTCGGCGCAAGAGTTCGCCCCCTCAGATTGTTGGCTTGCATGACACCCCTCCATGGATATATGATTGATTGATTAGATAGACTGCTAATTGAAAAACGAGAACACTGTAATCACCTCCCTGTAATTATATTCTGTATGTTAAAGAATTAATCATCACTAAATCACATTGTTGGAGCTGTGAACAAGGGTGATATTGCTTCTATATAGTGAAAAGCATTAATCTTGTACTTAGTTTCAAAAAATAATAAATTAAGTCCTGCCTCTGCTTCTAGAGGCAGAAAATCATTGTTGCTCTGCTCTCTATGGGCAACTTTCAACTGTGCTGCACCTGCACTTCTCACCATAACTCAGGCAGTGATGTGAAAGCAGGTATTTGGCTTTTTTGGCAGCATCAATGCTTTGCGATCTGAAAATGCCATCCCCAGTAGAGTTGGGTGATCCATTCTCACAGACACTATTTTCTCGGACTCCTCCCCCCATTTACTGCATTTACTGTCATTATGTATATTTCTTGTTTTTAGGTGAGATTTCTAGATAAGCCCGTAGTGGGTTTCTATCTCACCTGCACATGTTTTTTTTAATTTCTTTGTATACATTTTATTTTCTGTTTAACCCGTTTGCTTTTAAAATGTGCAAATAAACAAACAAACAAACAAACAACAAAGCTTACCCACATCTTTCAAACTTGTGTAACAGGGGGAGAGACTGGCCGAGGCATAAGTGTTATTAAATACCACTCGCATACGTGCAGTCGATACTTTTTACATGACAGAAGTTCAACTTTGACGCCATTTTTCTTCTCAACTCTTGCAGGTGCAGTAAATCACTCGACCTATTGGCACATCGACACACGGCGCAGTGGCCCAAATCAATACAAATCACACTGACCATGCGTTTGTCTCTCTACTCCTGTAGGTGCTGACCACACTCACGCTCACTCAGCGTGCCTCGGAGGCCATGATGGTGAGAGGAAACTGCTGAGGTTAGCTCCCCCTGCTGTCAATCACAGGCAGCAGTAAAGACAGCGGGGAGACGCATGTGATGATGATGATAACCTGCAGAGGGAGTGACAGGCGGCAGGATGGCGACCGACCGTCCAATGACGTCTCTGCCTGAAGCCTGACGTACAGGTGGGCGGGGACTGATGCTCTGCTGCTGACACGCTTCCTGTTTTGTTTATTTCTGTGCTGCTTTGATTGTTTTTTCCCCCTTCAAATTCCTTCCAACTATTTGATTTGTTAATAACTTTGAAACATACCATTGGTGCATTTTTACCCCGCTCTACTTTAAAAGAAAGATACGAGGCTCCCTTTGCCTTTGAAACTCTGTAAGCTTTAATATAGCAGAGTTTTCAAAAGGCTGCTGGAGGGTGATATGTCTGGGATTTGGGTTTGAATCCATTAACATGGAGTAAAAGCTTTATATTATTGCTATATTTTAGCTTTAAGATGTATAGTCCATGTTTCTGCTGCTGTGGCGTGGGCCCGTGGGATGTTACTGCCTTGATTTCATGTAACGAACAAAACAGCGATTATATAATTACCCAAATTAATAGTGTTTATCGGCGAATGCTCTTGAATAATTGATGCATAGGCTATGTGTCTTTATTGAGAGAGTTAGGCCAGAACTCCATGGTGCCTCGCTCTCTGCTCCCTTTTTTATAGTCTCTCTCTCGCTCACCCAGTGCTGCTGCCGGGCATCGCGACTGTCTTCAAAACGCTACTGAATATTCATGCAGATCGTTAAGCCAAGTGTCTCATACAAATGAATGCAGAGAGCTGAGTGCAGATATTTCTCTTAACGCACCCCAAGCTTTTCCCTGGCATCGCAGTGCCGCACTCTGCATCTGAATAAAAATAATAATAAAAAATGGACGTGAACGTGTCCTGCGCAAGGGCATCATTTTAATTCACTTCGTGTGGTCAAGCTTGTCACGAGTCCAGAGGTTCCAATCCATTCCCCGCTAATGCTACTATACTGATGGCTGTTGAACACTGTGGCAGATACATTAGATGTAAATCCGTAGAGGTTATCCTCCAGACCACCTTCTGATGCTCTCCTTGACGGGCTGGCTCACAGAAGTAAGACCGACTCCCTCATTAGAAAAAGTGCACAGGACTTTCTTCTTTGGCATCTGCCTGCAAAACCTATTAGAGCATAATTTGATCCAAAGCTGTGTGTGTGTGTGTGTGTGTGTGTGTGTGTGTGTGTGTGTGTGTGTGTGTGTGTGTGTGTGTGTGTGTGTGTATGTGTATGTATGTCTGCGTGTGCGTGCGTGCGTGTGTCTTTGCCCAGAACAAGGTTAAGATGCTACATAGACGGCCATTTATCACCGCCTGCTTGTCTTGGACTATAGAGGGTATGCATGTGATGTCACAGAGGCAGAAGTCACTGTGGGGTCACGCCCACTGAGTCACAGCAAGACTGAGCTTGAATGCAGTAATCAGCCTAGATAACTGACACCTGCTGCTCAGGGAGGAACTTGACACTCATTTTGACACTCATTCCCGATTGAGGGGGCGTGTTCCAGTGGGTGTGCATACCCTGGACTGTGGTTTGCTCATCAGTTGACCCTCATGCAGTGTCCCCTCCTCCACCACTAGGGGGTGCTGGGGCTGTACGGCTAAGTTCCACTGTATCTTGTCATACTGTATTGCAAATAAAAAATAAAACTGAGATAAAGACATGTTGGTTAAAAACAGTTATTTTTACTGATAGTACTAGCCTACTACTAACCTGCAGTCTATATCACATAACATTGATGTTGTGTGAAAAGTCTGCAAGAAATGTCAGCAAGAAATGGGGGTGTTTTATTTGATTCTGGCCTTTGAATTGCTGGCCAAGTTAAGAAGGTT
>NC_139624.1:47794173-47806673 GCF_964638095.1 Poromitra crassiceps
AATATGTGACTAGAGGATTTGCACCAAAATCATCTCTTTATAGAGAGCTCTGCAGTGTTCCCCATCTATTTGTGGCGGTACACCACAATAGATTTTGACCACCACACATAGATTTTGACTGCCACATATTAATTTCAACTAGTTGACTGCAAACTCCTGCTTTAGGTCTTATACAGTAAGTATCGTCTTGGCGGAACATCATTCCAATTAAAGTTAGGAAATTCCCCTTTTATTTTATTTTACTTTTGTTTATGCATACAAAGCAAATGTTACTTTGTGCTTGAGTTCTTGGATCCAACATGGCGGCGCAACCGACGTTTGCGGCGGCCTCTCCTAGTATAACGACAGTGCCTTCAATATTATTGTCTCAGTCTATAACGTTAGATTCAGTAAACACTCGTACGCCCGAGTATGCCCGACAATTATTTTTTCATCATTGTAAAGCCACAGCATAGTAAAGAGGATACAGTATTAATGTGATGTGTGTAGTTCTTCATAGACCTAGCATCTTCATTTTGCTCTCAAAGTGCACCAGATTGATGTATACCGGTACTTTAAAATGTTCTTTCTTCTTTTTCTTTTTCTTCTTTTTCTTTGGGTGGGGGGGGGGGGGGGGCATGGACCCTCTCTCCAAATGCTGTTGGAAACACTGACCTCTTCCTGGTTTGCATGCTGATGTAAAAATACTTGAATATAGATTCTGGCATCAGAGGTTGGCCTCAGATGAATGTATTGTAGCTTGCAAGCAGAGGAATACAGAGTATAGCTTAAGGCTGCCTGGTACAATGTTTCATCAACTGGCCAAGACAGAGACCAGGACTTAAATCCAGTCAAAAGAGAGGAGCTGTTATCCTAGTACTGCTGAATCAGGAAGGACGTCAATGACAGAAACACAATCATGTACTGTATGGTGTTCTTGTAAGAGTACGATACAGATTGGTGCGACTATGGTCGCTTTCACATATAAGCTGTTTAGTCCGCTTTAACCGCGCCAGAGTTCGTTTCCTCGGATAGTGCGCTTCGTTTGGGGTGGTGTGAAAGTGCAAACAAACTCTGTGGCAGAACAAACAAACAAACTCTGGTCTGCTTGAAAACGTGGGTCTCGGTTCGCTTCCAAGTGAACCCTGGCGCACTTCGTTTGTTGTGTGAAAGCAAAATGGACTAAACACAAGAGCACCAGTGCATCTCATGCACTCATGCAGTGCATCATGAGTAGAAGATGATAGAAGGGAGCAAAACAAACTGCGGCGTGCACACGTGTACGTGTATCACATTTCTCAACAGCTGGCCGGCTTGCCTATCTCCTTCGGTACGTAGGCTACTCTCATCTGCAGAATGAAATGTTCAACAGCTTGCTGCCTCATCTGCTGCTCATATTGGGCACATTCTTGTTGAATAATTATTTGATAGTCACACCAAAGTAAAACCAGAAATCCCAATATCGCAGGTGGTGTTGCTCCATGGTTTGTGTTTTGCGGATTCACTTGTGTTGGTCAGTCAGCCCTCAGCCAGGCAAGAAGCCTGCTGGAGAGGAGAGATTTCCCTTCTCTATTCTGTCCAATAGACCTTATTCGCTAACCCCGGACAGCGCCATATTGTTGACATACCGTCCTGCAGCTGACAACTATAATGGCCTTATTGTCGTTTCTGTTAGATTACAAAATAGCGATAGTGATGACAGCAATAAAACCCCCAGAGTTGTTGTTTGTATGCTGCCGTTAATGCCTGTAATAATAAACAAGAGAAAAAACGAGGTGAACAGACTTTGCTGTGAGGAGCTGTCAGAAAGTTTCACCTGTCTCTCCCAACTATCCACTCACCTCTCCTGTGCTGACGTATCCTCAGTCTCGCTCCCTTCACGTCTGTGGACGGTAGAGATAGAAACAAACCACGGGGACTTTATTGCTGTCATTACTACAGCCATGCCTAACGCAGGTCACCATCCATACACAATTGGAATGATACAGGTAACGCTAACGGCGGCTAGCTTCCTATAAACGCTGCTCTCACATAGGTTGTCACTTAAGAGCTGCAGCGCTATGTCGAGAAGATGGCGGCGGTGGGCATGCCCGTACATGAGTGACATCAATCGAATAAGGTCTATAGACGAGTGACTGTTTCCACCACGTGACATTGTTCAGAAAGTTTGGTGCGCTTGGCAAATTGCATGTGTGAAAGCGAACCAGACCAAATGAAAATCGCAACAATGTTGCAACTTCACCCCCCCGAATCGCACCGAGTCCATCAGTTTATATGTGAAAGCGACCTATGAGGTCATAGATAGTTACACATGCTAACGCTTAACATACAGTCTGTTAAGTATTTAGCATTATCTTAAAAGGGAGGAGACTGCTATCTACGAGAGACACAAGATGGTTTTATTGTCTACCAACGGGCCAAACTACCAAACAGTCTGTGTAGTTTAAGTTTTGTTCCAAAATGAGACTTCGTCCATTTGAAAAATAGAGGAAAACTACTCTCTGACAAATTGACCATTGATGTCATAGGAAAACTCAGTAGAATATTACTCAAGTTATTTAGGATGCTTACTGACAGCGGGCTTATTTGTCCATTTGAAATATTGAGTCATGAATTTCAGGCTGCAAAAGTTTTTTCCAAAATGGATTTACACTCGCCAAGGACTTTCTTCTTATTACGGTATTATTATTCTGTGGTGTTTTATGGCAGTTGGCATCCTTTATGTTGCATTACTGCAACATCCATCCACTGTTTCTCTACATTCTGTAAAACCCGATCCCTCTCTAAGCACTTTCTTACGCTTTGTTCACACCATACGCCGAAGCAAAGCTCAAGCCACACTGAAGCTGAGTGATGCTGAGTGCCACGCTAAAGCGGTCACACCAGAAACACACTCTTTTCCTCAGCGCCTGGCTCGGAGCTGCTCCTCCGGCCCCCCACACACACACACACACACACACACAACTTGCATTGACTTCATGCCTGGCACGTCGGCTGCTGCGCGCTGCACGCTTGGAAAATAGAACAGAAGTTGAAACTATCGGTTCAGCGTGGCTTCAGCGTGGCGTGGCGTGCGGCTGGTGTGAACGGACTCACCTGTTAACAAGGACGCCGAAATGAAACTGCGTGGCTTCAGCGTGGGATTGGTGTATGGTGTGAATGTGCACTGAGGAACACCATACTAATATTGCGCAGGTATATAAGCTTTCAGCTCAGTGTCAATTGGCTACTAGGGTACTACCGACATCAAATTGGAACACAGATTTAGGTACGTGCCATGAGTGAAATATTCACCCTTCGCTGCTCCGAAACACTTGACATCCTTGTTGAATGAAAAAAATCCACTTTAAATCGCATTTAAAATTTTAAAAAGTCTGTTCATCGGTTCAGGCGCCAGTATGGTTTTTAAAAGTATCGTTTTAGCACCAGTATCGGAAAAATACTAAGCGATACCAATCCCTACCAAAGTGTCATCCGCCTCAAGATTCGACGTGTTGCATTATTTGATTGTCTATATTATAGTCCACTATAAAATACCCACAATGCACTGCAATTTCTAGTGAACACCGAATGTACCCTACATTTTGTCTTACACATACCATAATGCAATGCGGTCATGTTTACCAAAGGAGAGGAAGAGTGAGGTAGTGTCCGAAACTCATTTGATCGTTCCCCAAATAGTTCACTATAAATTATGATAAACACTACATGGGGAATAGTGAGTGAGATGTCTAAGGTTAGTTTGTACCTGTGACAGATGTCTAAGGTTAGTTTGTACTGTGACAGATGTAAGGTTTGTTTGTACTAGGGATGTCACGATACTAGAATTTCTACTTCGATACCGATACCCAGGTAAATATCGATACTCTATACCATTTTCGATACCACGGGGGGGGGGGGGGGGGTGACAACACATCAAGAGGCATACAAAATAAACAAAGACAGATGCACACTTCTCCATAATCTAGGCTTTATAAAACTCATTAAAAACTTTGCACTTACAGTAACAGCAGATTACCCCTGCTCTAGTCATCAGCCTATCACAACACAGCAGATTACACCTGCTCTACTCATCAGCCTATCGCAACACATTGAGCTTGTTGAAGCAACACATACCCACCAATGATAGGGAGGGAGAAATCAGTAGTATGTTTGATTTTTCATTCAACGAAAGCACTGCTGGTAACCATACTTCTGCAAATGAGTATTGTATCTGTTTAAAATTTTTAATATTGATACTTATCGATACTATCGGTACCTGTTGCAAATGAGTATTGTATCCGTTTCAAATTTGTAGTCTTGATTTTTATCGATACTATCAATACTTTTGACAACCTTAGTTTGTACCTGTGACAGATGTCTAAAGCTGGAATTATGCTTCCCGCATCGGCGAGGCCCGTGAGTGTCCATGAAAAGTGACGTCAAATCAGCAGACACGCCCCTCCGCAAGGCTCCTGTGTGGACGGTTTTCGCCTGGCCGTGCACACCCCGAATTTTTTAACTACGCGGATGCGGCTGGGCGGACAAAGTGGAGTTTTCAAGACTCCCACTCACTTCCACAAGCAGAAACCATACAGAGTATAAAAGCTCCACACGTTTTCTCGTTTGACAGATGTAAGGTTAGTTTGTACCTGTGACAGATGTCTAAGGTTAGTTTGTACGTGTGACAGATGTAAGGTTAGTTTGTACCTGTGACAGATGTAAGGTTAGTTTGTACCTGTGACAGATGTAAGGTTAGTTTGTACCTGTGACAGATGTAAGGTTAGTTTGTACCTGTGACAGATGTCTAAGGTTAGTTTGTACCTGTGACAGATGTAAGGTTAGTTTGTACCTGTGACAGATGTCTAAGGTTAGTTTGTACCTGTGACAGATGTAAGGTTAGTTTGTACCTGTGACAGATGTAAGGTTAGTTTGTACCTGTGACAGATGTAAGGTTAGTTTGTACCTGTGACAGATGTCTAAGGTTAGTTTGTACCTGTGACAGATGTAAGGTCAGTTTGTACCTGTGACAGATGTAAGGTTAGTTTGTACCCAGGGATCGCGGAACCGCCCGGGCCACACGGGCCCGGGCCCGGGTACATTTCAGTTCCCAAACAATTTTTTTCGTTTTTTTTTTTTTTACAATTAAACCTCATTTACTTACACTCGACTGGTTGTTTTTCAGATGTGATGTGAATCTAAAGTGAACTAAACAAGTCAGATCCACTATAAATGTTTTTCAGTAGATGCTGTGATGTAGCCACAAGAAAGGTGCAATATTAATGTTTTTCAGGAGATGGCGATGTTGCTAGCTATAGGTTCTAAACAAGAAATATGGTTCAAATGTTTACAGTAGTTTTCCTTTCTTGCTGCACTACAATGTTACAATGCTGTGAGACAGGCCCGGCGTTGGAGGGGGGCCTGACCGGGCCGGGCCCCCCCATTCCCTAAACTGGCCCCCCCATTCAAATTTTTTTTTTTGTGTGTGTGCTAAAAAACGTTTTTCCGTTTTTCTGTTTTAAAGTTTAAAACGGAATCTGGCTGTCATTAGGCATTGATTAACTGAATGCTATTGCTAACTGTTACTTTGAACCTCCATTTGCAATGATTCTGGCTGGATATTAACTATTGTAAATTTGTCACAATGAATGCAATTTGTGCACAATGTGTAAATACATTTAATATTAATTGTTTAGGCCTAATTATTTGTAAAGTCACAACACATTAGAGATGTGTGTAGTTCTTCATAGATTTAGCCTCTTCATTTTGCTCTCAAATGCACCAGGTTGACGAATTTTACTTTAAAATGTACAAAATCTTCTTCCGGGGGAGAATCCCCCCGGACCCCCCTTGGGTAGCTTGGCCCCCCCAAGCTAGGGGCAGGCCCCCTCTGTAATTTGGTTCTGGAGCCGGGCCTGCTGTGAGACGGAGCTAAACACAAAAGATGCAATATTAATAGTTTTTCATGAGATACTCAGTATTTAATACTAATACTAATAATAGAAAAGGAGAAGATACTGAATAATGACATCACAACAGTATAATCCTAATGTTAATTTAAAATTAAATATTCTTCTAAATATGGATAAAAGTCCAAAAAACATAAAATTTTCTTCGACGCTGCCGAGATTCCATTCCTTACAGCACCCCCTACTTAATAATAGTTCCAGCGCGGCTGCGAAAATATGGTGGCGCATTGTGTCAAGTGTACTGGCTCGGGGAACGGTCCGGCCCCCGATCCCTTAGGTTTCTGACAATGTGGCCCCCTGAACAATTTAGTTGAATAGCCCTGCTGTAAAACCCAGTCGCACTCATATTCTGGTTTATTTCAAGAAAAACATTTTGGCTAGTTGAAATTAATTGGCTCGTAACTTTAAAATCTAGCAGCCATATTGGCTGGTGATAAAAAAAAGTTGAATCTCAAACCCTGCAGTGAGAGCAGGTGGTGACATAGGAGTGAGTGAGAAAAGGAGCAAATATATGATTGTTAAGACTGAATACTGACATCACAACCGTCTAATCCTAATGTTAATTTAAAATGAGATATTCCTATATGAATCTGGCTTCAAACGACCAAAATCTTTATATGATGATAATAATAATAATCAATCATGGTGGTTCACAGACACGCCCCCCGGCCCCCCCAAGTTCAGATGCGTTCCACTATCCCTGTTTGTACCTGTGACAGATGTAAGGTTAGTTTGTACCTGTGACAGATGTAAGGTTAGTTTGTACCTGTGACAGATGTAAGGTTAGTTTGTACCTGTGACAGATGTAAGGTTAGTTTGTACCTGTGACAGATGTAAGGTTAGTTTGTACTTGTGACAGATGTAAGGTTAGTTTTATACCTGTGACAGATGTAAGGTTAGTTTTATACCTGTGACAGATGTAAGGTTAGTTTGTACCTGTGACAGATGTAAGGTTAGTTTGTACCTGTGACAGATGTAAGGTTAGTTTGCACCTGTGACAGATGTAAGGTTAGTTTGGACCTGTGACAGATGTAAGGTTAGTTTGTACTTGTGACAGATGTAAGGTTAGTTTGTACCTGTGACAGATGTAAGCTTAGTTTGCACCTGTGACAGATGTAAGGTTAGTTTGCACCTGTGACAGATGTAAGGTTAGTTTGCACCTGTGACAGATGTAAGGTTAGTTTGTACTTGTGACAGATGTAAGGTTAGTTTGTACCTGTGACAGATGTAAGGTTAGTTTGCACCTGTAACAGATGTAAGGTTAGTTTGTACTTGTGACAGATGTAAGGTTAGTTTGTACCTGTGACAGATGTAAGGTTAGTTTGCACCTGTGACAGATGTAGTGCACCTCATCAGCCAGGGCCTGCCCTCTCTGCTGCCCCCCCCATTTCTTACTTATTTTTTATTTCAGCTTTTTCAGACACAACACAAACAACAAAACAAATTAAGCAATAATGAAAACAAATCGTCCATCTTTGTCATCATATAACATCATGATCCTACATGCATATCTGCGCCATTTTGCCCCAGTCTTCAGATACTCCTTACAATCACAGTACTCATTATAACATAAAAGATACGCTGCAGAGAGAGACAAAGAAAGAAAAGAAAGAGAAAGAGAAAGAGAGAGAGAGAGAGAGAGAGAGAGGGAGGGAGAGAGAGAAAAGAAAGACGGGGAAGCATGGATAATTTAAAGAGAGTTAAAGAGGACATGAAACATTTGATCATGTGACTAGTTATTTGCATTTCACCGGGTTAGACAAGAGAGGACACTGCTTTCAAGTCTGAAATTTAACCCCATTTACACCTGGTTTTTAAATGTGACCTGTATCCGGATAAGTTATCCGGATGTTGTCTGGATAAGGAGAAAATGCATGCTAATGCAAGGTGTGAATGCATCGTGATCAGGATGTGATCAGAACGTCCAGACCACATCTGGAGGTAGTCTGGCTCACATTGTGTTCAGATCTTTTACACCCCATTTACACCTGTTTTTTAAATGCGACCATTATCCAGATAACTTGTCTGGATACAGGTTGCATTTAAAAACTTTATTAGGTTGACTCTACAGTACAGTAGTAAGGATTTTGAACGTTTTGATGAATCAAAACATTCAAAATCCAAGTCAGAAACACAACAGCATTATGCTGTGAGCATTTTAGAATTCAAAATCCTTATTACCAACACTTACTTATTACTGTACTCTACTGTACTGTACTGTACTGTACTGTACTGTACAGTCAACCAAGTGACATCATCTAGCAGCGCCCTAGTCGGCGAAAAGGTGACATTTTGTTCATTTTTCTAGCAAATCTAGGTAGATTTCAGACTTGAAAGCAGTGTCCTGTCTTGTCTGAGGTGAAATGCAAATGAACTAGAGTCATATGATCAAATGTTTCATAGCCTCTTTAAGACATACTGTACATTCACCAAGATTGGAATTTACATGATTTTTCCAGAGGAGTGATGTGCAAGATCTCCTACAAGCATTTATGGACATTATTCCACACATCCATCCATTCATACACACACGGCACACGCAAGTGCACAGACACACGCGCACACACACACACACACACACACACACACACACACACACACACACACACACACACACACACACACACACACACACACACACACTCACTCTCTCTCTCTCTCTCTCTCTCTCTCTCTCTCTCACACACACACACACACACACACACACACACACACGCACACACACACACACACGCACACACACACACACACACACACACACACAGCATATGGACAATATTCTATGTGATTCTAAATAGGGATGGGCATTTCTAGCAAAAACACTATTCGAAATTCGCTGGCCAAAGTCGACTTTTAAACGAAATTCGAAAATAAAAATAAAAATGTAATTTTTTTTTTTTTTTTGTGTGAGTGAAATGTTGCATTGTCTCCCCTGATTCTAAGTCTAAGGCTTTATTAATTAATAGAAAAAGCTTCTGCTGTGGATTTTTAGCTCAAACAAGCATTGCGCCACTGAGGTAAAGAACATGTTACATGACATTGACATTTTCGAAAATAAAAAACAGTTTTGACAATCATGAGTGGTTCATTAAATATTTAGTAGGCTCAGGTCTGAGTGGAAAAGGGGTGCCAAAGTCACCCCCTGTCCCTCTTCATGGGATTTCATCCGCCATTCATTTTTCCATAAACCTTGCTTAAAATGCTTATAAAAATTGTTTTACTTGCTCAAACCAAGCGATTCGACTATACTTAGAATCAGGGGAGACAATGCAACATTTCACTCACACACAAAAAAAAATAAAAAAAGAATTACATTTTTATTTTTATTTTCGAATTTCGACTTTCAATAATAAAAGTCGACCTTGATAATAACAACGATTATTCGAAAATTCGAAATTCGATGCCCATCCCTAATTCTAAATCCATACACTCATACACCCACACTTACGCATACATGCCCACTGCTGGTCCTTTTATAGGTGTGGGAGCTGGCAGCGTCAAGGCCAGCAGTGCAGCTAATAAGGCACTTTAGGCTGTGGGTCGCTTGTTTGGTCTCTTTGTGAACGGCCTCTGGGGGTATTTTGGACTCTCTCTATTTGGCTCTCTCCCCTCCTCTGTGTGTGTGTGTGTGTGTGTGTGTGTGTGTGTGTGTGTGTGTGTGTGTGACTGCTCCTCTGTTCAGTGGATCTTTTTCCAGCCTGTTACGCTGTAACAGCGGTGACCTGCTTGTGCACCCAGGCCTCATAGTCGCACGCTCACATTTCACGTCTCCCTTCTCCCCACAATGTCCTTGTGCCTCCGGAGCGGTCGACCGTGCGTGCCGGCGGCAGACCTGAGCGACCTTATTTGAAATCCCGGAGAGATATCCATAGCGACTGACACTGAGGAGGGAGGGAGGGGGGGAGGGAGGGAGGGACCGGACTGTGTGGAAAAGCCTTGGGAAAGAATGAGATGTATCCCTGCCTGGAATTTCTCTGGGAAACAAGAAATTCCTCACCGCCTTTGGTCCGCGCCGGTAAAGTCAGCTGTAAGCGATACTGCAGGCGGAGACTGCTGAGTCGCCGAGGTCAACGACCTCAAACATGCTCTCTGTAATCGGAGAAACGTCCTGCCAACCCCCGGCCCGCTCTATAAAAACTGTGCCGCAAATCTCAGGATCCAGAATCCCTAAAGACTGTAAGCTGCTATACCTTGGTGTATCAGAGGATGTGCTATTCAATGTGACTGGTACTTTTGTAAGATTTGTTTGCCTCCGCCGGCGATAGCCAGGCCGGAGGCATTATGGATTCAGGTTGTCCGTCTGTACGTACGTCCGTCTGATGTTCGTTAACACGATATCTGAGGAAGACCTTGACGGAATTTAATCAAATTTGCCTCAAACGTTGACTTGGACTCAAGGATGAACTGATTCCATTTTGGTGGTCAAAGATCAAGGTCAAGGTCACTGTGCCCTCATGAACGCCATTTTCAAGCTCATTAACGTGATACCTCAGGAATGCCTTGATGGAATTTATTCGAATTTGCCTCAAATGTCCACTTGGACTCTAGGATGAACCGATTAGATTTTGGTGGTCAAAGGTCAAAGTTCAAGGTCACTGTGACCTCACGACCGCTCGTTTCATGCTCGTTAATGCGATATCTCATGAACGCCTTGACGGAATTTCATCCAATTTTCCTCAAACGTCCACTTGGACTCAAGGATGAACTGATTACATTTAGGTGGTCGAAGGTCAAGGTCATTGTGACCTCACGAATGCCATTTTCAAGCTCGGTAACGCCATATCTCAGTAACACCTTGACCAAATTTTTTCACATTTGGCTCAAACGTCAAAGTCTGGACACACATGCATGTCGACTGCTCACTCTAGCCGTTTTCCCACATGCGTACCGGAAAATTACCTGTAAGTCAATATCGGACATTTCCCTTCACACTTCGGCTCGCGCATGTGGGAATCTATCAGCGAATTTGCCTGTATGTTGGGGGGCGGGGCGGCACTACAGAGCGGGTGGGGAGTGATGTGTCGGCAAAACTCCGAATGGTGAAATAAGTTTGCTTGTTTATCCGTTCACCTGCGTCGCGTTGAAGCACTTTTTACAGACTGGCTTCGTTTGATGTGTCCGGGCTTGCCTTCGCTGTCAGCAACGTAAGCAAAATACTTCCACATTTCGCTTCGTGCATTTGCACTGAAGTGACTTGTGACTGAAGGAGGAGGAGGACTGTGGCCACAGAGAGCGAGCAGGCAGCAGAGAGGAGAGGAGAGAGGGGAAAATCAGCACGCCCACACATTATTATCACAAGATCATTTCGCCAGTTTGCTTTAATGTGCGCGAATGATTAGATTATGCCCGCTGGAACATTAAGCAACGTGTGTACACCTCGCCCATGAGAGTGTCGCGGGAAATGACTGGACCCGTTCTACACTTGAGTCCGCTATAGCGCATACCGCTCTTCTGACTGGCTCAAAACTGGTGAAATGGCCGCGACGACGGGGTCGCGCTTATACCGGCACGGCGCCTTTCCCACATGCAGGCATTAGACCACGTTCCGGTCATTTTGCGGTACAAAGCGCATGTGGGAAAAGGGCTTTGTTGGCAGAGACATATACCCGCGTTGCGGTTGTTCTAGTTAGATTTTAAGCTCCAGGTTTTGAACAATGGGCATTGAAGGGAAAACATTTGCTATGGCAAAATGATTATCCTAGATGTATTCCATAGAAAATGGGACAAATGGGCTCTTTACATCACAAACAAGAGGACACTGCCAACTTGTGATATGAATAAAAAAGTGCACTAGATATCTACTGTATGAAATATGAAGCCCATCCTGTTAACTTTCGTACAATAGAGAGCCAAAGTCAACCTCACTTCCTGCTTCAGCATGCATACCAAGATATTTCCACCCGCCCATTTATTTCCCATAGACATTTTGTAAAATGCTTATAAAAATAGTTTTACTTGGTCAAACCAAACAATTCAGCTACGTTTAGAATTCAGCCGTAAAAAAAAATAGTGTATTTAAAAAATATATTTTTTCGACATTGTATTTTTACTAACCAAACACCATATCAGTGATGGGCGGCTGTCGGAAAGTAGAGCTACTGTATTTAACACTTTTTTATTTTATTTGTTATACTGCTTAAAGCACCTTTAACTGATAAAAAAAACATTTACACTTAAACATGGGAAATGTGGAACTTTATAGTGCTTTATAGGTGCTATAATAGTGCTTTATATTGTTTTTCATGTAAATGTCTGGAACTTAGAAATAAAATAGTCAAATCACATTAGTAGCTTTTTTTGAGTTGATATAAATGTAACTGATTTGTCTCATATTGATCGCAGGCCCCTGCATTTAATCTAATCGAAATCATATCGTGGCAGACTTTGTGATATCAGGCAATATCGTCGTCCAAATAAAGAATTGATATCGTATCGTCTCGTGATTAAACTTGTGTTTGCCACCCCTACAGTGTGCTGCTCTTCTTCTCTGCTCTACAGAGCCATTTCCTGTTTTAGGCGCTCACTCAGGCATTCCTCCACACAAACACAAAGACTGTGTGATGCTGTCAAGCT
>NC_139624.1:47811673-47831673 GCF_964638095.1 Poromitra crassiceps
TGTGCGCGCATGCGTGTGTGTGTGTGTGTGTGTGTGTGTGTGTGTGTGTGTGAGTGTGTGTGTGTGTGTGTGTGTGTGTGTGTGTGTGTGCGCATGCGCTTGCGTGTGTGCGCGTGTGTCTGTGTGTGCGCGCGTGTGTGTGAGTGTGTGTGTGTGATATAGGGATGTTCATCAATAATTGATAATTGATCGTTGAGGAATGAATTCGATCACGTGGAATTTTTATCGATTATTGTTGTTGTTTTTTTTGTTTGTTTTTGCGGACTAGGTTTGGGTGGAATTCGTTCCTCCTCGCCCCACTCCATTGCACAGCCGACTAACGTGAGGTGGAGCTTCATATAGTCTCTAGTTTTCTGGCTGGGCGCGGGCCTTTGTGCCAACAAAACTGTTTTAAACATGGGGAATTCACCCCGGCATGCGCCGGGGACACAAACAAACGCACCCTGCGGTCTGCGGACCTCAGTGAGGCTATTATAACTATGACACTTCGTACACTTCTCTCATAATTTTCAACAAAGTGTGAGTAACGGTACACGTGTTTAAGTGAATTCAAGTCGTTTTATTTGTTTATAACGTTATGAACTATGAAGTAGCAGTAGTCAGCATGGACTCAGCTAGCCTTTAGCTGCTAACGCCCACCTGAATCAATTCACACACATCTCGTGGCTAATATGCGTCGGACTGAGAACAGCTGGATGGAACTCGACCATCAGGACAGATGAGGTTTTTGTCACGAGTTTATAAGCCTGGAAGCCGCGGCCGGTGAGCTGAGTCGTACTTTCAAAATGTGAGTACAGTAGCTAGTGTAAGGCTGTGTGACTATGGACTGTGGTTGTCAACGTTACCGCGGGCGCGCTCATGACGTTATAAGGATGCGCCGAGCTCAGGCCTGTTGATTTGACTCTTGTGCTGTCAGCTAAGCTGGAAGACGCCGATTGCCTTACATCATGTAACCTGACATGTAACATGTTTGTTTAGCTGGCCACAGCGCTAGTGTCTGATATTCTTACTACAGAGCGGCATCGCCATTAAAGCTGGCCGAGAAGGCACAACGTCATTACCAGACCAGAGTAAAAAAAATATATATATATATATATTATTATTATTATTATTATTATTATTATTATTATTATTACGCTATCGATAATCGATAATTGATCGTTAATTTTCCCCGAATTTCGATTATGGAAATTGATTCAAAATGAACATCCCTAGTGTGATAATTTACAGTGGAGAGAGACGAGGGACTGTGAAAAAGGAAGGAAGGAGACGACATGTGACAAAGGTCATGTAACCAAAATGTCAGTTAGCCTACAGCCTATGTGTCTTCACCTCCTTTTTAGCAGTTCACATTTATTTTCTTTGAGTTGTCAGATATTCACTCGTGAATGTCACTACTGCCCCCTGTGGGCCACCGTAGATTACCTATCTGAACCTATGAGCGGACAATTCTTTCCAGCGCGTTCTGGGTGAGAAAACTTGAGCGGATCCTGAACAGAAAACAACAGAGCGCACAGCCTGAAGTGGGAGACATGTCTCTTGATTGTTACGCTGTTATACCCCAGCCATAGTCTGAAGCCGTTTCCACCGCTTCGGGACCTGGGGGCGTAACCAATGCGCGATGGCAGGAAGCGGAATCCGGTTACCGAAAAATCTTACGTGTAGCTAACATCAGTTAGTTAGAGCCTGATAACACGAGGTGACTAACATTAAAAAGTTACAGTACATAGTACATAAAACAAAACGTTGCAATATGGCATCGCCACCTGTTCAAATCGGTGTTGCAACGGGGAATGATAGAAATGTGGCACGTATCCAGCTTACATGTTCTGGTTCTGGCATCTAGGGCGGAAAGAGGAAAGAGGTGTAATTCACAAGAAATGGGTAACGTGAGGTTACCCCAGCCAGGCCGTCCTCACAAGGAAAATGACAGCATTGGTCGATTTTCAAGGGGGATGAAACAGACTGATGTTTATAAATGCGGCCTCTTGCGGTCGTGTGAGTAAGTGCATGCATGCAGTGCATACGCCAGAGTCAGCAGCTGTAACCAGGAAGTAGCGGTCGACCTCTGGTGGTCAGTAATGTAACAACAGTCTGATATTGAAATAGCTTGCTCGGTCACTTCCTCATCGCGAGACACCCGGTTCGCCTCCCGATGTGTTCCACTTTTAACCGTAGCCGAGACCATAACCCTAACCTTTACCAAGTTGTTTAGTTGCCTAGACTCTAACCTTAACCAAAGTTGTTTTAGCTGCCTAAACGCAAACTATGTTTAAAACATAACCAACGTGACGTTTTCAAATGAACTGTCTACCATACGAGTCGTATCACCTGCATGCACCATTTCACTCATGTTTGTTTTTGGAGTCATTGGAAATCGACTTATTCTGTCGTTTCGCTGTGGGGACATGTTGGCCCCAGCACATTAGGATTCAGAATAAAACTGAAATGCCCCACTCTCCATCTTCGGCTGCTCGGAGTCCTCTCTGAACATCCCTACAGCTGTGCAACAATCTTTGACACTGGGGACAACTGTCGCCAAAAGACTCATTTTGAAGGAATGGAAGTCCTCCTCTTCACCTTCTTTTCAGGTGTGGCTGATGGACATGATCTCTGTTATACAGATGGAGAGACTCAGGTCCCTGAGAATCAACTCGCTTAAAAGGTTCTCAACTATCTGGAACCTGTTTTTGGCCTACTTCGACGAGATTAAGAATGACTAGTGAGTGAGGTTAGGGTGACGGATGGCTCGCTCGGCTGGTATCTCATGGACCCCTTGCGTGGGATCCCGTGTACATTATCTCTTACAAACACATAAGCACCTTGTATGGCTGGTAGCACCATGTTGTAATGTTGAATGTTGATGATGTATGTTTTTTTTTCCTTTCCTTTCTTTTCCTGTGTCTGAGCCTGTTTGTCTTGTTCGTATATTGTTCTATAAAAATAAATAAATGAAATTCCCACAAAACCAGACTACTGAAGCAGAAAATGCCCTATGAAAGAAAACTTAATTACTTTGCCTGCTTTGTACTCAAGTAATAATAATATTCTGGGCAAACAGGACAAATACGGCATCTGAATTAGTGCGTATGGGACGCTCATTTCTGTTGCAGCCACGCCAACACCAAACCCACGTCAAAAGAATAGCGGCAGCAAAGGCCAACTGTTGCCACGCCTGTTGCGCCGCCTGTTGCGTCACCTGTGTCGGGGCCAAAAAGTTGCACTTCAACACACCGCCAAGATTACAGCTAACTTACGTACGTTCTGCGCCTGTGTGAGAGCTTTTTTACTGCACTCATACAAGGCCAGATTAACACCCCCAGCAGCCCCCCTACCTCCTGACCAGGTTGCCTATATGGAAGATCCTCATACTTAAGCATTGTTATGATACATGAAAAAAGCAGTATTTGCCAATGCCAACCATTTTCACACATCTTTCATAATATCTAATGTAGTCAATCGTTGTCGGGCCTTGGTCTCTTGCTTGTGGAAGAAGAAAGCAAGAGGGGGAGGTGAAAAATAAGGAGAAATGGGTGATGATGTCATACAGCGACAGGCTCAAGGGGCTTTCCCGAAAGCACGTCGTCGTGAAAATATTTGTGTATTTGGAATGATCAGCTGAGATGAGAAAAACGTGTGTGTGCACTGATTCGCTGAAGCTGCTGACCAGCCAATCAGAGTGATTTCTCTCACCGACGGCCCTGGTCTGTGTCTGTGTGTGTGTGTGTGTGTGTGTGTGTGTGTGTGTGTGTGTGTGTGTGTGTGTGTGTGTGTGTCTGTGTGTGTGTGTGTGAGTACGTGCTGGTATGTTGATGAGTGCAGTCGTCCCCCTGCACGCGCTCTGCAGCAGCAGTTGATAGGAATGTATGTAATGTTTGTAATGAATCTCACGACGGCTGCCGATAAATATTGATTTGGTTGTTACTGTAAGGTTGAGCCTCGTAGCACTGGGCTGACGGCAAGCACCACACCTTACCCACATTTGGGCATTAATAACGGCTGGTCAGCGGGGGAGCAGGAGGAGGGAGCAGGAGGAGGAGAGAGTAGGAGGAGGGAGCAGGAGGGGAGAGCAGGAGGAGAGAGCAGGAGGAGGGAGCAGGAGGAGAGAGCAGGAGGAGGGAGCAGGAGGAGAGAGCAGGAGGAGGAGAGAAGGAGGAGAGAGCAGGAGGAGAGAGCAGGAGGAGGGAGCAGGAGGAGGGAGCAGGAGGAGGAGAGAAGGAGGAGAGAGCAGGAGGAGAGAGCAGGAGGAGGGAGCAGGAGGAGGGAGCAGGAGGAGGAGAGAAGGAGGAGAGAGCAGGAGGAGAGAGCAGGAGGAGGGAGCAGGAGGAGGAGAGAGCATGAGGAGAGAGCAGGAGGAGGAGAGAAGGAGGGGAGAGCAGGAGGATGGAGCAGGAGGAGGGAGCAGGAGGAGGAGAGAAGGAGGAGGGAGCAGGAGGAGAGAGCAGGAGGAGAGAGCAGGAGGAGGAGAGAAGGAGAGCAGGAGGAGGAGAGAAGGAGAGCAGGAGGAGAGAAGGAGAGCAGGAGGAGAGAGCAGGAGGAGGACGGGCATTTTTGGGCAGTGACAGAACGGCTTTCAGACCCAAACCCGTGTGTGTGTGTGTGTGTGTGTGTGTGTGTGTGTGTGTGTGTGTGTGTGTGTGTGTGCGTGTGCGTGTGCGTGCGTGCGTCGTGCGTGCGTGTGTGTGTGTGTTTATGGTGAACACTGCAGACTATAGATATAGACTAGACTAGAGTGACTTTAGAGCAGAGCAGAGTCCCTATATCTTTTGGAACGACAACACATTGATTTAGGAATTAGGGAACCTAACTGGGCATGATGAGGCACTGTGCTCTCTGAAGCCCAACCCTACATAGTGTGTGAGTGTGTGTGTGTGTGTGTGTGTGTGTGTGTGTGTGTGTGTGTGTGCGGGTGCGGGTGCGGGTGTATGGGGTCCTATCGACGTCACTATTCACTGACACATGCGCAGCAACGTGTGTGTGCCTGCGTGACTTAACATAGTCAATCTTGTCACGCGTGCACACGTACGCGCACTATGATGTGCGCAAACTACATCACGCGTAACGACAAGCTGCGTAGCACAGCTACTTACAGCGTGTACACGTGTGACCAGTGTTGGAGAAATTTCGTTATGCGTTCACACACACACGCGTTCGTAGTTTTGAGTGTTACGCAACCGGAAGTGTATCTGCATCGCGCACAACACTGCGCGTACATGAACGCGTCGCGTAGTTCTCTTCTGTTTTATTCTATCTCTTTCTATGTTACATTTTCATCCAGTAGATGGTGCCAGTGACCAAACCAACCAGTTGATCAAGCATGTCGCTTAGAGGAGCTGTCCTGCTGCTGAAAGAGAGCAGCGTCACAATCACATAGCCTGCTATAATGTTTATTAATGTTCCAGATGTATTTTATTTTATTGACAGTATTTCATTGTTAATATGAGCTGCTGCAAGTGTTAATGCTCTGCTGTTCCTTAACAGCAACATGTGAAGTTGTTATTTTTTATTTTGTAGCCTATTATAAAAGCCTGCTGCTCTCTGTTTTTGTTAACTTTATTCCTCATTCATAGGCTATATTTTTATTTTATTTATTTATTTATTTGTTTTATTGCCTAAACATTTCAGAGGCCATTTAAAAAACGTTATGCTACATGCTGAAAGATCGCCTGGTTTTTTATTTTGTGTTTTGTAGCTATAGCCTATTATATTACTACTATTATGCTGCTCTCTGATAAAGGCCATCGTTTTTGTTTATTCCTTATCCTTCATAGGCTATATTTTTATTTTATGTAGGCTATTTGTTTGTTTTATTGCCTGAACATTTCTGAGCCATGATTAAAATGATCTGTTTATGAATTGCGTGGTTTTGTGTGCAGTGCACTGGTGAAAGTGGGCCGGAACCATCCGGAACTCAGTTCCGTTAAGAAATTCTGTGCCTGAACGGCGTTCCTGGAAGACACGCAGCTGTTATCAATCAAAATCCGATTGCGCTGCTGCTCGGCTGTCTGTCCATACTGCGTTATTTCGAAACCCACATAGGTTAAGCCAAAACCACGCCCTGTGCCCGCCTAAGCAGCATTCAAGCGCCGGGATTGGCCAGGAGCAAGTCTTTTGTCCTCTTTTGACAGCTGGAATCTCCCACACCACAACCACTGCACAGCACACAGCCCAGCGATTTCATGAACCAACTGAATTGCTCTTGAGAGCGGACATTGAAATGAATGATGGTCACATACCTTCCTTAGTGTATTAACGCTATTGAAAACGTAATACAAGCTTTTAACACATTTCCCACACCACAAACACTGCGCCCAGCCCAGCGATTTTACTAGGCCCTAACCAAATTGCTCTTGCGCGGACATTGAAAATAAATTACTGTAATATATTAACGCTAATGAAAACGTAGCACAAGCTTTTAACACACAAATGATTTTTAAACATATTTATTTCAAAACATCATTGTAAAATTCAGGGCTTTAGCCAAAGCTTCAATAACAGAGCTCAGCTGACAGTTGAACTTGCAAATGAAAAATATAAAAAATATAAAATAAAAAATACAATAGGCTACAGCACATAGGCCTAGCTTCTTCTTTTTTTGGCACAGCTATTCATTCCCCCCAGTCCAGCAGTTTGTTCCAGGCCAGTGAAGTCCCAACAATCTACAAAAACATGCAATAATATAAAATCATAGATACAAAGTTGAATCATACACAATCAATAAAGCCAAAAGTAAATGGTTAGCCTTCCCAATGGCATCTGTTATTCTGGCCTCATAAGCACTGAGGCGGTGGTCAGAAAGTCAAATAACCGCAACAACACCAACAACTACAGCAAGGCTGCAATGAGGATATTATTATTGAAAGACAAAATCCTACATCGCACCAAAGCATACAATGTAGCCAACCGCGGTTATTCATAATAGTTCACACAGGAGAGAAACAATTTAATTGTTCAGTGTGTGGTAAATGTTTTGGTCAAAAAGGAGAGTTGAAATCACACATGATAGTCCACATAGGATAGTCTGTTGTTGTAATGTTTAAACAGGCCTAAATAATTCACTATAGCCTACATATTGTCAAGTGTTTCTAATTTCTACACCATAGGCTACAGGCATTAAAAAAATGGATGTGTGTGTTCAGGGATGCATGAAGCTGGGGGCGGGAGGAGGACAATATGAAACGATGAAGGTTGGGGTAGTATAGTTCCTGTAAGAAATTCAAACCACTTTCACCCCTGGTGCAGTGTGATCAAAGAATAGACCTAGAATGAGTGTGTTTACTGTCATGCACACAATAAACTGATAGAGAATTACTGAACTGAGAATAATCAGTTTATGAACGAAAAAAGGGCTCGCAACACAATTTCAGCAGCAGAGAGAGACAGAGAGTCAGCACGGCAGCGCCGCGCACAGCGCACTGAGTGGAAGAGGAGCTGTCCTGCTGCTGAAAGGGAGCAGCGTCACAATCACATAGCCTGCTATAATGTTTATTAATGTTCCAGATGTATTTTATTTTATTGACAGTATTTCATTGTTAATATGAGCTGCTGATTGTAACTCATCAATTTCCCCTCAGGCCACGCGCCGTGTTGCTGGCTGCAACAGGCATCCCCTGGCCGCACCGCTGCTGCCTGTGATTTTGAAGGCCCAATTCGGGCCTTCGTCAGTGTCAAGTCACTGACACTGAC
Organism: Poromitra crassiceps; assembly: GCF_964638095.1. Taxonomy (NCBI): domain Eukaryota; kingdom Metazoa; phylum Chordata; class Actinopteri; order Beryciformes; family Melamphaidae; genus Poromitra; species Poromitra crassiceps. The sequence goes on from NC_139624.1 coordinate 47,819,360, forward strand.
GAAGGCCCGAATTGGGCCGAAACTGTTTGTCATCTCAATAAATGTCCGCCACGGGAGCTATCAAGAAATTGTGTTGCGAGCCCTTTTTTCGTAACGAAATTTCTCCAACACTGGTCACACGTGTACACGCTGTAAGTAGCTGTGCTACGCAGCTTGTTGTTACGCGTGATGTAGTTTGCGCACATCATAGTCCGCGTGCATGTGCGCGCGTGACAAAATTGTTCTATTATCTTCATGCATGCGCTTACGCGCTCTGGCTGCGCACCCCGCGTACATCATTACGCGTACATTTACGCGTAATGATGTACGCGGGGTGCGCAGCCAGAGCGCGTAAACGCACGCATGAAGATAATAGAACCAATTTCGTTATGCGTTCACACACACACGCGTTCGCAGTTTTGAGTGTTACGCAACTGGAAGTGTATCTGCATCGCGCACAACATGAACGCGTAATTTTACGCGTAAATGTACGCGTAATTTTATGCGTAAATGTACGCGGGTTGCGCAGTCAGAGCGCGTAAGCGCACGCATACACGCATGACCATTACAAGTCAATGGGGAAACTACATGACACGTCAAGCGTTGTGTGACACGTTCAGTCATAGCTGCGCATGTTTATTGAGTCGTTTGGCACTTCAGATCCAGTCGCGTAGTATCAAAAACTGCGAACGCGTGTGTGTGTGAACGCGTAACGAAATTGACTATGTTAAGTCTGCTACTCAGGTGTCAAAGCATGCGTTGTGTGACATGTTCAGTCGTAGCTGCGCTTGTTTATTGAGTCGTTTGGACCTTCATACGGGTGTGTGCGCGTGCGCGCGCGCGTGTGTGTGTGTGTGTGTGTGTGTGTGTGTGTGGTGATGACTGTGTTGTTAGAGAGTTACCATGCCATCCAGAGCTGCCAGATGTAGACTGCATGTGAATCATGGCTTTAATTAAGTGGAGGAGGACTAAAGCCGCGTCTCATTAAACGGCTGGAGAGGAACATTTAAACTGCCCTTGTCTCAGCTACTGGGAGACATTACACAGCTACTGGGAGACATTACACAGCTACTGGGAGACATTACACAGCTACTGGGAGACATTACACAGCTACTAGGAGACATTACACAGCTACTGGGAGACATTACACAGCTACTGGGAGACATTACACAGCTACTAGGAGACATTACACAGCTACTAGGAGACATTACACAGCTACTGGGAGACATTACACAGCTACTAGGAGACATTACACAGCTACTGGGAGACATCACACAGCTACTAGGAGACATTACACAGCTACTGGGAGACATTACACAGCTACTGGGAGACATTACACAGCTACTAGGAGACATTACACAGCTACTGGGAGACATTACACAGCTACTAGGAGACATTACACAGCTACTGGGAGACATTACACAGCTACTGGGAGACATTACACGGCTACTAGGAGACATTACACAGCTACTGGGAGACATTACACGGCTACTAGGAGACATTACACAGCTACTGGGAGACATTACACAGCTACTAGGAGACATTACACAGCTACTGGGAGACATTACACAGCTGGGATACATGATTCTGAGGGACTGGCGCCAAAAGCTGACATTTAGCACCAATGCTTTGGAGACTACACTGTAGCTGCTGTAAATATCTGGATGTCACGTCGTCAGCACTTTTTCTTAATGGTATTTAAGTGTTTTTAGGTGAACATTTTCCCTTAAGGCTGCGCAATTAAGAACACAGTCACAAACTGATGCTTTGATTATTTCGTGAACAAAACTTTTTTTTATGGCTCTTTATGCCTCTTTATGTCAACATCCTGGCAGTTTCCTTTCCACCCACAGCAGATGTTCTATGTGAAATTATTTTTTTCAGTCTTGCTGATATGACAATTAAAACCCCATTATATTCAGTTATACCTGATTAATTGTGCAGCTGAACACACTTTCACTCTCTTCTTCTTCCCTAAATCACTCCCACCTCCTCTCCGTTTTCTCACTAATCTCCCGGGCTGCAGAGAGTGTTGCATCTTTCTTCCTCTAATCCATCCATCTGGGCTCGGCGCTGGGTGGCATTTTCCAGTCCGGGTGATGCTGCCAGCCTGGCCGGTTTGCTGCCAGCCTGGCCGGTTTGGCCACTTCGCTTGGTTTGGTCGGTTTGGCCACTTCGCTTGGTTTTGGTCGGTTGGGCTGGCGGATCGAGCGGTGGCCGTGGCCCCCAGCCCACTGCAGCTCACACCCTCCACTCAACTCAAAGACTCCTCTCTTGTCCAGAGATGGGAAGTAACTAAGTACAAATACTTTGTTACTGTACTATTTTCATCTATCTGCACTTTACTATTTATTTTTCTGACTTTTTACTTTTACTCCCTACATTGTAACACAAATATCTGTACTTTCTACATTTTCAAAACAGGCTGGTTACTTTAGTTTTAATGCACAACAGACAAAAACAATGTGATTTTTTTTCTGTCTCTCTCATCTCACGGTCTCCCAGCTTTCATGCATTATGCGCACCTTTTTGTGGAAAAACCATATCGCACAAATTATTAATTACGTCTCAAAACATGTTTGATGGGGATGTTTTAAGTTTTATAGTCTTCGAATTATATAGCCTTGCACAGAAACAGCCGGTAGAAATACTTGTATACTTTATTACATTTCAGAGCATGTGCTTTTTTACTTGAGTAAACAAGTTGAATCAGTACTTTTACCAGTCTTTTTTTACACAGGTAACTGTACTTCTACTTAAGTAAAGAATGTGTACTTTTCCCATCTCTGCTGCTCATGTCTCTGCAGAGAGGTCAGGGCGGACATGTTGGCAGAGCAGAGCAAACAAAGCTCGCCTCATCACTGACACTGACTCAGCAAGACGTGGACACACGCGCATGCACACACACACACACACACACACACACACACACACACACACACACACACACAGCCTGCACAAGCTTGGACTATCAACCCATACTTTCGTTAGTTCAGGCGATCTTGCTGACAACAAAAACACACACTTTCTCACGATCTCTCCCACCTCTCCAAACCGCTGTGAACGTAGCGTCTGTGGTGCGGTGTCTGGCCGGGTCACGCCAGGACACACCATGTCTGAGCTGCGGAGAGTGGGCATCGAGGATGGAGAGAAGGAGTCCAGAAAACAGAGAGAAAGAGAGAGAGAGACAGAGAGAGAGGGGAAGTAGATCAAATAACTGGAGGGCATTGGTGTGTTTTTAAAGGCGAGTAGGCACTCCCTTCAGCATTTCCTCTTTGAAGCAGACAAAGGGAAAGCTGAGAGGGACACAAAGCTGAGAGGGACACAAATCTGAGAGGGACACAAAGCTGAGAGGGACACAAAGCTGAGAGGGACACAAAGCTGAGAGGGACACAAAGCTGAGAGGGACACAAAGCTGAGAGGCACACAAAGCTGAGAGGGACACAAAGCTGAGAGGCACACAAAGCTGAGAGGGACACAAAGCTGAGAGGGACAGGGACACAAAGCTGAGAGGGACACAAAGCTGAGAGGGACACAAAGCTGAGAGGGACACAAAGCTGAGAGGGACAGGGACACAAAGCTGAGAGGGACACAAAGCTGAGAGGGACACAAAGCTGAGAGGCACACAAAGCTGAGAGGGACACAAAGCTGAGAGGCACACAAAGCTGAGAGGGACACAAAGCTGAGAGGGACAGGGACACAAAGCTGAGAGGGACACAAAGCTGAGAGGGACACAAAGCTGAGAGGGACACAAAGCTGAGAGGGACACAAAGCTGAGAGGGACAGGGACACAAAGCTGAGAGGGACACAAAGCTGAGAGGGACAGGGACACAAAGCTGAGAGGGACACAAAGGAAGATTTTGGCAGGATTCAACTCAGGGATCCACAACAAAGTCAATATATTGTTATTAAAGGTGCTGTGTGTAGCATTTTAAAACATCCATATATAATTTTCTAATTAATTGTGATACCTTGATCTGAATGAAGCTTAGCGAAAATTCTTTAAGAGAGACTGTCATTCATTCATTCACTTTTCATTCATTCACTCTCCTAGGATAAAACTCTAGCTGTCATACCCACTCCTTAATCAACCTGCATTTTCCTGTTTCTGGGAGAAACCCTTTAGTTGTCACGGGCTCTCTCTCTCCCTTCTGTCCTCTTTCACATCTTTCCCGGTCAGGAGAAAACCTTTAATGTCACGCCCACTCATTCATAAAACTCAGTCATCAATCACCCCTTTCCCACTTCTACCTAGCGTCACTGTTTGTGGGCAGTAACATTTAGATTAAGCCAATCAGAGTATGACACATCTTCCCATTCAGCCTATCATGGTCTACTGTCATAGCTAAAAACCTCCTGTTTCTCTCTGTGTGGTCTCATTGGGTTTCAGTGCGTTCCTGCCTCCCTCCTCCACCCCATTCTCCTCCAGTCCTCTCTGAGGTCTTCAGATTCAGAAGCCTTCTCCAGCAAAACCAAGTGTACTTCACCAGCACCAGGTCTAGACTCCACGGGGGGATAGTCAATCTACTCTGGCTGCATCCATCTACCCCTGCTGATCATGACGTCATAATCAAGCTGATGTCATGATGGAGACTAATCGCCAAAACTATATCTATATTTATGTGCCTACAGGCTCATGTATCTTATCATCTAATAAATCATCTGTCATTCAAGAAATGGTCTCTCTGGTTGAATTACCCTAAACCAGAGGTTTTCAATGCGGGAGCTGGGCCTCCCCAGGGGGGCTCCAAGCAGTTTCAGGGGAGGCTCAGTGAATGTGAAATTGTGAATGTGAAAATATGACATTATTTATATTACATTAGTTATCAAAAGGGGATCACATAGAATAGCCTAAATGTGTGTGACTTTGTTAGATTACAAAGATAAAGATAAAGAATAAAGATAGATAGAGATAAAGAATAAGAGAAATATAGATAAAGAATAAGATAAATATAGGCAAGAAAAATAAAAATAGGCAAGAAAATGCCAAGCAAGAATAGTCAATTAGAGTTCACAGCATATACAACAATTTCTCAAGCAATTTACATTTGTATATCATGCCCAAAAAAGAGTAGGAAGAAGTACAATACTTGTCAAGTCCTACCCCTTGTTTTTTATACATGTGTATATATAGGCTTAATTATGAAAGTAGTAATTATAATGTAATAACATGTTATGCTACTATAATATTAATATATATGATATGTGCATACTCACATTTCCATAATACTATCACATACTATATAGTTGTGCCTAATACATTTGTAGTATACACATGTGTGTGACTTTGTTAAAAGATAGTTGACAGATGACAGAGTTGTGGGGAGTTTTTCCCACTTTCAGTCAGAAACAAATCAATGTGTCAGACAGACCTTCTTTGGTGTAGTCTGAAGTATATGTCCAACAGCAATATCAGGCTATCTTGGCTTGTTGAGTGTCTATGGGATCAAATAACATAATCATGATCCAATAAGCATCCAGGAATTGAGGGGGGTACTTGGGGGGAAGCCCACCATCTCAGACTTTGAAAACCTCTGCCCTCAACAAATGAGACCACAATTGGTAGCCTATATCTCACGGTAGTGATATAAAGGTCCTTACACCTCGCGGGCGTTTTTTCCATGTGATTAATTTGCATGTCAATAGTATTTTTCAAACCTATATTCACTCAATGCAACCGTGCATAGCAACGGTGAAGTTTCGCTGACTAAAGTACATTTTTCAGAAATTCACTTCCGATCTGTACTACACATCTGTTGCTGTTGTCAGACAGGTCCAGAGTCGCCTCGCAATTTCGTGGTGTTTATTTGCATCGCTCTTGGTGTGTAAAAACCTAGAGTTAATTTCAAAGTGAAGATTACATTTCCCATAACCCCACCAGGCAGCTGCAGCCTACTGCAGCGGATAGTCAGAGCCATGGATATGGTGTAGCCATACCACACCATATCCAGACAAGTACAGCACAACGTCATACCAGAGTTTTAATGACCACTGTCTCTTCCTCTGATCTCTACTGTAGGCTGGACCTCTCCTCTTCTCTTCTCTCCTCTTCTCTCTTATTTTCTCTTTTCTCTTCTCTATTATCTTCTCTCCTCTCCTCTCCTCTCCTCTCCTCTTCTCTTCTCTTCTCTTCTCTTCTCTTCTCTTCTCTCTTCTCTACGTGGGCACAGGGGCTTACTTTTTGTAGATGGCAGAGGTTTTCAAACTGGCATTATATATGATATTAGTTATCAGAAGGAGATCACATAGAATAGCCTAAATGTTTGTGTTTTGTTAAATACATAGTTCATTCAAGAACACTCAAGTCATAGAATTAACCATTTATTGCATTAATGAATATAATGCATACAATTATGTTTGGCGTTGAAGGCTCCGCTCTTAGAATTAATTTAATATTTAATTTAATATTTAATTAATTTTATTCTCCCTGAACTCGGCTCAGCAGCATGCTACGCCGAGCAGGGAGAGCAAGCAGAATCCCCCATGGGAATAAAATATTCCAGATACATTTAAACCATAGAAAGTAAAAGAGGGAGCCTAAAAGCAAGACATGGAAACATGTTCATTTTTTGAGCCATGCAGACTCCAGAGCTACAATACATGATAGCATTTGATCTAAAAGGTGGAGGCTGGGGTGGAGGGGGCAAAGCGTTTGCCAGCAGCCGCAACGATCAGCAAGGTGGGGAACAGATCAGTGAGTGAGAGGCTGCCATATTTAAACGGACCGCCTTGTTGTGAGAATGACTGTGATTAGAGAATTGGTTAAACGGTGAACCAAACAGAGGCTGTCAGCTGGTACAGCTGGGGCGTAGCCTATGACATCATGTCTTGAATGAACTAACGCAGGCTTCATTTGACAGATACAGTAGTTTGGGGGAATTTGACTGTTCTCACTTTTCCAGAGTCAGAAACAAATAATTGCCTTTCAGACAGACCGTTTTGGATGCTATTTGTATTTGGTGTAGTCTGAAGTATGTCAAACAGCAATATTAGGCTATTTTGGCTCAAATGTTGAGTGATCAAATTACATAATCATGATCCTTTTTCCAAGCTTTGTCTGAGGGGAGGCCCACAGTCTCAGACTTTGAAAACCCCTGGCTTTGCTTTGTAGCAAGATGAGTTTTTATTGAATTGTATCGCTGGAAATAGGGCAATAAAGATTTGATAGGATTTTAAATGGTCTCCTCTTCTCTTGTCAGTACTGTTGTGTTCTTCTCTTCTATATGCCCTGGTTTCTCCTTTCTCTCCTCTTCTCTTTTGGCCTTTGGAGCGCAGGTGTTTTTTCCAGGCGGCCCAGGAGAACCTCCAAGTAATCCGTCACTATCCGCCCGAGACGGCCCATCTGTCCTCGGCGGTGTGTGTGTGTGTGTGTGAAATGAATGTACACCAAAGATGATGCTTGTGTCTGGTACCTCTGGGCCCCATGAATCACCAGGGATGTCGATTAGGAGATATTTATGAACACTGGTGCATCCGTTACCTGCTGATAGAACCACAGAGGGATGGAGGGAGAGTCGGGTAGTGGAGGATAGGGCTGTACTGTATATAGACTTTTTATGCTATATGATATCGATATATTTTCAAACAAGATATATACTATGAGACAATACCGTTTATATATCGCTTGATGTCGTTTGATGTTTGCATGTCTGCATTTACATGCAAATCGATACATTGTGCAGTGCACCTGTAGATTTTCAAACAGGGAAGGGAACCCTCTCTTTGCATTTTGCATTTCGATCAGGCTTGTTTAATCAAAGTGCTTGTTGTGACATCTCACATCTGAGATCTCTTTGACATACAAGTGAACATTCAGCCCATTTTGTTGAAAATACAGAGATATAATCATGTATCGCCATTCAGCCTAAAAATACCGAGATATGAATGTTTGGTCCATATTGCCGAGGCCTAGCAAAGGAGCAAATGAGATGGCATAAACAATGGAGAGAGAGCGAGAGGAGGAGGAGTAGAGAGAGAGGGGAACTGGCAACACAATGCCTTCACACCTACCGCCTACTACTAGCGTGGTTTGTGAGTGGGAGGGGGTTGCCATGGCGATGGCAGGGGCATGGTGAGGTACCGTCCGACATGGCAGCCAAGACGGACTGTGCAACTTCTGACAGGGAGCGCGATTGGAAGTGCTTTTGTAAAGGGACAGTTCAACCAAAAAGTCCAAAATACAAAATACATTCTTACCTGTTAGTGCTATTCATTTATCCATCTAGATCTTTTGGGATGAGTTGCTGGGTTTTGGAGATATCGGCCATAGAGATGTCTACCTTATCTCCAATACAAAGGAACTGGATGGCACTCGGCTTGTGGTGCTCAACGCAACAAAAAAATACATTTGAAAAACTCAACAGCAGCAATGTCTCTTTCCAGAAATCATGACCCGGTTACTCAAGATAATCCAGAAAAGTGAGCAGTTTTATGTAGAAACTATTTTCTTTGTTCATGTAGGAACTATTTTTGTTGTTGTAGGAACTATCTTCTTTGTTGTAGGAACTATTTTCTTTGTTCATGTAGGAACTAGCTTCTTTGTTCTGTAGGAACTATTTTCTTTGTTCATGTAGGAACTATATTCTTTGTTGTAGGAACTATTTTCTTTGTTCATGTAGGAACTAGCTTCTTTGTTCATGTAGGAACTATTTTCTTTGTTCATGTAGGAACTATATTCTTTGTTGTAGGAACTATTTTCTTTGTTCATGTAGGAACTATTTTCTTTGTTCATGTAGGAACTAGCTTCTTTGTTCATGTAGGAACTATTTTCTTTGTTCATGTAGGAACTATATTCTTTGTTGTACGAACTATTTTCTTTGTTCATGTAAGAACTATTTTCTTTGTTCATGTAGGAACTATTTTCTTTTTTCATATAGGAACTATATTCTTTGTTGTACAAACTATTTTCTTTGTTCATGTAGGAACTATTTTCTACCGTAACGACTACACCTGCTAGCTAGTTCGATTTTGGGGTGAAATCTCCCTTTAAGCAATGAGCAAACTCAACATTCTCAAACTCAACAGTCTGTCTGTCTGTCTCTCTGTCTCTCTCTCTCTTCTGTCTCTTGGAGACTCCCCTTCTCTTTTCACTTTCAACCTGCCTCATTTGCTTGGCGTCTAAATCCATCTGTGGTGGTGAAGCATAGAGACAGTGAGGGGGAAGACAGTAAATAAGTCATGGGGGGAAAAGAGATAGAGAAACATCTGTGTGTTTATCGTCGCTATCTGGGGTGCAAGAACCTTCCAAATGTCAACTTCTACATCTTGTTTACGACTTGGCCACCGTGCATTTCTGAGTTTATCCCATGGGGTTTGAAAGGGTTTCATGAGCACTATGAGGGCTATATCATTTTCATGCATGCATCCCCACATTCATGCATTCTCACACACATACACACAAACACACACACGCCTCTGCGAATTTCCAAAATGCAGGATGGCAGGTTGCAGGATCCACCCTACTCCTACTAATAAAGTATAAAATCATGAAAAACGAGATTCAAAATTACGTCTTAAGAAACGCACGTGCGGGCATCCCGGTGGCTCACCTGGTAGAGCACGTACCACAAAGGCTTTGAACTTCACGCGGCCGACCCAGTTTCGATTCCGAGCCGTGGTCCTATGCCGCATGTCATCCCCTCTCTCTCTCCCCGCCTTTGCTGTCTGCCTACTAACTGTCCTATCAAGTAAAGGCAAAATAATCTAAAAATAATAATAATAATAACTTGTATCACAACTTTACATGTGCATTTGTGAATTTAGTATGTTTGTATGAATATATGTGAGATTCTGTGTCTCTTTACTGTATGTCTCTTTCTGTGTTTTTGTTTCTTTCTCAGATCTCCCCTCTCTGCCTGTCTTTATCTATATCCAATCTGGGAACCCAGAGTCTATTTCGGCACGTAAATAGACTCTGTGACAGCCGTACCTTTTTTTTAGGCTTCCTGTACAGCGCAAATCTTCCAATCTTCTTCCCGGGACCTCCGCCTCTGTGTAGTGTCGCTCTGTTGTTGTACCGGCGAATATAAGAGTTCTGGTCCCGAACGCTAGTGAATATATAAGAATTTTTACATTTAGCATTCAAAAAAAAAAAAAGCAAAAAAGCACCGCTGCACGGAAGTAGAAGTCCCAGGCGGAAGATCTGCGCTGTACAGGAAGCCTAAAAAAAAGGTACGGCTGTCCCAGAGTCTATTTACATGCCGAAATAGACTCTGGGTTCCCAGATTGATCTATATCTAACCCTATGCCTCTCTCTCTCTCTCTCTCTCTCTTTCTTTCTCTCTCTCTCTCTCTCTTTCTTTCTTTCTCTCTCTCTCTCTCTCTCTCTCTGTCTATCTCTATGTCTCCATCTCTATCTCTCTCCGATTCTGGGACTTGGGATTTGGACACATATTTTCTGTTCCGGTGTCACAAGGCATCGATTTCTCACAAATGGGCTTACCAAATTATGGCCGTGGTCAGCCATAGATCTGACTGCCAAGTCATGGCCGTGGCCAGCCATAGATCTGACTGGGAGACAACACAGACACCTGAAACGCTGTTTCATAGGCCTGCACTGTTTCCTTCAGGGCCCAGTGGCACATTGAATCATGCTCTGTCTCTCTCTCTCTCTCTCACACACACACACACACACACACACACACACACACACACACACACACACACACACACACACACACACACACACACACACACACAAATGCACAAGGCCATCATTTCCTTTGCTGTCTATTTTAAGAGGACTCACAGTCGAAAAACACACACTATAATTTAGCTGTGGATAACTGCAGTGTTGCAAGAGCAGGCGGCATTATACTGAGAGAGAGACAGGCAGGCAGAGAGACAGACAGACAGACAGACAGACAGGCAGGCAGACAGACAAGGAGGCAGGCAGACAGACAGACAGACAGACAGACAAGGAGGCAGGCAGACAGCCAAGGAGGCATGCAGGCAGACAGGCAGGCAGACAGACAAGGAGGCATGCAGGCAGACAGGCAGGCAGACAGACAAAGAGGCATGCAGGCAGATGGACAGACAAGGAAGCAGGCACACAGACAGACAAGATAACACATCCAAATGACTCAGTACTTCTATCCTGCATTTATCTCCCATTCTGGCTACGTTCCCACAACCGGTGCACATTGAAGTCTATGCATTTTCTGTAAGATGCTCCTAAAAAAGACCAGTGCACATTGAAGTCTATGCATTTCCTGTAAGATGCTCCTAAAAAAGACCAGTGCACATTGACGTCTATGCATTTCCTGTAGACCTCTCCTAAAAAAGAAAAAAGTTAAAGAAAAGAAAGGGGGGAAAACAAAATGGCTAAAATAGCCGTTGGCTCAGATGGAAGCAGACATATTTTTGTTGAAGGTTTTTGGCTGTGGCATTGTCATTGTCTGTCCTCTGCACAGCGACAAAAACAAGTGAAGGCTTCTGTTGTCCTGTTTGTGTCTGTCCTTCACAGACAAGCAGGGAGCAGAGAGACTGATTTGTGTCTGTCCTTCACAGACAGGCAGGGGGCAGAGAGACTGGTTTGTGTCTGTCCTTCAAAGACAGACAGGGGGCAGAGAGACTGGTTTGTGTCTGTCCTTCACAGACAGGCAGGGGGCAGAGAGACTGGTTTGTGTCTGTCCTTCACAGACAGGCAGGGGGCAGAGAGACTGGTTTGTCTGTCCTTCACAGACAAGCAGGGGGCAGAGAGACTGGTTTGTGTCTGTCCTTCACAGACAGGCAGGGGGCAGAGAGACTGGTTTGTCTTTCCTTCACAGACAGGCAAGGGCAGAAAGACTGGTTTGTGTCTTTCCTTCACAGACATTCAGGGGGCAGAAAGACTGGTTTGTGTCTGTCCTTCACAGACAGGCGCAAATATACTGGTTTTTCTGTCCTTCACAAACAGGCAGGGGGTAGATATACTGGTTTGTGTCTGTCCTTCACAGACAGGCATTGGGGCAGAGAGACTGGTTTGTGTCTGTCCTTCACAGACAGGCAGGGGGCAGAGAGACTGGTTTGTGTCTGTCCTTCACAGACAGGCAGGGGGCAGATAGACTGGTTTGTCTGTCCTTCACAGACAGGCAGGAGGCAGAGAGACTGGTTTGTCTGTCCTTCACAGACAGGCAGGGGGCAGATAGACTGGTTTGTCTGTCCTTCACAGACAGGCAGGAGGCAGAGAGACTGGTTTGTCTGTCCTTCACAGACAGGCAGGGGGCAGATAGACTGGTTTGTCTGTCCTTCACAGGCAGGCAGGGGGCAGAGAGACTGGTTTGTGTCTGTCCTTCACAGACAGGCAGGGGGCAGATAGACTGGTTTGTCTGTCCTTCACAGACAGGCAGGAGGCA
>NC_139624.1:47836673-47856673 GCF_964638095.1 Poromitra crassiceps
CGTAGGGGGGGTGTCAAGTGTGTGTTGGACTTTTACTTTGAAGGACTGTATGAAGTGTGTGTTGGACTTTTATTCTGAAGGGCTGTGTGAAGTGTGTTTTGGACTTTTATTCTGAAGGGCTGTGTGAAGTGTGTTTTGGACTTTTATTCTGAAGGAATGTGTTCATTCTGAAGGGCTTAGGTCCTACTGTGTAAGCTGATGATTTATATTTAATTTAATATTGTGACATCTTAAATATATTGGAAAATAAAATAAAAATGACTTCGTCACTTCCTGTCTCTTCCAATGTTCAATGCCCATGTGAAGTTTCAGATCAATTGGCCAATCCCCTGCAGAGATAAAGTTGCGCAGTTTCCTTCATTCTAGTAAGGAATTATGACATCATCAGTGATGTCATGCATGCATGTCTGCCTTTATGTCTGTCTCTCTGTAACATCATCAGTGATGTCATAAATCACTAATGATGTCTCATAGACTTGTGTGCATCAGTGATGTCATAAATCCTTTCCTGCTGAGGTTATAAAAGGGACGATTTAGCTATCTACTGTCTAGCTATGGCTGCTGTCAGCTGTCTCCTATCTGAAGAGCAGTTTCTGTGCTCCATCTGTCTGGATGTGTTCACTGATCCAGTCTCCACACCATGTGGACACAACTTCTGCAAAAACTGTATCACTCAGCACTGGGATGTTAACACATTCACTGCCAGCCATTTTTCAATACTGTAGTTAGCTTCTGCCAAGGTTTTTTTTTGAGGATTCTGGCTCATCTTTCAAGAGCCGAGGATTCGTTTCTGTTAGGATTTTGTGAACACACAATATCTCAAAAGAACTAATAGAATGTGTGCTTTCTCTGTCTAAAAGAGTTAGTTTGTAGAGTTAGTAGTTATGTAAGCATTAGCAGTTGAATACAGCATGGTTTCAGCGTCAGAAAATTTAAAAATTTATTCAGAGATAAACGGCTTTTTGTGAAATTCGATAGAACAGTCACTTTAACCATTCATTTTTGGCATCAGTAAGAGTCAGACATCTAAACAATAGTTTTGAACAGTAATTTCCTCCATAACAGCAGGAAACCCCCCTCTGCTTCCAACTCCTCCCTCCGTGTGTGTTCTCCTGCCTCCCTGGCTCTCCAGTGGGCGTGTCACAACGAAGTTGCTGCTGCCTGGCTGCTGCCTGTTTGCGCGGCCGCTGTTTGAGGAAGTCTGGGTGGACTCGCTCGTTTCGTGGAGTTTTGGTTGAGAGCTTTGATGCGATTCTGGTCATATTTATAACAAACTTGGCGTGTGCACCGCTGGAGAACCGAATATCGAATTTCATACAAGTCGACCAATTGGGGGGGGGGGGGGGGGGTCGTGCAAGCAAGCAGAGGAGTGGGATAGGATGATGTGTGAATGGGGGAAGGCGAGGGAGGGGGCGTGCACTCCACTAGTCAATCAAATGCTTTTTCTCAAGCCCATTACGCACTGTGCAGCTGGCTACGGAAGCTGGATTAATGAAAAAAATGCACAATGCTTCCTGCAGTTGGGTTGGATGGAGGTTGGATCACATTCTTACCACAAACCATATAATTTGGACCGGACCGAGACCACCTATTCTAAAGGGTTTGTTATGCGGTTGTTTTGGTCCACAACCAGAGTTCGAGTCCAGCGTTTACACCAACCCAAACGGGTAAAGTTCTGGCATGACCAAAACGGCTCAGAATTATTTAAGAAAATGAATAGCCTGACTCGACGGACAACAAACAACCTTGTGTTTAAGGCCAGTAGCCTACTGTTTTTACCTCTGACACGGAGTTGGCTGGGCCAAAGACTTCTCCGACATAAAAGGCATCTAGTGGGGCGGCATAGCTAACCCATCTTTCATTTTGTGATAAAAGCGCCAAATTTTGCAGATAATGTCCATAGATATATTCAGAACAAAACTGGATATTGGGGCATTGCAAATTTGCCCCCTGGTGGCCGTGGCAGATATTTTTCAAAATGGCCACCATTGATTTGATTCCTATCCCATTGGACCCACATGCAATACCAGACATAATATAGATCGTAGTAAGCCTGAGAACCAAATACAAATAGTCATTCAAAATTATATGGACTTTTACAAAGTAATTGGTCACTTCATTATATTATGTGTGTACATTATGGGCTCTATTCTCCCACAGGCCATCGGCGCTATTACGGGCCTTAACCGCAAAAAAACGTGCCTTGCGCCTGTTTCGGCAAGATAGCAATAGGCTTTAGGCTGCCAAATGCGCTTTAGGCCGAATGGGTGTGGCGAAGTCCCAAAGTGGGCGTGTCGGCGCTAAATACCAGCCTAGTGATATCTTGGGACCTGGCCTACATTTAGCGCTTTGCGCTTTTGAAAAGCAGGCCTATTCTCTGCCTTCACTGCTTCTTCTCTGTCACCCTTCTCTCTCTCTCTCTCTGAGTTCCCAGCATGCATTGTGTTTCTTCATTTCGCTACTAAATAGCCACCAAATGAGCCAAAATAGATATAAAAGGTAGTTCTAAATTAATGTGTAATGGTAACACAGCCTGCCATTGTCAACATTTCAATATTGGACCAAATAAAACATCGAAATGAAAACACCACCCTATGTGAAACATATATGTCCTCCTGGGCCTATATATACCCCTTGTCGAGTTAACGTGATTTAGAGAAGTAACAGCGGAACGCGCTTCGGAACTCGCTTCTAATGGCATCTGCTATACTGTGATGTCCCTCCAATAACTTGGCCCTATTTCACATTTAGTTTTACAATAAAAACACATTTATGCAATGACTTGACATAATGTAGGGTATATTTATGTGCATCATCCTTCCTGCAGCAGGCGAGAGAAAATGATATCTTTCTGGACAAACTTTCACCAATCTAATAGGCTATATTTTTCTAGCTGATGCATAGAACATTATTTTCACTTTGATCTTGCTATAGTGTAGTGTATTTACATGCTTGCAGTATTGAAACTGCAGTTAGATTGGTTTGAGAAGCATAATAATATGGAATAATAGCCTATAATGCAGACAGACAGGCTGGATGAAGGGAGGGGGGGGGGGCAGAGCGTTTGGCTTTCGTCTGGTTTTGCGGGATCACTGGAATTGGAGCTAAAAAGGCAAGCGTGCGATTCGTTTATTGCACTTATCCAATGAGCATGACGGTGCATAATTTTACGCCTAAAAGGCGTGGTTGTAATGC
Source organism: Poromitra crassiceps (assembly GCF_964638095.1). Taxonomy (NCBI): domain Eukaryota; kingdom Metazoa; phylum Chordata; class Actinopteri; order Beryciformes; family Melamphaidae; genus Poromitra; species Poromitra crassiceps. The sequence goes on from NC_139624.1 coordinate 47,839,869, forward strand.
TTTGGGCTGCATCTAGCGCCAGCACGACGATATCAAGTGCGCCTGTCCACGCCCACTGCTTTGATCTGCGCCTGCCGCTCGGCCTAGAAACTGCACCGATGCAACGATAGGGGCCTATAGGCCTATTAGTGTGGCTATTGTTAATTTAGTGATAAAAGTGCCAAATTTGGCACAGAAATAGCTTAATATGTAGAAGACATCTGGATATTGGGGCAAATGCAGATTGGCATTTTGAGGACCATTTTCCAAAATGGCCGCCAGCCGTTATAGGCATAGCACACTTTGATTAGCCCCAAGCTGCTGTTTCCATGTTTTATGCACCTCGAATATTATTTACATACAAGTTAAAGTGAAACATATGTTTTGTAAGAATTTAGATTTTGTAAGCCACTCACAGTATTTCAACAATCAGGTTAATCTCCTGTGAAACAATGTGTTAATGTGAAACATGTGTTTTCTGATGACCATTTTTCAAAATGGCCACCAGCCGTTACTGGCCTCTACAGTTTGGTCACCCCCAAGCTGCAGTTTCCATGTTTTCAGGACCACAAATATTATTGGCATAAGTTCAAGTGAAACAACTTGTTTTATTAAAACGTACAAAGTTAAGCTGTCAAATGGTTATGTGAGCCACTGTGAACACATAACAATACTAAATTAAAGAAAATTCAACACAATGGTGAGATTGTCTCTACATGTTATAGTGATACCTGGAGTAAACCGTAGCAGTAGTGAGTTCAGGTACGGATTGAAACAACTGAACTGAAGCCATTAACTATGCTACTTCAGAAAGGTACGGTAGTCACTATGTTCTTTTGATGACATGATTTATTAACATGAGCAATGAGATATATTTACATGTGATCAAGATTATGAATGACAGATTATGAATGTCAATGGTTATAAAAAGTTCAAAGTCTTTGGCGATTAGACTCCATCACGACTCTGAGATGTCATGCTGACGTCATCGAGAGACGTCATGCTGACGTCATCGTGATTATGAAGGGGGTATAGTGAAGCCGTGAGTAGAATAGGATATCCCCCCGTGGAGTCTAGACAGGGTGGTGGTGAACTAAGAAGGCTTCTGGAGATCTCCGACCTGGAGGAGAATGGGGTGGAGGGGGGTTGCAGCAGCACTGAAATGACAGCAGATAGAGTATGAGAAGGGAACAGCTCTTAAAGGTTGCCGCTAAAGCTTTGATTGGCTGAATGGGAAGGATGTGGCCAGCTGTGATTGGATTAGCAAAACCTCCTACGCCCCCTTAATCAGGTAGATGCATAACACCTGAAGGAGAGAGGGAAATGTCTAAGTGAGAACATTACAGTGACTCTTTCTGAAATTACATTTAAACTTCACTTAAATTACTTGAAAATAATATTGTAATTGCTGTATACTATTTGAACCATTCTTTGAACACATAATTATTGATCAGCTTTATCTTTATCATGGCAAGACACTTGCCATGGACCCTGGCATGGCACTTTAATGTTTGAGAGATCTTGCAGTCAGCTAGCACATTCTCCCTCACAGAAGCAGAGGCCTGTGCACTGAAGTACAGCCTTCTTGCACTTGCAACACTTTCTGCAGCCACAAGAGATCAGCTCGTAGCAGGATTTTGATGCTATGCAACGCCCCAATATCCAGATGTCTTCTACATAAGCTATTTCTGTGCCAAATTTGGCACTTTTATCACTAAATGAACAATAGCCGCACAAATAGGCCTATAATGTATACACATAATATAATGAAATTACCAGTTACTTTGTAAAAGTCCATATAATTTTGAATGAGTATTTTATTAAGTTCTCAGGCTTACTAGGATCTATATTATGTCTGGTATTGCATGTGGGTCCAATGAGAAATGTTGACAAATCGATGGTGGCCATTTTAAGAAATGTCTGCCACGGCCACCAGGCGGCAAATTTGCAATGCCCCAATATCCAGTTTTGTTCAGAATATATCTATAAACACATCTGCAAAATTTGGTGCTTGTATCACAAAATGAACGATTGTCTCATATGTTGAGCTACGGCTGGTGGCCATTTTGGAAAATGGTCATAGAAATGCCAATCTGCAATGCCGCAATATCCAGATGTCTTCTACATATATTAAGCTATTTGTGTGCTAGTCTCTTAGAACAGACGAGTTGGCTTCCGCAATTTTCAAATGCTTCCGCCATACCGTCTGTACTTCGTGGGGGAGAATCATGCACCAACCGGAATGGGAAGCAGAAAGGCGGGTCTTCCGCTCATTAGTCCAATCAGAATCCAATATGCCGGCAGAAAGGCGGGTCTTCCGCTCATTAGTCCAATCAGAATCCAATATGCCGCATTCGCGTGTCGTGATTGGTCGGATTCCGTAGAACTTCCTTCCAGTCTGAAGGTTTTTTCCCAACTTCCTTGTGCATGTTCTGGGGGTGTAACGTACAGACTGTATATCTGCATTCGCCGGATGTAGATGATACAGTCTGTTTTAAGAGACTATTTGTGTGCCCAATTTGGCACTTTTATCACAAAATGAACAATAGCCACACTAATAGGCCTATAGGGCCCTATCGTTGCATCAGCCTATGAACTGCGCTGAGCGCCCAGCGCAGCGCAGATCAGTGGGCGTGAACCAGCCCACTCAATATCTTGGTGTCGGCGCTACACGCAGCCTTAAGCATTACAACCACGCCTTTTAAGCGTAAAATTATGCACGGTCTGCTCATTGGGGAAGTGCAGTAAACGAGTCACAAGCTTGCCTTTTAAGCTCCAATTCCATGGAACAATCCAGTAAAACCAGACAAGCCAAGCGCTCTGCTCCCCCCCTCCCTTCATCCCGTCTGTCTGTCTCCATATATAGGCTATTATTCCATATTATTATGCTTCTCAAACAAATCTAACTGCAGTTTAAATACTGCAAGCATGTAAATACGCTACACTATAGCAAGATCAAAGTGAAAAGAATGTTCTAAACGCATTGGCTAGAAACAATTATGAGATTAGATTGGTGAAAGTTTGTCCAGAATGATATCGTTTTCTCTCCCCTGCTGCAGGTAGGATGATGCACATAAATATAGCCTACATTATGTAAAGTCATTGCAGAAATGTGTTTTTATTGTAAAACTAAATGTGAAGTGGGGCCAATTTATTGGAGCGGACATCACAGTAGGACATGACAGTAGAGCCACAGTAGGACATGACAGTAGAACCGCGTTACCCTGTCACTTATCTAAATCACGTTAAATCTGCAAGGGATATATATACGCCCAGGATGACATATATGTTTCACATAGGGTTGTGTTTTGATTTCGATGTTTTATTTGGTCCAATATTGAAATGTTCTACAATTGCAGGTTGTGTTAACATTACACATTATTTAGATCTACCTTTCTATCTATTTCGGCTCATTTGGTTGCTATTTATTATCGAAATGGATTAGCCCAATGCATGCTGGGAGATTTCACATTTGTGAAAGCCAGGCAGTGAACATTTGTTTGGGCAGAATGATCTCGTTTTCTCTCGCCTTTTCTTCTTCCCCACTGCACAGGTAGGATGATGCAACATCCTCTGAATGTCACGGGCTCAAAACTGTCATGTTATAAAAAAACTGTCATGTTCTTATACTACGTACGGTATAACAACTTTTTTTTTTTTTTCTATCGGACTTGTGCCTGTCTGAGCGAGGGAGTGTGAGAGAGAGAGAGAGGAGGACAAACTGAGATCAGCAGAGCAGAAGCTGTGCTTGGAATATCCACGGCGCACTGAATAAGGCCTGGTTTTCAAAAGCGCAAAGCGCTAAATTAACGCCAGGGGGGAAGAGGGAAGGGGGGGGCCAGTATTTAAGGCCGAAACGCCCACTATTCTGGCACTGCGCCACGCCTGTTTGGCCTACAGCATTTTCCGTGGGCTAAAACCATGTTGCTATCTTCCCGAGGCAGGCGCAAGGCACATTTTTTTGCGTTTAAGGCCAGTTTCTGCGCCTAAGGCCTGTGGGAAAATAGAGCCCATAATGTACACACATAATATAATGAAATGACTAATTAATTTGTAAAAATCCATATACTTTTGAATTACTATTTTTATTTGGTTCTCATGCTTACTAGGATTTATATTATGTCTGATATTGCATGTGGGTCCAATGGGATAGGAAATATTGAAAAATCGATGGTGGCCATTTTGAAAAATGCCTGCCACGGCCACCAGGGGGCAAATTTGCGATGCCCCAATATCCAGTTTTGTTCAGAATATATCTATGAACACATCTGCAAAATTTGGCACTTTTATCAAAATTAACGATTGGTCTCATATATTGAGCTACTGTATGCCGCCCCACTAATCCTGCCCTTGCACCCACCCACAGAACCCACACACACACCTCAGCTTACTTGAACGTCTCACTCCCGAGGCATCCATTTCAGACGTTGTGGAAGTTCTGTCGGACTCCCTGCGTGTCCAAAAATGATGAAATAGGGTACCTTTCACGCTGTGTTGCAGAGGGACTTGACAAATAGTCAACATATGCAGTAGGATGAGAATGGGCTGGTACCTTCCTGGTGTTTCGTCTCTCCAGGGAGCAGATCAGACAGATATGCCCCAAACTTGCACCCAAAGACAGAAAGAGGAGAACAGAGAAGTGTTGACAGTGAAGGACTCTTTAAAGAAGCCTTCACTGTCAGTTGACGCAATGGGAAAGCAGCACTGCAGCAAGAGAGAAGAGGAGGAGACGAGAGTACGCCAGCACCTGTCAGACATCCCTCCACTTGAATGACTGTCAAAGTGGCTCCAATGGCAGTTCATCCCTCCATCTGAACAGCTGACATTGGAGCCACTTTGAGTTTTCTGACAGGGAGCAAGAGGCTTCACCGCCTTGTAGCACACACAGGCTTCTACTCTGTCAGAACGCCTTCATTTATTTTACACCCCACTTTTTCTGCTGACTCTAGCTCTCCACTCTCTCCCTCCCTCTCTCTTTCTCCCTCTCTCTCTCCCTCCCTCTCTCTCTCCCTCTCTCTCCTGTTGAAAGACTCACTGTACCACACACAGTGACGTGGTTCGAGGCGTTGTGTCAACAGCGTGTTAGTGCTGCGGTGACGTCGACACCCGAGTGACGGCAGCCCATCCACAAAGAGCGCTTGGTAAGCAGTAAGCTGCTCTGTAGAGAGGAGAGAAAACTGCACTCAACAACGCCCTTTTTCACCTAGCGGGGCTTTGTGTTGTCTGTGTGTGTGTGTGTTTGTGCGTGCACAGTACACTGTAGAGTAAGTCTCACAGCGCTAGTTTACAGGATTATGTAACGACCGGCTACTTGATACACGACATCAGGGGTCTTCAATTACTTTTGACCAAGGGCCACATTTTGCTGAGGGCCGAGTGTTGGGGGCTGAACGGCGAGAACAATTTTGAGCATTTGAAGGCAGGTTCAGAGTAGGGCTGGGCGATATGGCCTCTAAAGAATATTGCGATGTTTTTCGGCTATATCGCGATACACGATATATATCTCGATATTTTTGAAATCTCTCATAAATGCTCAATTTAACCCTTCAGGGTTCATACACATTTTGACCAATGGATTTCCATGACTTTTCCATAAGTTCTTAACCTGTATTTTATGCACACCTGGGGTAAAAAAGAAGAAGAAAGAAAGGGCAGATTTTGTGAGCAAAGATGGATGATTTAATATTCCATAGCTCTGACCTAAGCAAATCTGACATCACTATTGTGATATAATATTTTTTTTTAGTAAAGTGTATCAATCACTCAATAGTCAATACAAAAAATAATGGCTTTTATAGAACCAAAAGCCTAGCTGCTTAGTCTGCAGATAAAACATAAAAAATTACATTTAGACTCTTATTGGCATGACGGCAACATATAAGCGGTCTGAATTTTGCATGGAAAGCCTCACTATATGCCATCATATCTGTGTCGTTTCACTTTTGACTGAAAAATGATGCCTCTAGTCTAGATTAAAGAAAATACACGTATGTGATGTTATGTAGGCTATGTGCGCATTCATTTTCCTTATAGATCATGACTGCTCCGCAGCTAGCTACGTTAGCTTGCATGTAACGTTAGCGTTAGTTGATTTTGGAGACACAAACCCTGGACGTTTCATTTTGAGTAGGCTAATGCATGAGGTTCTCTATGGTTTACGCCAGCTCTGGGAGTATGAAATGCTTTAAATGCGGGGGTTTTGGTCACAACAAGCTTGTGGAGCGCTGCCCTGCAACTAGATAGCCTAACCAGCTAGCTAACGTTAGACCCGTTAGCCATCATCACAACAGCTAACGTTAACGGCAAAACAAATCCGCTGCCTCCTCCCCACGTTTGGTTTAGCGTAACGCCAGCTCAGACTTTCCCCTAATCTCAGAAACCTTGCGGGACATGTATTGCAAATTGCAATAGTGGTTGTTTTGTTATAATTTGAAACTGTCAACAGCCACACTGGGGGCGGCCATGTTTCCCAGTCTATGGTGCGGACGCGTGATTTCGAATCGCACATAGGTTAAGACATAGGTTAAGGACGGGTGTGTCTGACGCGGTTTGACGCGTTTGACGTATCCATGTGATTCCCCCTCCCTTCCTGAAGTGTGACAGAGCTCTCCCTTGAGAGAGAGAGCTGACAAGAGGAAACGTGAAGCGAGTCATGCTGGCGGCTTAAGTTATAAACAATGCGTGACAATTATACTCGAATGTTCGCGATATAGTCATTTCTACATCTCACGTGGCACAAGCCGCGATACATCGAGTATATTCGATATATCGCCCAGCCCTAGTTCAGAGGAATAACTCATTTTAAATTAACAGTTGTGATGTCATTATTCAGTCTTAACCACCAATATTTGATCCTTTTCTCACTCCTATGTCAACACTTGCTCTCCCTGCAGGGCTTGAAATTAACTTTTTTGACCACCTGCCAATATGGCTGGTAGATTTCAAAGTTACCAGCCAATTAGAATTTCCCCTAGCCAAAATGTTTTTGAAATAAATGAGAATATGAGTGGGTTAATTTAAGCATAAAGGTCTTTGCACACACAGTCCGATTGTTTTCGTATGCGTGTTTTTTAATCCGTCATCTGAAAACACAGACGGGTCCCAGCTCGCAAAAATCTATTGACTGATGAGAAAAAAGCAGAAAATCAAACCTTGTCCGAAAACTTAAATGACGGACGTAATTGTCGGACTCAGTGTGTCAATGATGATTGACACAAATGAGGTCGTATTCTTTTTTTTTCATGCGTCAATTTCGGATGTAAATACGGACTTGGTGTGCAAAAGCTATAAGTGTCAGTAAGTGGCCGGGGATTCTCAAAGCCTGTTGAGGCTCACACAAGAACAAAAAGGCACTATTGAAGCTAAATAAAACCAAACCAACCAAAACCAACAAGTTCATTATTGAAATGTTTACTTCAATGTAGAACAGTAATTTCTTACACATGAGATTACTTTTAGCCTTTTAGTCATACAGATTATTGAAAGATATTCCATATTCCAGACTGAAAGGTTATAACAGAAGTGGAGTATTGGCCAGAATGACATGAACATTTGGACACTTATTCAGCTCAGGTGTACTGTAAAAAAAAGAAAAATCCAGTGCGGGCCACACAGGGGGCGCTCGCGGGCCGCATCCGGCCCGCGAGCGCCCCCTGTGTGCCCATGGCTTTCCACGGCCACGGCCACTTAGGAGGTTTTCGGCAGGTTTGAGTCTATTGGAGTCAATGGGAAAAGTCAACGTGATCTCAGATTATGACAGATTCTTTCACCCCCATATTCATTAAAGTAAATATTCAGCCCATTCTCCGAAGCCACATATCTAATGAATATCCTGACACTAAAATTGCATTTTTCAGACAAACAGATCAGGAGAAAATTAAACTTATTCAAGACCTGTCTCTATCTCAGCAACACACTCTCACAAGATTTGGCAACAGGAACTCATGTTAGCAGGGAGCGATTAGCTAAAGCTACATGTGAAGTTTGTTGATGTAGTAATTAAATCTATGGCTAGAAAAATAATTTTTTAATGGAATATCTTAGTTTCAACTATATTGAGCTAACAAGGGGCAGCTTTGTTTTTATATGTGTGGATTGTGTGGAGTTTGGGAACTCAATTTCTATTTCAAGTTAGCTTGCTAGGTCAGCACTAACCCCGCCTCACCAGGCACAGTCCTCTATGTCTTGTCTATCGGTTGTCATTGTTTTCATTAAGTCTGGCACACTTGACAATAGCTTGACAACGGTGTTAGTCCCTCCCGTTACGCTGTTTATTGGCGCTGATTGGCTAACCGTCTGATTTGCCTATCTGAAAAATGAGTGTGGATGTGAAGATGTGTGGCTTGAAAACGGAAAACGGGCCCAATATTTACTTTGATGACTATGGGGGCGAAATAATCTCATAATCTGAGATCACGTTCACTTCTCCCATTGACTCCAATAGACTCAGGACCTGCTGCTAGTCTCCTTAAGAGAAAGACGGGGTCATCCCTATGTTCCCCGGGTCCTATGTTCCCCGGGTCCTATGTTCCCCGTTTTTAACACTCTCCGTAACATTTGGGGTGTCTATCCGCTATGCTGACCACCCGCAATGCCGACCTTAGGTTTAGGCGTGAGGGGTGGGAGAGGTTAGGTTTTGGGTTAGGGTCTGGGGGAGGTTAGGAAGGGTTCTATGTTCCCCGGTCCCACAAAAACGGGGAACATAGGACCCGGGGAATATAGGACCCGGGGAACATAGGTACGCTCCCAGAGAAACTTGAGTTTAGGATGTTGTCGGCGGCATTTAGACATACATACTCGAACGTCAGCTTGACGAGGGGGTCGCAGGGGAGTCCCCAGCAAAATGAGAAAATGGTGTGATTTCTCTAGGATTTCAATGACTAGAAGTTAGCCCAAGGAGAGAATGTAGTGCTACTGGTCTACTTGGTCATAGCTTTCACTCTCTGCTGTTATCTCCCCACCTCATAGTATACTTGCGCTGTCCACATCAGCTGTGTCGAGTCACATTTTTGGGGAGCTGTTACGCCGCGGCTGGCGAGGTTTTTGACGTCCGACCATAAATCTGGCTTTAGGGATGGCGAAACCCACGTGACACAGATACAGGTGTTGGAGCCGTCTCTACAGTGTGTCTCTGACCCAGGCAAGTTGCTTTGTAACTGAGGTAATTTGGTGGGCACTTATAGCCAGAGTGCCTTGTAGTATCACTAATCTAGTTTTTGCATAGGTCGCCTGAGTGGGAATCATTTCTGAAGTGTGAGCGTCGTCCTCTTCCCATTAAACTATACAGGACCATTTAAGCTATAAAGGGTTGTGTGTGTGTGTGTGTGTGTGTGTGTGTGTGTGTGTGTGTGTGTGTGTGTGTGCGTGCGTGCGTGCGTGCGTGCGTGCGTGCGTGCGTGCGTGCGTGCGTGCGTGCGTGTGTGTGTCTTGCAAAGTGCTTATCTGTGATTATGACTGGCCTGATGGGGCTGTTGTATCAGAGTTGGACTGGGCCTGTAACCAGGCAGATTATTTAATTATCCTCCAATCAATGTGTCTAATGAGCCACATTAAGACAGAATGGGAGTGTCAGCCCAGAGGTCGCAGCGTAACTATCCTGCAGCATGCACTGCAGAGAGCAAGCAGGGGGGTTGTGTGTGTGTGTGTGTGTGTGTGTGTGTGTGCGTGCGTGCGTGCGTGCGTGCGTGCGTGTCCTGCAGCACACACTGCAGAGAGCCAGCAGGGTGTGTCTCTTTTCTGTGATTGATTGACTTTGTTGTGAACTTGTACTTTTTGGAGCATTCATGAGTCTTTCCTGACTGCAGTGTTGCACTTCACTCAAAGGGGTAGTAGCCCCGTTCATGAAAAGTGAAGCCAATGCTGAAGTGCCTTAAACCTGCATTCTTTCTAATGGCCAGCCGGGGGGCGACTTCCTTCCCTGGCTGCAAAAAGAAGTCTGATTGTATGGAAGTCAATGGGAAAATGACCCTACTTCTCACTTGATTTATGACCTCAGTAAACACTTTCCTAATGAGTTTATGGTCTCAATCACTAGTTTAAAGTCTTCTTCAATACAGCATGATGTTCATTTTGTAAGTTATGGTCCCCTTTAGAATAAAATAGATGATTGACAGGATACCTGTCCAGTGATCACACAGCTCGCCGTTTGCTGAACAATAGCAGGCGGCGCTGCAGCTCTTCTCGTCCAAATTTCAAAATCACTTCTGGCTCCAATTAACCAAGTTGGTGATCTTGAATATGCCAAGCTCGAGGCTTCAAATCAGTGGTCTATGACTTCACTATTGTTGCGTGGTCTATGACTTCACTATAGAGGGAATGCACGTGACGTCACGGACGCGACAGTCAGTGCGGGTACGCCCACTCAGCTGCAGTGAGTGTCAAAACGTCTAAACAAGCCAGGTGGCGCCGCCGGGTCACGGTGTTTAGCGTTCAGCTTCCGCGAGAAAACAACGAAAATGGGAAAGTGCTGTTGTGCCATTGACTGTAAAAATAGATTCAACAAGGCGTCGGAGTTATCTTTTTACAGGCTGCCGAAAGCTAATGAAACGGTCCCGGTCTTCTCTGCAGCTATCCAGGGTTTCAATGAGGGCTCATTCATTCTCTGGCTGTGTTTTACCTGCACAGATATAACGTTACATGAGTGACAGTGTTCACTATGATTGAACAAAGCTAGCGTGTGTTAGTGACAGCGTATGCTATATTTTTCTTAATAAAAGTTGTAATAAAATAAATATTTACCTCTCCACATACAACCAGAATATCCATTGCTGTCCTCGTTACTTTAATGTCGCCAACAAATCCAGCCTTGAAGTACGACCACGCGTCCAGGCTCTTGTATGCTTTCATGCTTTGGTTTGTGTATTTCCCCGGCGTCGATATTAAGTACATATAAATGTCAGGAAACCCTATTCCTGGCCACATGTCTACGTCCATGGACCACTGGTTCTTTGGCAAGCTGTAAGGGTCACATTCGAGTCCAACTGCCTTTAATTTAAGCAGATAATCGTTTATATTAGCCGTGGTTTCGCTACTACCCCTGGCGGAAGCCACGTTTGTTTTGGAAATTTGACACTCAGTGCTGCTCAGTCCGGCTGAGGGGGCGTGTTCGGGGGGGGGGCGTGGCGTCGGTGCATTCCCTCTATTGTTACATTGTCTATGACTTCACTATTGTTACGCGGTCTATGACTTCACTGTTGATTTTGTTATCCTATTTTATCCCCCATTAGTGCTAATTTTAATTTATTTATCCTGGTTGCTGCTCCACCCTCTGCTGATCTGGGGAGAGCCGAAACTGGCTCCATGCTTCCTCCGAGATATGGACAGTAGCAGGGCGCTTCTTTTCACCTGACAGGGGAAGCTTCACCGGTAGGACATAGCACCTGGGAGGATCACGCTATTCCAACGTGTTCCCCTCCCTCCGAACAGGTGCCCCAAACGACCAGAGGAGGCACCACTTCAGCGACCAGGATATTCCATGTTTTGGTGAGGGGTTCCTATGTGAAGGAAACCCCCAGGGAGCACGGGGAGAACATGCAAAACTCCACACAGAAAGGCCCTTTTGACGAACCCCCCCAGGGCTGTGGGCACTCGTGGACATGCGGACGGGCACGCACTCCTTCAGCACTTACAGCGTCCCAGGTGGGAATCGAACCCAAGAGCTTCTAGCTGTGAGGCGACAGCACTACCACTGAGCCACCTTACCCCTGACTTCACTATTGTTACGTGGTCTATGACTTCACTATTGTCACGCGGTCTATGACTTCACTATTGTTACGTGGTCTATGACTTCACTATTGTTGCGTGGGCCCTATCTTCGCAATGGCGGTAATTTTGCGTTAGCCCCCGTTTTGCGCTGGAATAGCGCCGTGCAAAGCCCTAATTGTGTGCGTGTCGGCCCGGTGCACTTCGGGTCATTTCGGCGCAAACCTCCATAGGCGGTTTTACTGCAGCATTTTGGAATAATCCAATGTCAAAGTCATATACATTACGCATCATCTGACACAGACTGATTTTCAAAAGGCCATGACATGTGGAATGGACCTGCAAGTATGCTAACGTTAGCTTAGCGCAAAGTACGTTATCTCGGTACATATCTCAACACAAAACACACAGTTTACAATTAAACACCTCATTAACAGTTTCGCTCGCTTACAGTGCTATTGTTGTATCAAGGTGCTTGGTGACGTTTTACTGACCTGAAAAGAATAATAATAAAGTGTGATTCGGCCGGCCAGTTAACTGTAGCCACTACACAGCTAAGCTAACCAAACAGTGCTCACCACGGTCCAACACGTTCAAATAAATAAAAATTGCGGGTCAGAGACGACCACCGCTGACACAATGTAACCGAGCATTTTGGGTTCTTTATATATTGTTCATGTGTTGAAATAAGGAGTCAGAGACCGCTTGTTGTTGGAAGCTGCTGCCACTTCTTCTTGGTCAGGGGCGAGAGAGCTAGAGAGAGTGAACCAACAGTCCACTTCCTCTTCCGGACTTCACAATAAGAGTAGACATTAACAGATACAGAACAGTCTGTTACACTAGCAAATCCTCTCCCTCTTCCCACTCAAATTAGCAGCACACGGGCCTATGCCAGGTTTCGACCTGGCCTTGTTTTTTATTTTTTTTACTTTAAACAGTCATATTAACCTTTCAGGAATTTTATCGCGGTTTATCATTAAACTGGTAATCATTTCATCCCTGCATTAGACGATTGTCATATTTTAGGCATAACTGCGAACTAACAGAGATAGACACTTGATTCTAAATCCTACGGCTATGTTTGCAGGGGTTAAGAAATCTTTTTTTAAACTCTGGTGATAGAAATGATGTGTTTGGGTGCCACAGCAAGTTTGATATTTGTTGGCGGGTGGAGGTTTGCACTTTCACTAGTGGTTTAAGACGTTAATTAAAATAAACTAGTTTGAACTCTGCGCTATACTTATAATTCAGTAGCTTTTGAGTACAATCTACTTTTTACTTTTACTCAAATTGTCACCATCAATTTTACCTCTACGTAAATAAAATAGCAGCAAAATAACAGTAGGCCCTACATTTGAGTGGTATTTTATACTTTTTGCACCCTGCCAGAAAGAAAGGGAGCACTATCCATTAGCAGTCAGCTTAAGATGTTATACTGCATGTAAAGATGTGAAATAAAAGTATAAATCAGGTCATTACAACACAGCAGACCTCTGCGTTTTATAAAGTGGACAGGTTGATCTCGAATATCAGCACGGCACCATTATAGACATGTCAATATTCATGAAATATTCCAGTCGTCTGGTGCCAGATCCTGGATCTGCAAATGACATATCGACCGTGGAAAGCAGTTACAGTGATGAGAAGGTAGCTTGAGAGCAGCGCCGCGCTTCTTTATTGAGGCTGTCCAGATGAGTGGAGCTGTCCCTGGCTGTGCCTGCAGGACCCTCAGGCACTGCTGTCCCTGGCTGTGCCAGCAGGACCATCAGGCACAGCGGGGACGGCTCCGGCGTTGTTTGCCACGAGAACAGAGAGAGCCAATTAAAATGAGCTGGAACTCACAAACCTCAGCATCTGTCACACCTACGCATCCATCTCTCTCTCTCTCTCTCTCTCTCTCTCTCTCTCTCTCTCTCGCTATGTCTCTCCCCATCTCTCTCTTCTCCTTCTCTCTCCCTCTCCTCTCCCTCTCCCTATATCCTCCCTCTCTCCCTCTCTCTGTCTCTCTGTCTGTCTTTCTCCCCCCCTCTCTCCACCTCACTCTCTTCCTCTCTCTCTCGCTCTCTCTCTCTCTCTCTTTCCGTCTCTGTACATCAGTGAGTTTTCAGCTGCCTGCTATAAAGATGTATCTCCGCTAGGCTCCATTTCTCCTGCTTGCCTTTAATCATCCATCCACAGGGACCCGTGTGTGTGTGTGTGTGTGTGTGTGTGTGTGTGTGTGTGTGTGTGTGTGTGTGTGTGCGTGTGCATGTGCGTGTGTGTTAGGCCTACATCGATATATACTGTATATGCCTTTTATTATATCGACCAATCAGTGTCGTCCACCTCCGATATGATGGTTCCACCCTGACCGCAGCTACATAAAACCAGTCTGTAAAACTTGCAATGACATTTATACTCCCTTATTTACTGGTTTAAAGAGCTTAGTAAGGTTTATTTGAAAAGTAACTCTTCATTTAAAAGCAGTAATGTGGAGTTTCTTAGCTTCTGACACTAAAATAATGTACTATTATGGCTTTATGCTGTTTGAGAGGCTTGTCACCCTGTTCCAGCAGGACAGAGCAGACGGACCAGCTGTGTGTGTGTGCGTGCGTGCACGTGTGTAACAGCGGTGTGTAGGTGGTACTTGCAGCAACCCAGGGCTTGTCCAGGGGTGGGTACGAACCACCGACCTTCGGTTTGGGAGTCAGACATGTTGGCGGAGCTGATTAACTCATTGAGTGCCAATGACGACTTTAGTCGTCAATTGATTTAGTAACGTTCAGTGCCAATGACGACTAAAGTCGTCAATTGCGTTTTTTGACGGGGGGATGTCGATCTAAGCCTCTTACATCGCCTCTTACAATATGGGAGCTATTGAATGTGTCTAACCTATTTTACAGAACCCTTAGGTGGCGACAGTGCTCTCCAGATTACAGAAAGGCGAGGAAAAAACAAAGAAGAAGTCGTTGGGGAAACGGAAATCGCATCGCATCCGTATGCATCGATATGCATGAAGCATAACGTTAGCTGTGCCTGCAGCAGCCAATCTGCTGCCACAATTGAGCCCCTCCGTGTCCGTTGCGACAGCCCATCCGCATGATCAGCCGTGGAGTTGTTATTATTCTCAACCGGAAGCATGCCGGTGACAAACACACGCGGAACGCTGTAAAAAAGCTGGATGTAGCGCAACGGCCGCACCCTTCACTGTGCACAGCAGCAGAAAGCCACCAGAGACACTCCCACTACGAGGGGTTTGCAGTTGAGGCGGGGGGGGGGGGGGGGGGGGGGGCACGCAGAGCAGCACACAACACCCAGACAGACCCAGACAGCAGGACAGGATTGGCAAACGCAAGCCAGAATATCCGATGCCCACCAGCAGCAAATCAAGACCAGCAAGATTGTTCCCTTCACACAGCAGGTCCCCCCCGCCCTCACCCCAGCATCCATCGCCGTGGCAACAATGGCCGCTCCGCTGACAGACAGTGCAATAGACCAAAGATTCTCAGCCTGTCATATCAAGGACCCCTAATTTAGCCCACATTAGACCCCCATTTGATGAGATTTTGACTCTCACACCCAAATCTGAGAATATTTGTATTGTCCAAACTTCGATATCTGTATTGTAGGTAGAGATGACAGTGAAACTATGGTCAGACGAGTCGTTCTTCTACATCCTCTAATAGTGTTAAGCCCATGGCACACCAATCGAACATTCTCCAACAAACACGAACGAACACGAACACACGTAGATGTTCGTTTGGTGTGCCATAGCTGTCTGTCCTTGTCTCGATGTTCGGTGATGTTCGCCCGGATTCAACACGTTCAAGCCGTGCTTGTTCGGTGTTCGGTGTTGTCTGGTCAGTTCACCATGTTTTCAGTCGCGTATCCATGGAAACGGAGCTCGCGCACACACGCGCACACTCAGTACTAGCTAGCAGTAAACTTCTGGCTGTTGTGTTGTTGCTGTTCATTTTCCAGCTCACGGCAAACACGATACGCGCCCTTGTGTTGTCTTCTCAATAACCAATGCCAACTCCATAGTTTCCTCTGATGTTTTCTGCATGTTTGAAGACGTTTTGCCAATTTTAAACACAATATTCCAATGAGTGTCTCTAAATGACCGTATATTATGTCCTCTTCACTCTCCATTTCATGGTCAAATGTTTTAGCATTAAATGTGTCTTGTCAGCATCAGCAGAAGTTATTTGGTCAGCTTCTTCTTCTTTGGTGTTTTACGGCAGTTGGCATAGTTATTGTTGCATTACCGCCACCATTTGGCTGAAATTAGAACAACTGTTGTGCTGAATATGTTTGGTCGGTGTGCCATGCTTTCAAACAATCTCCAACATCTGCCAACATTCACAGACAATTGTCTGTTGGTATTTGTTGGTGTTTGTTGGAGAATTGATTGATTGAATTGATTGATTGGTGTGCCATGGGCTTTACAGTAACCTTTTGTAAATGAAATAATGTTGAAGTTGAACAATTCACCAGTTTGCTGGAATCCCCCTGAAACTCCCTCCTCCCTCAAGGACCCCCCCCCCCCCACACACATACACACCTGGAACTCCCTCAAGGACCCCCCCCACCTGAAACTCCCTCAAGGACCCCCCCCCACCTGAAACTCCCTCAAGGACCCCCCCCCCCCCCCACCTGAAACTCCCTCAAGGACCCCTCCCTCAAGGACCCCCCCCCCCCACCTGAAACTCCCTCAAGGAGCCCCCCCACCTGAAACTCCCTCAAGGAGCCCCCCCACCTGAAACTCCCTCAAAGACCCCCCCAAACCTGAAACTCCCTCAAGGACCCCCCCCCCAAACCTGAAACTCCCTCAAGGAGCCCCCCACACACACCTGAAACTCCCTCAAGGACCCCCCCACCTGAAACTCCCTCAAGGACCCCCCCCCTACAAGGACCCCCCCCAACCTGAAACTCCCTCAAGGACCCCCCCCCAAACCTGAAACTCCCTCAAGGACCCCCCCACACACACCTGAAACTCCCTCAAGGACCCTCCCCCCACCTGAAACTCCCTCAAGGACCCCCCCCCCTACAAGGACCCCCCCCCCACCTGAAACTCCCTCAAGGACCCCCCCCCCCCCCCAAACCTGAAACTCCCTCAAGGACCGGAAACTCCCTCAAGGACCCCC
>NC_139624.1:47861673-47881673 GCF_964638095.1 Poromitra crassiceps
GAAATTTCGCGATAGTAAAACGTCACGATATGTATCGTTGAGATGAAATCTCATATCGCAATTTTTTTTTTTTTTTTTTTTTTTCTCTCAAAAATAGACAAAGAAACGTGTTTGTTTGTTGAAGTTCAATGTGTGGAAAGTAGTTCAGTTGAACAAGTCTCTGAAGAGACACATGAGAAGTTATACAGGAGAGAAACCATTCCATTGAGTTTCTGGCAAAACTGTTTACTTGACAGGAAAAACTGAAGATGCATAAAAAATAGACTAAGAAAAGTCTTGTTGTTTGAGTTTGAAGAAAAACTGAAGATGCATAATGAGAATTTATACTGCTGAGAAACCTTTTAGTTCAAAGTAAATCTAAGTGACGGTGTAACTCATTCTATTTCAAGATAAGCCTTATCTCCAATCTCATGTTTTTTCTAGTTGTTATTGTAATAACAATTTCCCACAACAGCATGTTTTGTATTTGTGCATTTCAAATAAAATACTACTTTTCCAGTCATATATTGTCATTATTAAAGTTTAAAAAAATATTGTTAAAATCGTATCGTATCGTATCGTTATCGTAAACCCAGTATCGTGATACGTATCGTATCGTGAACTGAGTGTATCGTGACACCCCTAATATATATATATATATATATATATATATATATATATACAGTATATATATTATATAAAACAGCTTGTGTTACGTTTATGGTTAGGCAACTAAATCAACTTGGTTATGGTTAGAGAAATGGTTTGGTCATGGTTAAATAAGTAAAATGTTTCTTAAAAATGTAAATGCGACTTACTGTACATACAGTTGAAATACTTTTAAAGCGCTGTAATCGAACCCCGGTCATCGGCATTGAAGGCAAACGTATACGCCCTCTGCCAAGGTTTTTGTCACATTCTTGTGGCATCTATTTCAGACGTTGTGGGAGTTCTCAGTAGAAGTCTATTGGACTACCCTGCACATTGTAAAAGGACGAAAAAAGGGTACCCAGTGCTTTCACTTTCAGTTTCAGAGTTGGCAGTGAGAACAGGTTGTACAGTATATCAAACAGTTTTATTCACAGTTTCAAATTGATACAACTTGGTAGCAGCTTTGGGCATGCAGACTCTCATTTTGCTGCATGCTGTGTTCTCCTGCCCAGCCCCCTGGTTTAGACTGAGATATATGTTTTCACTCTGCCCTGTGAGACTCAAACCCTCCACCTCACCCAGGCTGGGTTCATGTCTGCTGCGCCATCCCCACAACAGAGGACATTTGATTTAAAGGCAGATACGTTATAAAAAAGTGCAGTAAAATAATAATAGCTATACTTGTGGTTGGTGATTTTTATCCGATGCGTGCAGCCACTTTCCTCTCTCTGATGGTGTCAAAGGAAAAATCCACTTCAAAGAAACAGCTGTTAGCCATGTTTGCATTTCTGGGTGCATTTTGTTGTTTGGTGGTGTATAACTGGCAAAACCTAGATGGGTCTTGTCACAAGGATATTTCCAGTGTGGCTACAGTGGAGAAAATGTTTCAGGATCTAAAACATCAGCGGTAAACGTCAGGTTTTGGTGTCGATCTAAAAGAGCGAGGGCCTCTTTCTAGAGCCACCATTTTGCACGTTCAATAATCACACAGGGATAAATTAATCGTAGAAGAGGAGAGAGACCAGTTTCTCCACTGACAGGAGCAGAAAATAGACCAGAATGCAATGCAGGTTGTAGTTTGAGTAAGTGGGCGCGCAAATCGGTTTCTTTCTCCTATTATCTCTGACTCTCTCTCCACCTCCACCTGTACGTTTATAAGCCACAGCTGAATGCAACAAGTTCAGGCCCTTCTCTGGAGATTGTTGAAAGCTAAGTTGAAAGAAAGTGGGTAGCCTACACACCAACTATTCATCACAAAATATTCCTGGAACACATTGAACATCACAGATAGAGGATATAAAACAGCGGAAGAGTGCATTTTTCTTGTTTCAAATTCAAACCCGTGGCGTCTGGACAACACATTCTCACGAATGTAATGATAACCGTGAGATACCGTGACAGTGATATCAAGCAACCACGGTCATCGTACCGCAAGCTTCCCTGTAATACCGTGCCCACGATATGTTGCGCAATATGCACGGCGTCGCACACCACTACAAATAAGTTCATAATGGAGGAGGACCCTTGTGTAAAAGTTCTCATATTAGTTTCAGTTCAATAAATCAATATTTTTCTTCAAACAAAATACTTGTTTGTTTGTTTTCAATTGGCCATCGTACTTTTAATTAAAAGCTACTGTGAATTTTCATATTGTTAAATCCCTACTCATCAAATACTGACGAGTTTGGTACAGGCCCCCCTTGGCGTCACTTCTTAACACACTGGGTACCCCTTTTTCGTTATTTCTTTATGCCACTGAACACCACTTTTTTTTACACCATCATCACTTCCGAAGTCACCTTCTTTATAATTTTGTGACGCCACAAGTCCGTACAGCAGCTTGTGTTATGGTTATGGTTAGGCAACTAAAACACCTTGGTTAATGTTATAGAAATGGTTTGGGTTAGGGTTAAAAATGAAAGATGTTGTGGCATACAGTGGAAATGTACTTTGAAAATGCTGGGAATTGAATCCCAGTCGTCGTCATCGAAGGCAAATGTATACGCTCGTCCACCACCCATCTCCGACCACAACACCCTTACGGGTCACCGTTTATTTCATTGTCACACTCCCGTGGCGACGATTTCAGACGTTGTGGGAGTGACGAAGATGGGGTACTCTCTGGTCTCCGTCTCTGAACCCTGCTGATACTTGGGAGCGTACAGTATCCCCCCAGTTCCCCTCCCTGCCATCACTCTCCTCTTCTTTTGCAGGACCGCAGTCGCTCCTTCTGTTCAGCCAGAATTGAAAAAGCTCATCTCTTTAACTCATTCACCGCCAGAAATAGCCATCCACGCCAAAGACGTGTTTGACGTGTTTTTGTTTTTATGAGTGCAGCGCGTAGTTGAAACACTTACCCAGCCTCTGACATGTCATCTGGTCCCTATCCTCAAAGGGTAGCCGACAGCACGTTATCAAACACATACCGCAGCTGTTGTTTGAAACGAGGAAGAAGGAGGAAAAGAGGAAAAACAGAGAAACGCGCTTCCTTGTACAGAGGAAAAAACGCCATTGAAACGCCTCTCGGCGCGCTGCACTGCTGCCTTGCTGCAGGGCGAACCTGGATTGCCTAGTCAAACCCGTGACGAACATGATCGATCCGGTTCCAGCAGCGCCTGGTCCCAAAGCCAAGCCGCGGACCCGTTCCTGTGTCGTGTGACTCGTGTCGCAGCATTCGTCCCACTCCCAGCCCGAACGAGAGGAGGAAAACGAGCAGCAGAGGAGGCAAAACGCTGATGGGGAAGGAGGGGGAAGGAGGTGCGATCTAGCTGCAGGCAGCTGTGGACAGAACTCTCTCTCTCTGTGTGTGTGTGTGTGTGTGTGTGTGTGTGTGTGTGTGTGTGTGTCTGTGTCTGTCTGTCTGTCTGTCTGTCTGTCTGTCTGTGTGTCTGTCTGTACACTCACTCACACTGAGCAAACTGTATTGTTGAATGTAAAAAAAGCACTTCATATATATATATATATATATATATATATATTTTTTTTTGTCATTTGTGTCATAATGAATAATATTTACATGTCTGATGTCAATACAGTTCAAAATAAAAGAATTGAGAGCGAGTTCTGCATGATATTGTGTGCTGTACATAAATGCCATTTTCTGCAATTTCTTTTCTCAGAGAGACATTTTGGGTGAAAACAGGGTGTATATAAATGGCTATAAGTAGAGTACAGAACATGCTAAAAGCTCACTTTTTTTTCCTGGTGAACCCAGAGACGTACATCTTCATTTTGAGGTATTGCAAATCACTCTGGTGCTAATAGATAATTTACTGTGGGTCTTGAAAGATGACCAACAATTATGAAAATCTTTGGCCTGTGCTAAATATTGGCAGTCCTAAACTGGCGGTGAATGAGTTAAGAATCGCTGCAGGTCCTGTCTCTCCTCCCCCTCACTTCCTCTGCATCTGCACGATCTTCATAAGAAGGATAAGACATTGCTTACAGTATGTGTCAGTGTTTGAATTTTGCATTGGGTCCAGACTTTCTTGGCCAGTTGTATTGAAGTGAATGTGCCAGGCATGGAACGTCCCGCTATTCACCTTATTCACCACGCCCACTTTTTCTCTCTTCCGCGTTCGACGCAACGTATTTGTTCTTCCGGTTCAGCGCTAGTTGGCGGCCAATTTCAAAACAAAACGTCACATGAATGAAGTTTGGCAACATTCAGAAGCTACACTGCGGCCAACTTCAGTGACATGTTCATAGCATTACTGCTGCGAGGAGCCGATGGCTGTACCCGGTCGGCATTTAACGTTAGTTACAAAAGCACGTCGACAGTGTTTTCTCACTGCCAGTAGTCTACAGTAGGGTTTGACAGATAGCTAGTCCGACTGGTGTCAGCACAGCCAGCGCTCCCGGTCCTCGCTGCTCGTTAAAGATTTCCAAATAGGCTTATTCTGATAAACGGGTCACATATATGTTACGTTCTCACCCGAAAAATATTAAAACTTTAAAACAGTTTGGGGTTTTTTAGCTTGAAAACAGCTTTTTGGCAAGTCTAAGAATGACTACGGCAGGCGTAATCTACTTCCGTGTCTAAAGCCGGAAAGACGATTACGAAATGACGTCATGCAGAAGCGTCCTTGTATGGGCAAAGAATAAGGTGAATAAACCATCATATCTGTGTTGTTTCCCTTTGATTGAAAAATGCTTCCACCAGATTAAAGAAAACACATTACATCATGTTGACTGATGCCCTGTTCGGTCATGTATCATGATGTAGTTAGCTAGGTTAGCTCTACCTTGGACTAAACACAGGGTTGTGTTGAACTATATGCAGCTGCTGGACAGAGCCATGATCTGTTTGGAGACCAATAATAATGAAAAGAATAAAATAAAAAAAATAACGCACACATTTAGATTATATAAAAATCAGTTAACATCACATAATGTGTTTTCTTTAATCTGGTGGAAGCATTTTTCAATCAAAGGTGAAACGTCACAGATATGATGGTTTATAGCGGGACTTACCATGCCCGCCCCATTAACTTCAATAGAACTGGCCTGAAAGTCTGGCCCCAAAGCAAAGTTTGAACGCGTGTTAGTGTGTGGCTCTCGGACAACAAATTATCACTTCATCTGGGGAAAACGGAGGCTATTTTATTTGGGTCAAATTTTTATTAAAAAAAGTCCCCCGAGTTTAAAATCATGGTGGGTGACGTAACTGTTAACACCAAGGAGGAGATTACGTACCTTGGCTGCATTTTAGATAACAAACTTTCTGGAGAGAGCATGGCCTCAAAAGTAATTTCCAAAGTTAATCAAAGAACCAAATTCTTAGCCAGAATTTCTTCTTTCATAGACAAGAGCGCCCTTGAAACCTTGGCAAATGCTCTGATTCAATGTCACTTCGACTATGCTTGCTCCTCCTGGTTCACGGGAATCACCATTAAACTTAAAAACAGGCTTCAGACCTCCCAGAATAAATTAAATAATGTCTCAGACTGTTTTCAATAATGAAGACTACTTCACTAGTCAATGATCGTTTATCCATCCCATTCACTAATCCATGGTTCCTTTCCATTCACATCTCTCTCCCCTGCAGCAACGCCCTCAAGTTACATCAGCCATTCATAAATATGCACGCCCTCTTTATCCCTGTCCAATCAATGTCTCCCACGCTTTCCCTCTCTTCGGCCGTTGGCCAATCACCTAAATGAAGTTCTATTTCAGACCCTTGCAAGTTGTAACTCACCCTTTGTTCACCCATAGCTGCTGTTCCTGCGCAGCTGTTGCTTCGCCCCTCCTCCTCCCCTGAACACCACCAATGTCATGACTCCAGTAGAACTCCCTACAGGGGTTCTCTATCCTATAAATCACTGACGTCCTCCTCCTGTCTCAGAGGAGCGTCATCATAACATGGAGTCATTCGCCAAATCTAAGTGTTGTTGTTTATCATTAAAGTTTATTGTACTTTCCTTCTAGTCTCTCATTATTGAATACGGGTTATCCTGAAACTGCATCCCAGAGACCATCTCCTCCCCTCTCACTTCCTTAGCCTTAGGTGGCTCAGAGTGGAGGAGAGGGTTTCCCAGATCAAACTGGGCATGGTTTTCAGGATTTTTAAACGGGAGTTGTTGTTGAGTTAACTTTATTGTCCCCTAGGGGAAATTGATTTTGCAGCAAGATAAAATACAAAACAAAGTACAACAAAGACAACAAGAGAGCATGACAAACGACAAACAGTAAACAAGTAAACAAGGAGTTCAAACGCACAACGTCATTTTCAAACCCATACCGCAGAGCAAACACAAGTGTAGATACAGTGCAAAAAAATAATGTGCAAATATGCGAGTGTCCGAAAGGAGTGCAGTGGGGAGCTAGTTGCTGTTAAGCTTGTTGATGGCGCTAGGGACGAAAGAGGCGTGGAACCTCTTTGTGCGCCTGGCAGGCGCTCTGAAACGCCGACCAGAAGGTAAGAGCTCGAACTCACTTTGTAGTGGGTGGTTCTGGCAGTCCAGAATGGCGTGTGCCTTTCTGAGGACATGTAGAGAATAGATCTCTGAGAGCTTGTTCTGGTTGGTCCCAGAGATCTTGCTCGATATTTTGACAAGACTATTAAGTCTGTTTGTGTTTGACAAATTTAAGTTGCCGAACCAAGCGATAAAACAAAAGGTTAAAACGGACTGAATGAAGCTCTTGTAAAATAGAGTCATCATCTCAGTAGAAACACTAAAAGAATTCATTTTTCTCAAAAAGAAAAGGCGCTGTTGGACCTTATTGAAGGTAGCGTTAACATGGGACTCGAAACACAGTCTGTTATCAATAACAATACCCAGATATTTATAGTTATCTACTATGTCAATGTCAGCACCTTTGATCACAGTAGATGATGAGCTGGGTGGTGATTTTCTAAAGTCAATGATCATGTCCTTAGTTTTGGACACATTTAACTGGAGGAAAGATTGATCACACCAAGTAACAAAATCATCTACAACCGGCCCATGGTCCTGTTTCTCCCCTTCTAAAAGGCTGACAATGACAGAATCGTCGGCATACTTTAAAATGTATCTGTTCACATAGTTACTACAACAATCATTAGTGTACAGAATAAAAAGGAGATCGGAGAGACAGCAACCTTGAGGAGAACCGGTGGAAGAGAAAAGCAGGTTGGAAAGAGCACCATTAACTCTTACACACTGTGGTCTATTCGTTAGGAAATCTATGATCCAACCAATCAAGTTTGGATCAAGATTAAAGTTCTTGAGGAGTCTATCGGCAAGCAGAAATGGTTGAATGGTGTTGAAGGCCGAAG
Source organism: Poromitra crassiceps (assembly GCF_964638095.1). Lineage (NCBI taxonomy): Eukaryota > Metazoa > Chordata > Actinopteri > Beryciformes > Melamphaidae > Poromitra > Poromitra crassiceps. The sequence continues at coordinate 47,869,061 of NC_139624.1, forward strand.
AAAAACCAATAAAAAGAAGTCTAGCATGAGACTTTGGACCCTCTGCTTGTAAATAAAGTTTAACAAAGTAACAGCAGCATCCTCCACACCTCTACCAGGCCTGTAAGCAAATTGTAATGGATCTAATCGTTCTTCAACCTGCGTTAGGACCTCAGACTTGATTATTTTCTCAAATGATTTCATAACTAGTGAGGTCAAGGCTATAGGCCTGAAGTCATTTAACACTTTAGGATTATTACATTTAGCTACAGGGACGACAATAGAGTGTTTCCATAATTTAGGAACCTTCTGTAGTGTAAGAGACAGATTAAAGATGAACTGGAAAATATTGCACAGCTGGTCAGCACAGGTTTTCAATACCTGGCCACAGATGTTGTCAGGGCCTGGACTTTTGTTTTTGGAACGCCTGAAAAGGTTTGCCACTCGAGTCGCGCTTATATCAAATGATGGGGGGGTGGTGGTCTCCTCTCTTATTTCATTCATTTGAGCAGTAAAATCTAAGTGATCAAATCTTAAATAAAAACTATTTAAATCATCAGCCAGGGGTTTATCAGAAGTATAACCGTCCAGGGTAACCTTTTTGTCACGCTTAACTTGAGCACCTGTTATAGTTTTCATCCCGTTCCAGGCTCTCTTTAAGTTGTTACAAGCCTTTTTTATTTCGGCTCTTACCTCTTTCTTAGATTCTCTTTCTAAAATAGCATCACCACGGTTAAAAGCATTTTTCTTTTTAAGTAACAGGCCTTTAATACTTTTAGAAATCCATGGTTTGTTATTGGGAAAAATAGTGACTTTTTTGGTGGGAATCACAGAGTCTGTGCAAAAACAAATATAGCTAGACACAACGTCAGTAAGTTCATCAATGTCGGAGGAAGAGTCTTGAAACACCGACCAGTCCGTGCAGTCAAAACAGCCCTGGAGGGCAAGGGAACTGTCCTCAGTCCAGACTTTAACTTCTTTTCTAATCGTCTTCTCCCTCCTCAGCAGAGGAGTGTACGTGGGCAGGAGAAGCACGGAGTTGTGGTCCGAGGAGCCAAGTGCGGGTCCCGCTATGGACTTGTACGCCCCTTTAATGGAGCCGTAACATAAGTCAAGCGTCTTTTTGCCACGAGTGGGGCAGGTAACATACTGATAAAAGTTACTCAAAGATTTCTTGAGATTACAATGATTAAAATCGCCAAGTATAATATTAGGGGCATCCGGATTGATGGATTGCAGGTCCTGGGTCACTTTAGAAATGGTGTTAGCAGCAGATTTGGCATCAGCCTTGGGGTGGATGTAGACTACAGTAATGAATATTTGGGGGAATTCCCTCGGGAGGTAAAATGGTCGCACTGACACGGAAAGAAGTTCAATGTCGGGGAGGCATAGTCGTTCACGAACAGTCACGTTACTGCACCATCTGCGGTTTATGTACAGGCATACACCCCCTCCTTGAGATTTCTGCGTTACCTCACAGTCCCGATCCAGCCGCAGAGGAGCCCCAAAGCCGCCGATGTCTAAAGTCGAGGCTCCTCGTTACCTCTCTGACTACTTTTGTAAAGTCAGTGAGGTACATGGCTACTCTACAAGAGGAAGCACCTCCAACATTGTTCCCCCCAAATTTAAAACGTTAAAGGGTAAATGTACCTTTTCTTACTCAGCAGCTATTTTATGGAACAAACTCCCTGAGAGTATAAAGTCTCTTAATTCCAGGTTCTCTTTTAAGCTTGCCTTGAAAAAATGGCTGGTTGGCTCCCAAATGGGTTCCTAACCTTTTATTTTTTTATTCTTTTGTCTCCTGTATAGTCGCAGTTTTTAAACCTTAGGTAGGTTTTTGATTTAGTATATGAGCTGGTCTCTATCTTTTTATTTTTTTGATTGATGCATTTTTTGTTTGTTATGTAAATAACCATTCAGTCAACGACTAATCATTCATTGAATGTATGGTTGTGTGTAAAATGTTTTCAATGCTTGTGTTGTTGTTGCCCGCGCACACACGCGCTCTTACCTGCAGACATATTCACTCCACTTGTCCCACACAAAGGACCACAATGGAAACAAGCCCTTGGGCTTTATTGTGTTTTATTCCTTTTGATCAATATGTTTTGTTGTCTTGTCTTGTACAATTCTGCTATTATTGTATCAATAAAGTTATCAATCAATCAATCAAAACGCAGTGACATGAGTGATGTTTCTTCCTTCTTTATTGGTTCCTTGGTCCTCTGCCCATGTCTGATCCACCTCCTGTGCTGTAATATCTGCCTGACTCATCTTTTTATTAGGTAGCACTGCTATCTTACCAATTACACCAGGGGACACGGGAATATTTTTGATCCTTGGACTTCTCGCCCTGCAGGTTTTTTGTAATGATTGTGATCCAGGAATTGAGGCTTATGCTACTGTTGCGCTCCCTGTTAAGACTTTAGATACGGTGTCAGCGAAAAAGCCTAAAATGTAATGTAAATGGATTAGTAGCTCTGTTTCAATGATTCCCTCAGGTGTTACGTGCCTAAAGCCGCGCAGAAACTGGAGGAAAAAGTTTGAGCTCCGATTTTGTCGATTTTGTTAATTAATTAATATTCTCAGTGTGAACAGCAGCTTTCTCAGCTCCAGGCAGCACGGTGACCTCGTGTCCAATGTCAGAAGTAGAATATATGAAGAGCTTTACTCCAAAATGAAATACCCAGGCCACGATTTGAAAATGTGACCCTTTCACTCTTAGCAGGATGATTTGCTGACCTGAAAGCCAAACCCGCTATTAAAAAGTCCCTGTTGGATATATAAACCATCTTGGGCCCTTTACTTGAAAGAAAGCAGTATTTCAGAAGATGTAGTCATCTGCGGCTTTGAAATATTGATCAGAGAACTTTTCTCCCACTGTGACTGCTCTTTTGAAATAAAACCTTTCATATTATCCTTTATCCTTAACCAACCTGGAGTTAATGTGTGTAGCGTATTCTGCTCTGACAATGCAAACAGGTTTGGAGCGTGACTTGGCTCGTAACGTGTAGAACGTTCTCGTCATTACCGCTCAGTATCTCCTCTTCAGTTGGAATCTAAGGGTTAACAAAACCCCTAACCCCAGTTACTTACAGGCACTCATCACCATTCAGATGTATTTCTCAAACTTAAGATGTTTTATGCATTAGACCCCGGAGTGTCGGCATAAATGGCTTGTTCGCAGTCTTATCTATCTATCTATCTATCTATCTATCTATCTATCTATCTATCTATCTATCTATCTACAGTATCTATCTATCTATCTATTTATCTATCTATCTATCTATCTATCTATCTACCTATCTCTCTCTCTCTATGTATCTACCTATCTCTATCTATCTATCTATCTATCCATCCATCCATCAATCCATACATACTGTACATGGAATGTGATACTATGTTTGCGTGCGTCTATTGGACTACCCTGCACGTTGTGAGAGTTCTACATACCGTAAATTCCGGACTATAAGCCGCACCTTTTTTCCCGTTTTTTGGGCTTTTTTGGCCCCTGCGGCTTATATAACGGTGCGGCTTATCTATGGATTTTTTCAAAAAAAAAAAAAAAAAAATCTCTCTTTTTTAGCACTCTTTCTAACTATAAATCCTATATAACTATAATAAGTTTTAATTTCCTCTCTTGCCCTCTTTTCACCACACTGTATGACACTGTATGACACTGTGTGCACTGTAAAAAACAACACAGGTGGTGTTGTGTTATGTTGTTTTGTTGAAATGTTAATAAATGGGAGCTTCCTCAAACAGCCATCTCTTTCCCGACAATCCCCTCTGTGCATGAACCCTTACATATGGTAATTAAACATTAAAACACAATAAAATAAAATAAAAAACATTAAAACACCCGCGGCTTATAGTCCGGTGCGGCTTATATAAGAAAAAAATAGTCAACTTTGCAGGTGCGGCTTATACACCGGTGCGGCTTATAGTCCGGAATTTACGGTAAGTCTATTGGACTACCCTGCACGTTGTGGGAGTTCTACAGAAGTCTATGGACTACCCTGCACGTTGTGGGAGTTCTACAGAATTCTATTGGACGACCCTGCATGTTGTGAGAGTTCTACATAAGTCTATTGGACGACCCTGTACGTTGTGGGAGTTCTACAGAAGTCTATTGGACTACCCTGCACATTGTGGAAATTCTACAGAAGTCTATTGGACTACCCTGCACGTTGTGGTAGTTCTATAGAAGTCTATTTGACACCCTGCACATTGTGGGAGTTCTACAGAAGTCTATTGGACTACCCTGCACACTGTGGGAGTTCTACAGAATTCTATTGGACGACCCTGCATGTTGTGAGAGTTCTACACAAGTCTATTGGACTACCCTGCACGTTGTGGGAGTTCTATAGAAGTCTATTTGACTACCCTGCACATTGTGGGAGTTCTATAGAAGTCTATCTGACTACCCTGCACATTGTGGGAGTTCTACAGAAGTCTATTGGACTACCCTGCACATTGTGGGAGTTCTATAGAAGTATATTGGACTACCCTGCACATTGTGGGAGTTCTATAGAAGTCTATTGGACTACCCTGCACATTGTGGGAGTTCTATAGAAGTCTATTGGACTACCCTGCACGTTGTGGGAGTTCTGCAGAAGTCTCTTGGACTACCCTGCATGTTGCAAAATGAGGAAAATGGGGTACCCAGTGTGGTAAATAGTGACATCAAAGGTCGCGTGCACGCGTGTGTGTGTGTGTGTGTGTGTGTGTGTGTGTGTGTGTGTGTGTGTGTATGTGTGTGTGTGTGTGTGTGTGTGTGTGTGACTCCCACGGGGTGTGTGTGAGGAGGTTCAGTGAGTTCATTTTGTCTGCCGATCTGTATCCATGCAGGCAGAAGAGGAGAGGAGACACTGCTCCTCTCGCCAGCTTCTCTCTCTCTGTCTCTTTGTCTTTGTCTTTGTCTCTCTCCCTCTCTGTCTCTATCCATCTCTCTGTCTCTCCCTCCCTCCCTCTCCTGCGGTCTCGTGGTTTGTCTCCCTCGTGCCCCGGTCGGCCCTTCTCTCTTCTGACTGGGTCTCTCCATGCTTGGCCACCTCTGGACTGAATTGGCCCATGCTTGACCGCGTTTCACCGCTGGACCCTTTCCACTCAGTCACAGATTGTGTGTGTGTGTGTGTGTGTGTGTGTGTGTGTGTGTGTGTGTGTGTGTGTGTGGTGTGTGCGTGTGTGTGTGTGTGTGTGTGTGTGTCTCTGTGTGTGTGTGTGTGTGTGTGTGTGTGTGTGTGTGTGTGTGTGTGTGTGTGTGTGTGTGTGTGTTCCCCAGGCCGTATTGTAAATGTAAACAGTCATCACTTCCTGCCATCCATCAAAGCCTTCAGTTCCATTAAGTCCACACGGCCTCCCCCTTCCCACCCAACCATTATCGCATTGCACATTTCTGTGTGTGTGTGTGTGCATGTGTATGTGTGTGCATGTGTATGTGTGTGCGTGTGTTCGTACATGTGTATGTGTGTGCGTGTGTTCGTACAGCCCGATGCTGGTGGCCAGTCCGTCTCTGATGACGGGGTTTCCTCCTGACCGCAGCTACATTAAAAGAGTCCGTAAAAGCGTTCCACCACAGTGAAAGGGTATTTTATTTATTTGTTTGCTTGTTCACGGTAAAGTTAATAGAGTTTCCCCCAAACCATCTTATAGGTGTGGTGAGTGCTGACATGAGTCCGGGGTTACGTGGACATCTTTAGTGACTAAATGCTGTTTCAGAGGCTCTTCTGCCCTCTCAAGAAGAACACTTTGGGGAAAACGACAAATCGTTGCAGTTTTTGGTGTGAAAAGTTTAATATTTAAAGGGACAGTTCTTCGCCTCAAAATCAAACATATTTATTCTTACTGTACCTGTAGTGATTTATCCATCTCGCTTTGGAGTTTTGGAGATATCGGCTGTAGAGATGTCTGCCTTCTCTCGAATACGAACTATACACCCAGCTACTGGCTTTAGCTCGGTCAAAAGAAAATAGTTTGTATAATACTATAATAATGCAATACTATAAATAGCACTACAGGTGAAGGGTAAGAGTGTTGGCTGCCCGACCTTGAAGCTGCGACAAGCCACTCCTGGAATGCGAGTTAACGAGCCAATTACATGTTCTTTGCATTCTACATTAAATTAAGACTTTACCGTTAATTTATTTTGTATGTTACATACTTATTGGCTAAGTATATTAACATTTACACTTATGGGCTAGAAAAGTCTGCCCATGTAGTCAGCCATGTTGCCTGCTCACAATTTTCTCCTAGCCATGAAGATTGATTGACAGCTGTTATTGCATTATCAAATTGGGTTGAAATTTGGTAGTACTACCTGACGTCAGCACACTGTAGATTTTGTTATGAAGTCAGCATGGTTGACTATTGCGAGAAATGACCAGGGATGTGATATAAAATAGTTAAAAAGTCATCTTTCATTTCAGCTCGAGTTGAAAGCACTAAATATCCTTTTGCTTAACCCATATTGGTCATAATATGTGTTTCCACTATCTGTCTTGAGAGTTTCCATGCTGCTACTAACCAGATGGCTCCCGTTGTTGATACCATGGTGACGCCATGTTGGGTTAAATGACCATCTGTGGTCCTGTTTCCCATATCAGGGCCGCAGGCAGGGTGTGAATTCCTTTCCTTTTTAGTGACGGGAACTTTCTGCCGTCAGGCAGCCAGAGGGAAGTTATGACTCAGGACGTCCCGAAGAGAGAGAGGGGAGACAGACGGGAGAGAGTGGTTTACTCAGACTCATGAATCAACTGCACGGCAATGTGGGGATGACCTTAACTGAGGCTGCACTATTAAGACGAGAGGGGGGAGGGAGGGACTGAGAGGGGGGGGGGAGAGAGACACAGAGAAATGGGTTAAAGGGACACTCCACCGATTTTCAATGCTGATTTATTTTGCTCATAATCTCACACATATCTGAAAACTGTAAACAGTTTTGCAGGCATTGATTTAGTTTGACAGTTATTGAGGGTTGATTTCAGTGAAGTTGTGGACCATTGATGTCATTCATGCACAAATTATATCACTGGTCCACAACTTAGCTCAAATCAACTCTCAATAACTGTCAAACTAAATTAATGCCTTCAAAACTTTTGACCGTTTTCAGATATACTACTGATTTTGTGATGATACAAAGCTGGTTGAAAATCGGGTTCCTTTAAGGAGCGCAAGAGAGGGAGAGACAGAGTGGGAGAGAGATAGAGGGAGAGAGACTAACAGAATACATTGAATGGATAAAACATGAGTTAGTCTTACGTCAAACTACGCCCGAAGGTGCTCAAATTCATCCCGACTCTAAAATGAGTCGTGCGGCTCACAAATCGGGTCAAAAACGGGCTCAATTCGTCCAGTGTACGCCGGGGTTTACGTGTGTTGCAGGAGGCAGTGTGAGCTCCACCAGCCCAGTTCTGCACTCTGGTGGCGTCTGCCTGTTTTCCGGGCCGCCATGTGCTCATTGACGAGCCTGACATGTTAAAGGAGGGCTGAAAGGTCCGCTCTGCTAGTGCCATGTACTGCTTCTATAAGCTGTTCAGAAGCTTATCTTCCTCTCGGCTGCGTTTGCATTCTGCCCGCTCCTCTCCTCCACGGGGGCCCCTCGCCTCCCCGCCGATTATCATGCGCACTGTTGCAGTCAGAGTCACTTTATTCGCTCAGTAACATAGGGGAATTTGTCTGGATGACACGGACAAGTCACATGGTGATAAGCACAAATAGACCTCACATTCAATGCAAGGAGAGAGTATAGCCTGTACAATGAACTAGCAGTCCAAAGTTTGGACATGCATTTTTCTATATTTTTATTCTATTTTTCACATTTTAGAATACAGTCAGAGGTGGGTAGCACTCGAGTACATTTACTCAGTTCCATGTACTGGAGTATTTAATTTCAATAAATTTAATACATTTTTAATGAATTGTATTTGAGTAGTTGTCTTACTGAATACTTGTTACTCTTACTTTGAAGTACATTTGCAATAAAATATATGTACTTTTACTCAGTTACATTGGGCAATTAACAGGTATAGTAGTGAGTAGCGAGAAGTCTGTACATGCCCCCCACTCTGCAACTTGAATGAGTGGATTTGAAAGGCAACGGGACGTCCGGTCCTGACACCTCTCCACAGCTGCCTACCTTAGAGCCCCTCTCCCCTTCCCTTGACTATCCTGACATTAGCAGGAAAAGGCACACTGTGGAAATGCATTTATGAATAGTGAAAATCACTAGTGGTACCTGAAAGGTTATCCCAGTAATTTACTGGGAACTAGCCTATGTCTACAAAGGACTTAAAATTGTGTGAATCTATCATCCTTAGAATGATTAAGTTGTGGACCAGTGATGTCATTCATGCACAAAATGACATCACTGGTCCATAGTTTAACTCAAATCAACTCTATAACTGTCAAACTAAATTAATGACTTCAAAACCGTTCACAGTTTTCTGATATACTACTGATGTTGTAATGATACAAAGCTGGTTGAAAATCAAAATTCTCTCTCTCTCTCCTTCTCTTTCTGAGCCTGAAGTGAGGGCTGTCAAAGTCATAATTGCTTGTGTATTATCTCCATGTTAGTAATCATCATTAAGGGATTAGACTGAGCACTTTAACCAGGAGCAGAAACAAGCAGCTCAATCACCACTAGACTTGATTGGTTTCACACACATACACACACACACACACACACACACACACACACACACACACACACACACACACACACACACACACATACACACACACACACACACACACACACACACACACGCACACACACACACGTACACGTTACACACACACACACACACACACAGACACACACACACTCGGTAAGGAAATCACTTCTTAAGTTCTTTAAATGAAGTTGTGCCAACATCGCTAATCACCTGGATCTCCAATGTGGTCCATTGTTCATTTAAATCCCAATTAGGCTGCAGCACTTAGCTTCAGGTGGTACACACACGCACACGCACGCACGCACACACACACACGCACACGCACGCACACACACACACACACACACACACGCACGCGCACACACACACACACACACACACACCACCCCCAGAAACATAATGAGATATGTCGGCGTCTATGTTTACATGGACTGCAATAATTTGATTATTGAAGCATTTTCTGAAAATCACGTAAGCAAAAAAAACACATTTACACTTCGAAAATCATAAAAGGGGTCCTCATTTTTGAAGATTATCTTGCTGAACACAATTCACTGTTTCATAAAATTTTGTTAAACACGTACCTTATTTCAAGCATTTAAACAAAATCCCCATACAAAAATCCCATTCACATTTAAGCGGAAGTGCTAACATCCAGGTAGCTACTCACCTCCACTGTGGAGATGCGGTTGCGCTATACAGTACCTCTACGGGATCGATTGAGCGTGTGCAGGCACTTCATGATGCATTCAAGTGCACCTCGTAAACACATGGTGCATTCAAGTGCACCTCGTAAACACACACATTCAAGTGCACTTCGTAAACACACGGTGCATTCAAGTGCACTTCACACGGTGCATTCAAGTGCACCTCGTAAAATCAGAAATCTATACTCAAAGGCCATGTTGTTTAAAACAGGAAAGGTTCTATTTTTTCTTATTTTCCTTTGTTGAAATAATATAGGCATGTCTGTCATTAGGAGACTTTCTTGCTCTTCACAACAGGATTTGTAATAATTAGCCTAGATGCTAAAACCATAACAATGTCCCATTCCGTTCCATATAGACCCAGAATGCAGCAAACAATTCCTCTGGGATTTTGGGTTTAAAAATCCTCCCTTTTTTAGGTCTCAGGTTGGCAAGTACAGTATGACGGGTGGCAGCCATCTTTACTTATTTTTTTCTTTTCTTTTTCCCCCATTTCTTTTCTCACTTCTTTTTTCATTTTTAATTTAATACATTTTTTATCCCATTTTCATCCCCCATTAGGGATTATCCCCCACTTCAGCGACCAGGATATTGCATGTTTTGGTGAGGGGTTCCTATATGAAGGAAACCCCCAGCCATCTTTACTTCTGTAAACAAATGACGGGTGGCAGCCATCTAATAATGTCTTAATTTGACTACAGTATGACCTTATTCAATAATGTCTTAATTTGACTACAGTATGACCATATTCAGGTTAAGGTCATCAGAAAATGTGTGTGCGTGCGTGCATGTGTGTGTGTGTCTTGGTGGGGCCCCAGTGTGAATTGGATCCCCTCTTCTCCCAATGGGAAGGTATAAGCTCATAGCAAAAGATTAATCCTCCGGCGTCCCATAATCCTTTGCTGATAGATGGCGGCAGATGTTGTGCATGATTACAGGCCTGCATTGAGCATGTGTGGTGTGGGACCACTGTTTATAGGGACCGGCTTGTATGGAATCAAACGCACGGAAGATATAGTGCAGCAAATGTATGTACACCTACTAGTTTTACATTATTAGTATGAAACATCGTGGCTTCATTTGGGATGGCTTGGAGGTGTGTGTGTGGAGGTGTGTGTGTGTGTGTGCGTGCGTGCGTGCGTGCGTATGTACGTACGTACGTGTGTGTGTGAGAGAGAGTGTGGGGGAGGTGTTCAAGTCATTGCTACTATGTTGTTGTTGTTTTTAATTAGCTATTCCAATGCCCTAAAAATAGAAATGTCTCTGTTTTCATATAGGCTATTGAAAAAGAAACATTACGTGAAGTTGTTTTTCAAAATGTTATAGCAATTTGGGACTACCATAAAAATACATCTCGCACGTGTTGAGTTGTCACAAAGTTCTTTCCATAAAACAAAGGATGCATAAACTGATAAAAGCAAGGACAACTCAAACGAGAGACACACTTGCCTCCGGCCCGCTTGTTTCCTCGACTCTTTGGCAGAGGCTTTGGACGTTTTACTTGGAAGGAAAGTTTGGATGACAATGTTGTTGTTTTTTGTCCCTTACCTTTCAAAGCCACTTATATTTTGTTAGATGTTTTAATTAAATTGTGAAATCTGTCCTGTCTCTGACCTTGTTGGGTTTGGGCGTCGGGGAGGGGGGGGGGGGGTTAGAACGCTCCGACTATTCCCGCTGGTTCTTAACGCCTTGGGGTAACTTTTGTTATGATTTCGAGCTATATAAATATATAAATATATAAATATAAAATTGATTGATTGATTGATTAGTTGATGGCTTTGAGTGAAGCACTCGAACTATTCCCACTGGTTCTTAGTTGATGGCTTTGAGCTGAAGCATCCCTAAAGCATGTGTGTGTGTGTGTGTGTGTGTGTGTGTGTGTGTGTGTGTGTGTGTGTGTGTGTGTGTGTGTGTTAGGGCTGGGCGCGATATTCCGGCGATATTTTTCGGCTATATCGCGATACACGATATATATCTCGATATTTTGAAATCGCTCATATATGCTCGATTTAACCCTTCAGGGTTCATACACATTTTGACCAATGGATTTCCATGACTTTTCCATGACTTTAAACCAAATTTCCATGACCAAACATTTTGTAAAGTCTCGTGAATACATGAAAAAGTCAGTGAGTAAAAATATTCTATGTAATGTAACTACTAACAGATTACAATAATTGACAAATTAACATGGTCATTTAGTAGGCTACTAAAACACGTTACTAGCCCCAACACTGACGACAACAAAGATCTTAGTAGGGCTGGGCAATATGGACCAAAAATCATATCTCAGTATTTTTAGGCTGAATGGCGAAATATGATATATCTTGGTATTTTCTACAAAGTGGGCTAGATTTTCAATTGTAAATTGGGCCGGGCGATATGGACTCTTACAAAATATATTTAGGGGCCTACACAATGTGATTTTTGATTAAAAAAAAATCATCAGTGAATAATGATATAATGAATAACGTTAAGTGGGTAAAGGCAAATAATAGAACAGCTAGAACAGTCTGTCTGGTAAGCTCAGAAAATGACTTCACTTTACTGCAGCCTTTAAAACCAGGGAAAGACGAGTATGCAGTATCACGATAATTACCATAACAAAATCTAAAATGAGATCTAGGTCTCATCTAGTCACAATATTGGCCAGACCTAACCTTGAGTGCCATGCAGAAACGCTGAGACACAATTTGCAGAAAAACATTATTATGATAAATTACTTCGTTTTGAGACACGCGCGCACACACATGCACCTCGCTGTGTTGACTTGACTGACTGGGGTTGACTTTATTATGGAGCCGACGGGTTTGGTGCATGTTTTGCAGATAACCGTTGTTTGTTCAACATCGTCCTTGCGATACCCAAACCACTGCCAAATGATGGATCCAGTGCTGTTTCTTTTTGCAACAAATTTGTCCGCCTCTGACTCCATTTTCCATACCCATTCTCTACTAGTGGCTCTCAGGTTTCTAGCTCTCGTCCTCCATCCTGCCTTGACAGCGGCGGGTCATGCCTTCGCCTAGCCTTCGCCACCATGGGGAAAAAAAATATCGCTTGACGGCGAGTGGCAAGGCAGCGGGCGAGTGTCTGTGGCGTCGCGTAGTGCGGGCGAGTGTGTCTGACGTGGTTTGACGCGTTTGACGTATACCTTCCTGTTTGTCTGAGTGTAGAGGGAGAGCTGACAAGAGGAAACGTGAAGCGAGTGAAGCGAGAATGTGTGACAATTATACTCGAATGTTCACGATA
>NC_139624.1:47889173-47896673 GCF_964638095.1 Poromitra crassiceps
CTACTGCTCTGTATCGAGTTGTGTAAAGAGCTGAGATCCAGCCAAACAAACTCTGAACTGTGGCTGTGCCCTTGGCATATAGTTAGTGCTCTCATTGGTTTTCCTTGCAGCTTTGCACTGAGCCCTGCACTGAGCAGTTGGTTGTTTAAAGCAATGGTTCCCAAAGTGGGCTCCTCGAGGTGGTAAAGTAAAGAAACTTCACCCATAATCATTCACAAGAAGATAGTTATCTTCTGACCTAGATACATCTCAGATGAGAGTCCCAAGGACAAACCTTTATCGAAATCGGCATCTGTGGTCGAAAGTGCATCTATATAAGGGTGATTGACGTGAAAATTGTGAACCTCTGGCGTAAAGTCCACTATGTGTGTTGTGTTTGGATTGGATTGTGTTTGAAAGTGCTCAGAGCAGGTTGTAGTCTTATAGGTTGTGGTGTTATAGGTTGTGGTGTTATAGGTTGTGTGGTCGTATAGGTTGTGTGGTCTTATAGGTTGTAGTATTATAGGTTGTGTGGTCTTATAGGTTGTAGTCTTATAGGTTGTAGTCTTATAGGTTGTGGTCTTATAGGTTGTGTGGTCGTATAGGTTGTGGTGTAACACCTGGCTGTCTCTCTTGTGTCTTACAGTCATGCGGAGGAACCCTTTTTTGGTGGATGGCTGCTGTAGGAAAGGCTCCCGCAACGCGCTGCAGGAGCTCTACAACCCCACACAGGTACAAGGTCTCTCTCTGTCTCCCTCTCTCAAGTCAAGTCAAGTCAAGTCAAGTTTATTTATATAGCCCTAATTCACAAGCATGTCTCAGAGGGCTTCACAGAGAATATGTCTAGCTAATTCTAGCTCACACAACAGTAGCAAATTACAGAATAAAGATAACACTTTGAACAATTGATAGAGAAATATAGAAAATATAGAAATATAGGATAGAGCAGAGGAGAGGAGAGAGCAGGCGAAGGGAGGAGAGTAGGGGGAATGTGAGAGAGTGATGGGGTGGGGGGGGGAATGGGAAATGTTGGAGAGTATAGCAGGTGGGGAAGGAGCAAGAGGAGAGAGCAGGAGAGGGGAAGGGGGGGAGCGGGGGGTGTGGGGGAGAAGAGAGCAGGGGGAGGGAGGAGGTGGGGAGAGAATGGGAAATGTGGGAGAGGAGAGAGCGTATGGAAGAGTATGGGAGTATGGGAGACTATATGGAGAGAACAGGGAAAGGAGGGCTAGCTGACACAACAGTAGCAAATTACAGTAGTAATAATAACACATCGAACAATTATATGATAGAGAAATATAGACACACATTTTGCAAACAGACATATGTCGATTTCTTAGCAACCAATCTATGCTTAATTCTATTGGCTGCAAGCCCAAATAAACACATGTTCACATATAGAGCTTATGGGTGCCTCGCTTTAGGGTAGAATGGGTGCCATGCTTTAAATAGTGGCGGAATAGTGGGAGGGGATAGAATGGGTGCCATGCTTTGGAGTAGAATGGGTACTATGCTTTAGAATAGTGGGGGAAGGGGGGAAGAGGAGAGAGCAGGAGGAGGGAGGGAGAGCGGGGGGATGTGGGGGAGGAGAGGGCAGGGAGAGGGAGGAGGTCTCTCTCTCTCCCCCCCTCTCGCTCTACCTGTCCCTCTCCCTGTCCCTCTCTCTCTCTCTCTCTCTCTCTCTCGGATTCTTCTTTCGTGACTCAGACTTGGACACTGGGGACTCGACTCTGACTCGAGATATCATGGACTAGAAGACTGCCTATAGGAACTTTCCTCCTCTCCCAGCTATTGTAGGTCTGACCCAACAAGGGATTCTGAGTCTTTGACCATGGTTGACTTTAGTTTAGTGCACCCTTCCTTTGAAGTGTGTGTGTGTGTGTGTGTGTGTGTGTGTGTGTGTGTGTGTGTGTGTGTGTGTGCACACGTGTGTGTCTGTGTGCGTGTATCTGCATGTGCCTCTCTATTCCTATATCTAATACTGCTGTCTCTATTGACCGTGACTTGTCTGTCCACACCTGGATGTCAGTGCGGTTCCCTGCAGTCAGGGAACATTACAGCCCTGCCCCATTAACACGCAGAGGGCAGCAGTCAGGGAACGTTACAGCCCCGCCCCATTCACATGTGAGGATGGCACTCAGGGAACGTTACAGCCCTGCCCCATTAACACGCAGAGGACAGCAGTCAGGGAACATTACAGCCCTGCCCCATTAACACGCAGAGGGCAGCAGTCAGGGAACGTTACAGCCCCGCCCCATTCACATGTGAGGATGGCACTCAGGGAACGTTACAGCCCTGCCCCATTAACACGCAGAGGACAGCAGTCAGGGAACATTACAGCCCTGCCCCATTAACACGCAGAGGACGGCAGTCAGGGAACATTACAGCCCTGCCCCATTAACACGCAGAGGACGGCAGTCAGGGAACGTTACAGCCCCGTCCCATTAACACGCAGAGGATGGCAGTCAGGGAACATTACAGTCCCACGGCCATAAAGGCATCTTTCGTCTTTCAGGAAAGAGAAGGGACAATAACAAATAAGAAAGGAGCGAGGTTTTGCCTACTTCCCGCTCTCAAGGACAGTAGAATGGAAAAAACAAAAAGGACTAAAGTAACGTATTCAGCAGCAGTAGCAGTCTTCACTTGTCTCCAAAGATAGCAGGTCTATTATTGTGCTGTCAGGGCCCGTTCCAGCCGATGAAGCTTGCTTCATTCACTATTGAATTTCACAAAGAGTTTAATTTCGCAACAAGATATGCACCATCTGAAAACATGACACCTGAAACGATTGCTGGCATGAAAGGAAAGCGTATTATGGGTTCCTATTTTGATGGCGTTCCTTTGAGTAGTTTACAGTGAAGAGAGACAGAAGGAAAGTGAGAGAGGAGGATGGCATGCAACAGGATGTGGTGGTGCCTCAGCCAGCCCAGCCACCAGGATGCCTGGTATGGAATACTCCTTAAAGAGGACATGAAACATTTGATCATGTGTAGTTAATTTGCATTTCACCTCAGACAAGACAGGACACTGCTTTCAAGTCTGACATTTACCTAGATTTACTCGAAAGTTTAAGAACATTTTAGCTTTTCGCCAACAAAGGCGCTGCTTGATGAAGGCGCTAGGTTGAGTACAGTAGTAAGAATTTTGAACGTTTTGATGAATCAAAACATCCACAATCCCAGTCAGAAACACAACACCAGTGAGCCCGTTAGAATTCAAAATCCTTACCCACACTTAACTAGCCTGTACTCCACTACTGTAGTACTGTACTCTACTGTACTGTACTGTCAACGTTGTGACATCATCTACAGTAGCAGCGTCCTAGCGCCCTTGGATGTGAAAATGCACCCTGCTCATTGGCCAAAATGACAATGTGGGGCTACAGAAGAGCGTGTCTGATTCCCCATAATTGAGACCTCATTCACCCTATTTGGCCAAATGAAGTCATGATGTCAGGTATAGACACTTCTCCGCCGACAGGGAGCATTGGATCGAAACTTAAGAGCAAATTAGAAGCTGTCTGCTAAACATCAGCAGATCAAGGTGCTGCAACGTGCCCCCCGACGTTAGATCTCTTCCTCTCTCATCTCGTTGGTTTCCAGTTTGGTGTAAAGCATCAGACACCAGCCGGGTTGGTCAACATCAGCGCACTTTCAAGGACATGTTGCCTAGAGCAGTGCTATGGGGACCATGGGGGGGTTCCTGGGAGTTAACAAGAAGTTAACAGAGTAGAAGGAGAAGAAAGACTGTTTTGGTCATAGTTTATCTTGTTATAACTCTATCGTGATGGAATTCTGGACAAAATCATATCTGACGGTAAAGATCTTGTCAGATTTGGGTCCGAGAGACAGAATCTCATCCTGGGGGGGGGGGGGGGGGGGGGGCTCGCTGCAATGTGTATGTACAGATCTTTTTGAAAACAGAGCTTTTTCTGTCCACACGCAAACTGACTTTTTGGAAAACTCCGCCCAAGGTGGAGATTTTATATATACTAGGGGTGTCACGATACACTCAGTTCACGATACGATACGTATCACGATACTGGGTTCACGATAACGATACGATACGATACGATTTTAACAATATTTTTTTAAACTTGAATAATGACAATATATGACTGGAAAAGTAGTATTTTATTTGAAATGCACAAATACAAAACATGCTGTTGTGGGAAATTGTTATTACAATAACAACTAGAAAAAACATGAGATTGGAGATAAGGCTTATCTTGAAATAGAATGAGTTACACCGTCACTTAGATTTACTTTGAACTAAAAGGTTTCTCAGCAGTATAAATTCTCATTATGCATCTTCAGTTTTTCTTCAAACTCAAACAACAAGACTTTTCTTAGTCTATTTTTTATGCATCTTCAGTTTTTCCTGTCAAGTAAACAGTTTTGCCAGAAACTCAATTGAATGGTTTCTCTCCTGTATAACTTCTCATGTGTCTCTTCAGAGACTTGTTCAACTGGACTACTTTCCACACATTGAACTTCAACAAACAAAGACGTTTCTTTGTCTACTTTTGAAAAAAAAAAAAATTTTTTTTTTTTTTTTTTTTTTTTTTTTCACGATATGAGATTTCATCTCAACGATACATATCGTGACGTTTTACTATCGCGAAATTTCGTGGGACGATATATTGTGACACCCCTAATATATACCCATGTATACATTATTACTTGTGACAACAAGTGTGCACAAGAGTTTGGTGTGTGACATCACTCGTGTGCGCCGCTATTTCCAGTCTTCCAGGGGGGTGATGCTATTTTCGAGCAAATGAATCAGGGGGTAGGCTTGTCCCGTGATGTTTTACTGCCCATTTTACACAGACCTTGAAAGCAGTCGACGTACCAGCGTTAGCTAGCTTGCTGGCTAGCGAGTGATAGGGGGTGCTGTGTTTGCATTTACGGTAAGGTAACGTTAGTGTTGTAACTTAGCGTATTTGCATTCACGTGTGGAAGGAAAGATTTTCTAAAACAGTCCTTGTGTGGACGCAATTTATTGTAGAGGAAAACACCCGTTTTCAAAAATACCGGTGTACGTGTGGACGGCGTAAGTTATGGGTCCTTAATCTCTCGAGACAGACTTTCGACTTGCATCGAAAATCTGTCCGCAAGCTCCGTGAAAAGGTGTGCAACAGCGCTCGCAGGGTGCACCCTCGCATGCTGTGCTACCTGATCAAAATGGAGTGGACGTGACCGGTGTGTTGTCAAAACGTACCGTTTTCAGCATGTAGCAAGTTGCTACTTGCTACTAACAACGAGCTAGAGTTGTTATTGTTGGGCCCTATCTTCCCAAAAGCGACAATTTTGCATTTGCGCTCGTTTAACGCCATGCGCGATGCAAATTGGGGGCGGGCACAAACGCATGCCTGTTATAATTGTGCTGGGCATAGGCGTGCCACATGCCACATGCCAAAACAATTATATCACTTTTAAACAGTTACATTTCTGTATAAATCATTACAATATGCTCCTGTGAGGTGGGGATGCTGCTGGGCGGGGGTGCAAAACTCAGCATAACACCTGGCTGGACAAATGCGCAAGGCAGACTGGTATCTTCCCTGCCTTAAGTGCAAATAGGGGATATCGCCTGTACCAAGATAGAGCCCGTTGTTTCATAGCGATGGAAGGATTTGAGAACGACACGCAGGGAACGGAAAGGAAATCCATATATGGCGAGAGGCGGTCTGTTGGACCCAATGGCAGAGCTTGCAGGGAGCGGAAACGGATTTTCTTCCACTGCCGACGGGGCCTCTTGAGTTCCGTTTGCACACACATGAAACGACCCTGCCCCCAGAGGTTAGAGAAGGAAAAACATTGTTTTGTTTTTTGTTTAACCGATGGGTTCCCAGATTGATGGGTCCTTGATATGAAAAGGTTGAGAATCACTGGCCTAGAGTAGTCTTAACTTTTGCTTACAAAATAAGTTGAATGTTTGAGGACAGAATTGTGTGTTTTGGGGGGGATTTCACATAGCTTTTTTGGATTGTTTTGAATGTAAAGAGTTCCAATATTTTTGCAGAAGCAGAGAAAAGAATAACCCACTTTTTCCAGGTGTGATAGCAGAGCAGCTGTCTTTGAGTGCAGTATATCACAGGCAGCCAAGGAGAGCAGCGCGACAGGTAGAACAGTGCTGGAGGGGATGCTATCACTCTGATGGATAGGATATAGTTCACTCATCACTCTCCTCACTATCATCACTTACCGCCTGATCTCTGCAACTAATCCTGCCCTGTCTCTCTTCTCCCACCTCCTGCACTGTCTCTCTCCTCCCACCTCCTGCAATGTCTCTCTCCTCCCACCTCCTGCAATGTCTCTCTCCTCCCACCTCCTGCACTGTCTCTATCCTCCCACCTCCTGCTCCATCTCTCTCCTCCCACCTCCTGCACTGTCTCTCTCCTCCCACCTCCTGCCCCGTCTCTCTCCTCCCACCTCCTGCCCCGTCTCTCTCCTCCCACCTCCTACCCTCTCTCTCCTCCCACCTTCTGCCCTGTCTCTCTCCTCCCACCTCCTATCCCCTCTCTCCTCCCACATCCTACCCTCTCTCTCCTCCCACCTCCTGCCCTGTCTGTATCCTCCCACCTCCTGCCCTGTCTCTCTCCTCCCACCTCCTTCCCTGTCTCTCTCCTCCCACCTCCTGCCCTGTCTCTCTCCTCCCACCTCCTGCCCTGTCTGTATCCTCCCACCTCCTGCCCTGTCTCTCTCCTCCCACCTCCTTCCCTGTCTCTCTCCTCCCACCTCCTGCCCTGTCTCTCTCCTCCCACCTCCTTCCCTGTCTCTCTCCTCCCACCTCCTTCCCTGTCTCTCTCCTCCCACCTCCTGCCCTGTCTCTCTCCTCCCACCTCCTTCCCTGTCTCTCTCCTCCCACCTCCTTCCCTGTCTCTCTCCTCCCACCTCCTTCCCTGTCTCTCTCCTCCCACCTCCTGCCCTGTCTCTCTCCTCCCACCTCCTTCCCTGTCTCTCTCCTCCCACCTCCTGCCCTGTCTCTCTCCTCCCACCTTCTATCCTGTCTCTCTCCTCCCACCTTCTACCCTGTCTCTCTCCTTCCTCCCACCTCCTGGCCCTGTCTCTCTCCTCCCACCTCCTGGGTCTGTCTGTCTCGTCCCACCTCATACCCTGTCTCTCTCCTCCTTCCCTGTCCTGTCTCTCTCCTCCCACCTCTAACTGTCCTTCCTTATTTCAGGCACTCTGCCTTTTCTTGTCTTTTGCTGTCTCTCACCACTCTCACTCGATCTTGCTGTCTCGTCCTCTCACGCCCCCCCGCTTTCTTCTTTGGTCCTGTCCATTAATCACCGCACAGGTTTTAAAAGTATAGGGGGGCTTTAAATGGTGTGGCATGGCTAATATTAGACCAGGTGCAGCATATAGGGGGGGGGGCGTTAAATGTTGTGCGACAGCTAAGATTAGATCAGGTGCGGCGTCCATTAACTTTCCACATAGGATTTTTCCACACGTTGGCACTCATGTGAAGTCCCCATTGATATATTTCTGTGTGCATGGGGGAGGTGTTACCATAGCC
>NC_139624.1:47899173-48216673 GCF_964638095.1 Poromitra crassiceps
AAAATGGCCCCCGTGAGAAGGGTCTATAGTTTGTGGGAGTTTGGCACATTGGTCAACACATTGGTCATTAAGTGATGTCCAGACACCAAAATCATCCTTGTGTCTCCAGTAGATTGTCCTCTCTGATTCTCCATGCTAACACGTTAGCATACCCTGGGCTGAGTGATAGCAACTAGCATTATTTCAAAAGTGAGAAAATTAGAACTTGCATAGCAGCTTCAAAGCTAAATAGAGTTAAGTACCGCAGGAAGACCTGGATGTTGGGGGGGTCAACAAGGTGTCTCTTTGAGGCGTTATTTCGAATCCCACATAGGTTACGTTAAAACCACGCCCTGTGTGCCCGCCTACGCAGGAGTCAAGCACCGGGATTGGCCAGGAGCAAGTCTTTTGTCTTCTTTTGACGCACGCAGCCCAGCGATTTCATGAACCAACCGAATTGCTCTTGAGAGCGGACATTGAAATTAATTATGGTCACATACCTTCCTTAGTGTATTAACGCTAATGAAAACGTAATACAAGCTTTTAACACATTTCCCACACCACAAACACTGCGCCCAGCCCAGCGATTTTATTAACCAAATTGCTCTTGATAGCGGACATTGAAAATAAATTACTGCAATATATTAATGCTAATGAAAACGTAACACAAGCTTTTAACACACAATCGATTTTTAGCCAAAGCTTCAATAACAGAGCGCAGCTGACAGTTTAACTTGCAAATGAAAAATATAAAAAATATAAAATGAAAAATACAATAGACTACAGCACATAGGCCTAGCTTCTTCTTTTTTTGGCACAGCTATTCATTCCCCCCAGTCCAGCCGTTTGTTCCAGGCCAGTGAAGTCCCAACAATCTACAAAAACATGCAATAATATAAAATCATAGATAAAAAGTTGAATCATACACAATCAATAAAACCAAAAGTAAAGGGTTAGCCTTCCCAATGGCCAAGGGCAGCATCTGTTATTCTGGCCTCATAATAAGCACTGAGGTGGTCGAAAGTCAAATAACCGCGGTACATTGTATGCTTTGGTGCGATGTAGGATTTTGTCTTTCAATATAGTAGTTGTTGGTGTTGTTGCTTCTCACAGGAATGGTGTCCCTGTAACGGAGCCCAACATGAGCATTAGCGCCTGGCCAATCCCGGCACTTGACTGCTGCGTAGGCGGGCACAGGGCGTGGTTTTACTTTGTTTCGAACTCAAGCTCTCACTAGTGCCTACTTCGCTGCGTACGCAGCATTATGGAAGACTGTCATTTTTGCTCCAAAAATTACTTTTACATTAAAACCTGACCACGCCCCTTTAGGTGACGTGGTGCCCCCCTGGGCTGACTGGGCCTCCCACCTCGCCCCCGTGACTACGTCACGGCCAGTCACCCCAGGGGCCGTCACTCTTCGCTTCTTCCAGCCAGTGTGAGGACGTCGTTTTCTTAAGCTCCGCGGTTAGCTCGAAAGTCAGCGCTCTTCAGAGTTTGGACAAATAGACTCGCTCCGGTTAATTTGCCCGCCTTCGAGAGGTTCGCGTGGACGAGATAAATCAGGATTCGGGGACCCGTTCCTGTTCTCTTCACCAGCGGCATCGGATCAAGTCATCCAAGCTAAGAGTATCTTCTTGCTAACTGTTGTTTTATAATACTGCCGCTGCGCAGTGCTTGTATCACTGTCGCCGTACAGTGCATGTATTGACGTTTCCCCGGCTGGGTTAACGTTTGTTTGGCTCGAGCGCAAGACTCAGGTCTGCACTCATAACTTTTAGCTAGGTTGCACACGTGCAGAATAGCTTGTACCGTTAAGCACTAGAACAACAGGCTATTTAGCACAGTTGTCACAGTTAGCTAGCTTGCATCCGTGCTTGTGCTGCTGTTGCTAGGTACTGTAGGCGCCAGCTACTAGCTTTAGCGCGCGCACGTTTCTCCGGCTGGAGTAACGTTAAATAGATAGCTAGCTAGTCGTCTCGTGCAGCTAGCAGCTAGCTTAGCACTCCAGCATCTTTGCCGTTGCAAGCGACTGTAAACAGTCAGCTTACACGTTAAACTCCCGCTAATTCTTGTACAGTCGGCGGATCTTGTTGGCGGGTTAGCTCCGCTCTCTCGCACAATGAACCGGGCGGCTGACATGAGACAGAGGGAGACAGCCAAGAGCTGTGTTAGCTGTGAGGCTACTTTGGCGATCCAGGACCGCCACAGCCAGTGTGTGTTTTGCCTCGGGCACAACCATGCTAGCGACGCCCTGTTGAAGCCAGACTTCTGCCGGGCATGCGAGGGCTTTACCTTGGCCGTTTTACGGGAGAGAGCTATGCTCTTTGTCCAGGTGGGCCCGCGGCTTAGCCACGCACCTCCCGAGGGAGGCGCGTGCGGTGGGTCTGACCGCTCGGAGGAAGAGGAGTTACCTGAAGAGCAGGGCTCCCCGGTCCTACCCGAACGGCAGAGTTTGAACTGGGGGGACGAGCCCATCGACCCTGTGTTAGAACAGGGGGGGTTTTTCCCCTATGACCCCATCATTCCCCCCCAGAACGCCCCCCAAGAGGAGTTGTCTGGCGGGGAGGATTGGGACCGCGCGACCGCGACCACCTCTCTGTTAGGGACCCGTTCGGAGGCTAGCCTCAACGAGCCCTATCAGAAGCAGTTTCTGGGGGTAATGTCCAGGGCTGCAGCTAAGCTTGGCATCGCTCGGGCCGAAACACCTCCGCCCCTCGAATCAGTGCTGCGGGGTTGCTACTACCAGCCGCTCCAGGCACCACAGGCACCTCGCCCGAAGCCCCGGCTGCCAGTCTGTATAGACGTGGTTCGCGCGGTGCAGTCAGGATGGGAAAGGCCTCAGGAGGCCAAGCCGCTCTGCGCGGGCATGGCTCCGTGGTCGGCCTTAGAGGGGGCGGATAAACTCGCGTTAACCGCGATGCCTCCTATCGAGGACATGGTGGCCAGACACCTGGCCCCTAACTCCGCGAGGCCTGCTTTGCCCTCTAAAGCGTGCCAACTTACAGCCAAGTTGGCCGAAAAGGCGTACTTGGCGGCGGGGCAGTCCGCCGCCATGACCAACAACCTGGCCATTCTGCAGGGCTACCAGGCGGTGCTCCTGCGGGACATGCAAGGTGACCCTGCCCCCGAGCTGTTTACAGAGCTCAGGATGGCCACGGACTACGCCATGCGTATGGTGGACTGCCTGGCGCAGAACAGTGGGAAGGTCATGGCCTTCTCTGTTCTCACCCACCGCCACCTGTGGCTAAATCTTACCCAGCTCCCTGAGCAGGATAAGAGGAGGCTGCTGGGGGCTCAGATCTCCCCGGGGGGCCTGTTCGGCTCCTCCGTGGAAGACTTGGCCCAGCGGTTGGAGACGACTAAGAGGGACTCGGCGGCGGTCCGCTCCTTCTTGCCCAAGCGGGCGAAGGGGGAGGACCGCCGGTTCCAGGTCCAAGCGCGCGCGCAGAGTCGTCCTCCGGGGCCTCCGCCGCCGCGGACCGCCCCGCGTCAGCGGCTACAAGTCTCACCGGCTAGAGCGCCCCCAGTGGATGCGCCCCACCCAGCCGCGGTGGGCCCATCATGGGTCCCACGGCAGACCAGGGTACGCGGCCCCCGCCCCCCAAAACGAGGAGGTGCGCGGGGAGCGGGTAACCAGTCCCGTACTTAGTCACCTCCCTGGGGAAGGGGGGGGGCTATGAGCCCACCGTCGTTGGAGCTCAGCGCTCAACTTCGGTCTGGGACTCAGCAGGGGGAAACCCAACCCAGCTCGCCAGGGCTTGGCTTCAGGGCCAGCCTTCGGCTTGTAGCTTTAGGGACAAGCCCACCGTCCTCGGTGCCCAGCGCCCGAGCCCGGTCGGGAGCTCTCCTTGGATCGCTTATCCGCCGTCAGGAGGCCCCCGGGACAAGCCCACCATCGATGGTGCCATGGGCCCATCGTTGGTCGGGAGCTCTCCTGGGGACCGCGCGAGCGGACGAGCCCGCATCCCGCGGTCAAAAGAGAGGCCTGCCTCCTTACGCCCCCCAGCCGGCGAAAGCCGCACGGCTGGGGGGTTTCGCCGGTTCAACACGCTCACAGGGCACGTCAGTAGGCGGAGCCCGCGTAAGAAACCGGCAGGGGGGCTTAGCCTCGTTGGTCCCGCCCCCCCCTTTTTCTTCCCCAACCAAAGCACCGGGTCCCCCGGTGCCCAACAATATACTAAACAGACCATCGTTGCCCGACAGGCTCGAGGCCTGGGAGCGTCTGTGTTCCCCGTCCCCGTGGCTGCGGCGCACCCTTCGGAAGGGTTACGCCATGCAGTTTGCCAGGGCCCCACCCAGGTTCGACGGGACCCACGATACGGTCGTGGAGGGGGAGTTTATAAACATACTCCACAAGGAGGTCTTGTCGCTCCTCGCCAAGGGGGCGATCCGCTCGGTCCCCAAGGCAGAGGTACGCTCGGGGTTCTACCACAGGTACTTCGTCGTGCCCAAAAAGGATGGCTCCATGCGTCCAATTCTGGACCTCCGGCGCCTCAACAAGACGCTGAGGAAGCTCCCGTTCCGAATGCTCTCTTTTCCCCACCTCTTCAACGCGTTGAGACAGGGGGATTTCTTTACTTCCGTGGACCTGAAAGATGCGTTCTTCCATGTCCACGTGGTCAAGAGACACAGGAAATACCTGAGGTTCTCCTTCCTAGGGAAGGCTTACGAGTTCTGTGTCTTGCCTTTCGGCATGTCATTGAGCCCGCGAACCTTCACGGCTTTCGTGGAGACGGCCTTGGCTCCCCTCCGCGCGAGAGGGGTTCGCATCTTCCTTTACCTCGACGACGCTCTTATTGTGGCCGGCTCGAGGATCGAGGCCATGAAACATACCAAGGTGGTGACCGATCACCTGCAAACCTTAGGGTTTATGGTGAATTGGAAAAAGAGCTGCCTCGCCCCAGAACAGACGGCGATCTTCCTGGGGCTCGAGTTGAACTCCCGGGCTATGCGAGCCCGCCTTTCGCGGGAGCGACAGGCGCGCACGGTGCGGACAGCGAGGACATTAAGTCGATGCTCCTCGGTGTCAGTGCTTCAGTGCGCAGTTATGTTGGGCCTGATGGCCTCGGCGCTGCATGTGCTCCCCCTGGGGAGGCTACACATGCGTCCGTTCCAGATCTGGTTCCTTGCGTTGCGCTTGGATCCAGCCAGGGACCGTCATCGCAGGGTGCCTATGACAGGTCAGGCCCGCCTGGCTTTGGCCATGTGGGCAGACCCCCGCTACCTATCGAGGGGCACTCGATTGGGCCCGGTCCCGCTCAGGCTAGTGATTCGCACCGACGCCTCCCTCTGGGGTTGGGGTGCGGTGTGCGGGTTTCTGTCGGCGAACGGCCGGTGGGAAGCCCAGGAGCATCGCCACATAAACGTCTTGGAGCTGGAGGCGATCCGCCTCGCTCTGCTTCATTTCCAGCGAGTCATACATGGACGCCATGTGCTGATTCGCTCGGACAATATGGCGGCGATCGCCCACCTGAACAAACAGGGCGGTGTGCGGTCGAAGGCTTTGAACCGGTTAGCGGCGGAGATTCACCTGTGGGCGTATCCCCGTCTCCTGTCAGTGTCGGCGGTCTATCTGCCGGGACGGCTGAATTACGGCGCCGACCTGCTGTCTCGAGGCTACCCCCGTCACACGGAGTGGTGCCTCCACCCTCAGGTGGTGGAACAGATTTGGGCCAGGTTCGGTCGTGCCCGCGTCGATCTGTTCGCATCGCGGCGCGCGACGCACTGCCCATTGTGGTTCTCAATCCAGGAGGACAGCCCCCCGTTGGGACACGACGCGTTGGCGAACGCGTGGCCACGGGAGGGGCTCTATGCGTTTCCACCGATCCCCCTGATCCGTCAGGTGTTGGACAGGGTGAGGGAACAGCGTCTCCGGCTCGTTCTAGTGGCCCCGTTCTGGCCCAGGCAGACGTGGTTTGCGGACCTGGTCTCCCTGGCGCAGGGCCCGCCGTGGGCATTGCCGGTGCGGGCCGATCTCCTGTCCCAGGCGGAGGGGGAGGTGTTCCACCCCTCCCCAGGCAGGTGGAAGCTAGCAGTCTGGCTCCTGAACGGGACCAGTTGCTAGCACAGGGCTTGCCTGACAATGTGGTGCGCACTATTCAGAGTGCTAGGGCCGCTTCGACCCGCACCCAGTATGCGTACAAGTGGCGGGTTTTTTCGCGATGGTGCACAAGTAAGGGTATGGATCCAGTGAACTGCAGCGGGCGTCCAGTTCTCTGTTTCCTTCAAAGCTTGCTTGACGCGGGGCAGTCCCCGCAGTCGCTTAAGGTGTACGTAGCCGCGATTTCGGCTTGCCACATGGGGATTGAAGGGACCCCCGTGGGGGTGTGCCCTTTGGTCTCGCGCTTCATGAAGGGGGCGCGTAAACTGCGCCCGCCGGTGCGGTGCGTTTTTCCCAAATGGGACCTGGTTACGGTGCTGGACGGGCTAACGGGTCATCCGTTTGAGCCCTTGGACTCCGCCGATTTAAAGGTTCTGTCCTTAAAGACTGCGCTGCTGCTGGCCTTATCGTCAGGGAAGAGAGTCAGTGACCTGATTGCCCTCTCGGTACAGCAGGCCTGTATGGTTTTTGGGGACGATGGGCGCAGGGTTACGTTGCGACCTAACCCGGCGTACCAGCCCAAGAATATTAATGCCAGCTATAGGTCTATGGTAATAGACTTATCGGCATTCTGTCCCCCGCCGTTCAGTTCGGGTGAGGAGAGACGTTTGCACATGCTGTGCCCCGTAAGGGCGCTCTCGGCCTATGTGGCTAGGACGCGCGCTTTACGCATTACAGATCAGCTGTTGGTTTGCTTTGGGCAAAGGGCCCAGGGCGGACCCCTTTCCAAGGATCGCTTATCACACTGGATAGTGGAGGCGATCGCGTTGGCATACTCTGCCGTGGGCAAGGTTCCCCCGGAGGGTATCAAGGCGCATTCTACGCGAGGTGTTGCGACATCCTCTGCGTTGTTGCGTGGTGTGTCGGTGAAGGACATGTGTGCCGCGGCCTCATGGTCCTCTCATCACACTTTCGTCAGGTACTACAGTCTCGACGTGTCCGGTTCGCAGTTTGCGCACGCGGTGCTGTCGGTGGCAAGAAAGTAGTATCGTTGCCACTCTAATATGTCAGACGGTTAGGCATAAACGTTGCCATATGGCCGTGGTTCACCGGTGCCTTTCGGGTCGCCCTGTGGGGTGCTCCCGGCAGCAAGGTCGGTTGAATGGAGGCACTAGTGAGAGCTTGAGTTCGAAACGAAGTAAAACGTTAGGGTTGTGCTACAACCCAGGTTTTACGAGTGAGAACGAGAGCTCTCACTACCCAGCCTTGCTGCGTCGATGCGTCTCTGGGTGCGTCGGATCTCAGCTGGCTGGAAGAAATGAGTGGCGGCCCCTGGGGTGACTGGCCGTGACGTAGTCACGGGGGCGAGGTGGGAGGCCCAGTCAGCCCAGGGGGGCACCACGTCACCTAAAGGGGCGTGGTCAGGTTTTAATGTAAAAGTAATTTTTGGAGCAAAAATGACAGTCTTCCATAATGCTGCGTACGCAGCGAAGTAGGCACTAGTGAGAGCTCTCGTTCTCACTCGTAAAACCTGGGTTGTAGCACAACCCTAACGTTTTAGCGTAACCTATGTGGGATTCGAAATAACGCCTCTTTGAGGCATGCAATTCCTCACAGAGATCCTCTCTTTGTTTGTCTGCCACTCTGCGGTGTTTGCACTGCGTTACAGTGAGGCTGAACTCCACAGCCCACTGGCTTCTTTACTCTAAATCAAAATGAGAATCCACTGATTTGCCGAGCACAATTACGTGCAGGATGCAGCCACATGTGGTCAGATATGATCCAAAGGAAACTTGTCTCGCTCATGTCCCTTCAGAGTAATACCCTTTCCTCCTTATGGATTATTAATTTATTTATTTATTTATTTATTTATTTATTTATTTATTTATTTATTTATTTATTTATGCGAGTGGAGACCATCATTACGCCTGGCTGACACAGGTTTAAATGCAGATTCAGAGATGGCAGCCGGGACTGGAGAAAGGGACTTTTCTGCGTTCATTTAGATTTCTCCTGCCCAGCCGGTGGGGCACGCCGCGCCGATCAACGATCGACTCAAGGCTATTGTGAGCGGCTAATGGAGTGTCACTGGAGTGGAAGAGTAATGTTGTGTGTGTGTGTGTGTGTGTGTGTGTGTGTGTGTGTGTGTGTGTGTGTGTGTGTGTGTGTGTGTGTGTGTGTGTGTGTGTGTGTGTCTGTGTGTGTGTGTGTGTGTGTGTGTGTGTGTGTGTGTGTGTGTGTGTGTGTGTGTGTGTGGGTGTCTGGATTTATCCTACTGTAAAATTAAGAAAACGGTCTGCACTCTGCATCCATTTTTCTCCTCAATGGGTTGGTCAATCAATCTGAAACTGCACCTGGGCATTGAGCATTGGTCCAGGCAGAGACTGACAAAGGCTGGGTTTCCCAAAAGCTTCTTAGCGCTAAGAAGCTTCTTTAACCCTTCTTAAGGCCCCCTTAAGAAGCAAACGCGTTTCCCAATTGCTTCTTAGCCTAAGATGATCTTTTGTTACGAAGCCATGCGTTTCCCAAAAGCTTCTTAGCGCTAAGAAGCTTCTTTGACCCTTCTTAAGGCTCCCGTAAGAAGCCAACGAAGCCAACGCGTTTCCTGATTGCTTCTTAGCCTACCCTTATCGGTAACACTTTACAATAACGTACACAAATACTATAGTAGTTACTAGTAAACTAACCATTAACTAATAGCCAGTTAATGAGTAGCTAATGAAAAATTTGGCATTAGTCAATCACTAGTTAATCATAGTTAATGAGTAGGTAGTCATTAGTTAATGATTAGTATCTAATTTCCTGAGTAGAGTAGTTAATCATTACCTAATGATTACTAAATGTCAGCTCGTGAATAGAGTAGTTAATCATTACTTAATGATTCCAAAATGTCAGTGCGTGAATGTATTAGTTAATCATTAGTTAATCATTAGTCAAGGTCACATTGTGAGTATAGTAGTTAATCATTAGTTCATGATTAGTTGTTAGTTCCTTAGTAGAGTAATTACTCATTAGTTAATGGTTAGCCAATGGTCAGTTTGGGAGTATATAGCCTAGTTAATTGTTAGTTATTCATTACTTAATTACTTAATTATTACCTGTCCATTAGTTACTCTTTTTGTGTACCCTATTGTAAAGTGGTGCATCATACTCAGTAGTTTATGAATACTGAATCATTACTTAATTATTATCTGTCTATTAGTTAGTCTTTTTGTGTACCCTATTGTAAAGTGGTGCATCATACTCAGTAGTTAATGAATACTGAATCATTACTTAATTATTACCTGTCCATTAGTTACTCTTTTCGTGTACCCTATTGTAAAGTGGAGTGGTGCATCATACTCTGTAGTTTATGAGTACTGAATCATTACCTGTCCATTTGTTACTCTTTTCGCACCCTAATATAAAGTGAAAGATATCCTTATCAAATAAACACTCCCTCCAGGTGAGATTCGAACCCTGAACCCCAAGATTGTTAAATTGTAAGTCTGGTTCTCTACCATCTGAGCTAACCAGCCTGTTATTTGGTAGAGCCATACTATAGGTCTGTAGAGTCAGAGACTAAGTATTATGTCCTATCCACATACTACTTTCTGTTCAAGTACTTATAGTTTTTAAGATATATTCCACCCAAATACTACCTTCTCTCCAAATACTAGTTTTAAAGGTATATTCCATCCAAATACTACTTCATGTCCAACTACTTAGGTATGTTTCAGCCAAATACTACTTATGTCTAAGTACTTGTAAGTACTTGGACAGCAAGTAGTATTTGGGTGGAATATACCTTTAAACTATAATACTTGGTCTCCGGCTCTACATTCGATAGTATGGCTCTAACAAGCAACAGGCTGGTTAGCTCAGATGGTAGAGAACCAGACTTACAATTTAACAGTCTTGGGGTTCAGGGTTCAAATCTGACCTGGAGGGATTGTTTATTTGATAAGGATATCTTTCACTTTATATTAGGGTGCGAAAAGAGTAACAAATGGACAGGTAATGATTCAGTACTCATAAACTACAGAGTATGATGCACCACTTTACAATACGGTACACAAAAAGTAACTAATGGACAGGTAATAATTAAGTAATGAATAACTAACAATTAACTATATACTCCCAAACTGACCATTGACTAACCATTAACTAATGAGTAATTACTCTACTAAGGAACTAACAACTAATCATGAACTAATGATTAACTACTATACTCACAATGTGACCTTGACTAATGATTAACTAATGATTAACTAATACATTCACGCACTGACATTTTGGAATCATTAAGTAATGATTAACTACTCTATTCACGAGCTGACATTTAGTAATCATTAGGTAATGATTAACTACTCTACTCAGGAAATTAGATACTAATCATTAACTAATGACTACCTACTCATTAACTATGATTAACTAGTGATTGGCTAATGCCAAATTTTTCATTAGCTACTCATTAACTGGCTATTAGTTAATGGTTAGTTTACTAGTAACTACTATAGTATTTGTGTACGTTATTGTAAAGTGTTACCAAATTATCTTCCGTTAAGAAGGCTGTGTTTCCCAAAAGCTTCTTAGTTTTGTAAGAAGGGCCTGGGGCATTCTTAACACCTTCTTAATGACGAAACACTGGCCGATCCAGCCACGTCAGGCAAAAGGAGATACTTGTGTCCACTGTTCCTCTTGTGTTTTTCCCTTTTTCCTTTCTTTCATGCACCCTTTAGTGTTAAAAATTGGGGAACACTTGAAAATCTCCCCTCTATGTATGGTTACTTGTGTTTTAAATGTTTTACCGTAGGCTATGTTCCTCTAATCAGAATGGATTCCTTTTATAATAAGAATGTTGTGGATTTATATCTTTTTATAACCTTTCACAGAACCCAAGGTCGCTTAAATTCAGTAGTGTTTCTCGCAATGTTGTTGTATGCTGTGTATATAAAGCAATTTGAACTGCAGTCCATGTCTGAAATAAATAATGTTTAATAGAAGAAGTTCTTGTTTAACATGACCACGATTAGGTTATTCTACATCAGTGTTTCTCAACCACTGGGTCGTGGCCCACTGGTGGGCTCAGAGTGCCATCTAGTGGGCCGCAGAGGACCTCTCACATCGAGATGGTGGACGGCTCCAGTTAAGATGCTTCTTAAGAGCCTTCTTTAGCGATGTGTTAAGAAGGCTGTTAAGAAGGCGTTTGGAGCCTTCTTAACTCCTTAAGAAGCTTCTTAACTCTTAAGAAGCTTCTTTGTTGGGAAACCCAGCCAAAGCTGATTTCTCAATGTTCCCCAATTTAAGATGTTTATGAGCATTTTCTGCAAGTTGTGGCGCGTGCATCCCTGGATATTTCTGTATTTATGAGGACCTAATGTCCCCATAAGGATAGAAAGCTAAGGGAAAATCATCCCAACAAGTGAGGACATTTTGCAGATCCTCACTTCTTTAAAGGATTAGTTTCAGGATTTAGGGTTAAAGCAGCTACGAGCAACTTTTTCGATTGTTATTAAACAGTATAAATTTAATATCAATGCATCACATCTTACCTCTAATAGTAGACGAGACCAACGCAGAGTAGTCTCGCTTGAAGCCCGAGTGAATCGGCCAGTGTTAGTCTGTCTGTGGCCAGGGAAGATCAGGAAGTGAAATGAAACGGTTTGCAGCAGCCACTTCGGCCATAACCACAAAATAACTTCCAAAAAACCTGTTAGAATATAACGAGAGATGTTCGCGAGAGTATGCGTGGCGTTCACATTGTTTATGCTATGTTGCTAGGCAGCGCGAACGGGTGAAGACAGGCAGCTGCGTTTCACTTCCGGGTTTCACTTCCGCGTTTATCCGGTCCGGCGGTAAGGAGAGAGAGAGAGAGAGCCCCCTGTTGACGCGAGTTTAGACAGACACAGACTTAATAATCATCTAAGGGAGCAATCTCCGATTCACACGGCTTTGATCTCAGCTACTATTATAGGTAAGATGTGATGCATCAATATTGTAATTATACTGTTTAATAACAATCGAAAAAGTTGCTCGTAGCTGCTTTAAGGTTATACTTAGGATTAGGTTTATATTAAGCCAGCATCAAGATTAGGCTTGTTATGGAAAGGGTTCGTGGTTAGGGAATGAATGTAGTCGATGACGGGCCTATAATAATACTAGAAAAGTGCAGTCAGTCCGCCATGGCCAAACCCAAACCCAACTGCGAAGGGAACCACTACAGAGGAGTTAGACAGATAACACACACACACACACACACACACACACTCTCTCTCTCTCACACACGCGCGCGTGTCACACACACACGAACACATGTGATCTCCTGGCGGAGATCCCTATGTGCCTTTCTGTCTGTCTGTCTGTCTGTCTGTCTGTCTGTCTCTCTCTCGCTCTCTCTATCTGTCCCTATGTGTCTGTCTCTCTCTCGCTCTCTCTATCTGTCCCTATGTGTCTGTCTGTCTCTCTCTCGCTCTCTCTATCTGTCCCTATGTGTCTATCTGTCTCTCTCTCGCTCTCTCTATCTGTCCCTATGTGTCTGTCTGTCTCTCTCTCGCTCTCTCTATCTGTCCCTATGTGTGTGTCTGTCTGTCTCTCTCTCGCTCTCTCTATCTGTCCCTATGTGTCTGTCTGTCTCTCTCTCACGCTCTCTATCTGTCCCTATGTGTCTGTCTCTCTCTGTCGCTCTCTCTATCTGTCCCTATGTGTCTGTCTGTCTGTCTGTCTCTCTCTCGCTCTCTATATCTGTCCCTATGTGTCTGTCTGTCTCTCTCTCGCTGTCTCTATCTGTCCCTATAGCCCTTTTCCCACATGCGTACCGGAAAATTACCTGTAAGTCAATATCGGACATTTCCCTGAATTTCCCTTCACACCTCAGCGTTCGCATGTGAGAATCTAGTCGTCAAATAGCCGGTATGTTGGGGGGTGGGGTGGGGTGCGGCGGAGCGGGCGGGGGGCGGAGGAGAGTGGCCTGGGGTCTGTGCTGCAGGCCACTGAGGCCAGTCAGAAAAAAACAACAAACAAACATGGAGCCGGCGTCCACTCTTTTGATAATATTGCTGACACGCTTTTTCCTCAAACGTAGACAGCGACGCAGACAAATTAAGGCGAAAATGGAAAGGGATATACGTGCGAACAGAAACAGATTCATGTTTCGTAGTCTTCTCCGCTCAACATCGTGCAGAATATGAAGATAGACTAAACCGGGGACAGATCATGACAGTAGCTGTTTCCATTACAGTTTTTCGCAAAATAATTGCGATATTTCTACAACTCCGACAATGTACAATTGCGACTTGTAGGCGTTTCCATTGAAGTTGAGTTTGGTCTGATGGCGCGCACACCTGAACGCAATTCCCGTTACCAGCAGCTGCCACAGTGATTACGCACGCGGATCTGCCCCATAGCCCGTCCCCTGCATGCTCAAATCCAACCAATGGTCAATGCAAATCACAACATGAAGTTACAACGCATATAAACGAGCCTGATTATCAATTCAAAAGAACATGTTGCGGGCTGCGGTGAATGCAGTGAGCGCGACAGGCAGAGGAAAAAAGGTAGCCTACAACTTGTCCCATTTTAGAGATGGAGGAGGGGGGGAAAGGCTGATATGGTGCAATAGTCAGAATATCGTGTATTATAATTATAACATTGCACCTGAAACATGTGTAATGTATTGATCACTTCAGTCAACAGCACCACACCGGTGTGTGCTTTTCATCCCGCCGATCATCTCGCCGCTGTGCCAAATGCGCGCACACAGGCATGGATCGATTTCTGTCATTAAACATGATCTATTTTCCGGCTCTGCTTTTGCACAACACGTCTTTCTGCTAGGTAGCGTTGCTTCAAAGTTTTCCACTTGCTGCAAAGGTTTTGCCACGGTTTATCGAACCCTTTCTCCCTCATTTCCTTTAATTTTCCAAAGGAGAAGATGGGTCACATGACGTGCAAATGCGGAAAATCTGTTTCCATTACACTTTTGCGATAAACTGCTATATCGACACGTCTGAAAAACCACCTCATGAGAGCGCAAAAACGTTTTGCGATATTTGGGAGCTTTTTCGAAATTTACGCGTTTCCATTACCCAATTTCTATTGCGATATTTAGATTTTGCGCATTTCTGAGGGTAATGGAAACACGCCTCTGCGCTGCTGCGTGAGACTAGAGCCGTCTGGAAGCGAGAGAGACCAGGAGGGAATTTATTTTGGGAAGATGCTCTGAACAATTCGACTACGTGCTGAGTCTGGTCCGACCCGCACGCAAGATCACCCGGTGGCGAAAACCACTGGAAGCGCGTTTGCGACTGGCAATAGTCCTTTGGTGGTACGCAACACCAGGGGAATATCGAACAATCAGCTGTGTATTTGGTGTTGGACTGTCTACTGTGTGCAACCTGGTCCGCGAAGTCACAGCCCACTGATAGCGGAAAATGACTGGACCCCTTTCTCACCTGTCTGTCTATCGCGGCATACCGCTCTTCTGACTGGCTCAAAACTGGTGAAATGGCCGCGACGACGGGGTCGCGCTTATACCGGCACGGCGCCTTTCCCACATGCAGGCATTTGACCACGTTCCGGTCATTTTGCGGTACAAAGCGCATGTGGGAAAAGGGCTTATGTGTCTGTGTGTCTCTCTCTGCCTCTCTCTCTGAAGAAGAGAGACACAAAGGGATTTAGGAAGAGACGCTTTTGGAATAGAGTGTGTGTGTGTGTGTGTGTGTGTGTGTGTGTGTGTGTGTGTGTGTGTGTGTGTGTGTAGCTGCTTTCACACATGTCTGGAATTCAGGAGTTATCTAGAGGCCATCCGTAGTGGCTGTCATGTGTGAACAGGTTCAGTTGGTTTAGTGTATTGTCCCCCCCCCCCCCCTCCAGAGCTCCGTGAAGTAAGTAGTCAGCTCAGTGAGTGCATGAGGACGACATCGTGACAGATTATTATTATATAAATAGTCGATGTGAATGAGCGAGCAAAAAACACATCATGCCATGGTTTCCAAATGAAGCTCAAAACTGCTCCGTGTGCGACAGCCAACATGTTGCTGGCTCATGGCTCTGATCTGATTTCATGTCTGCTTCGCACAAAAAAAAATTTGACGGTGGGACGTTGATCTAACCCTTTTACGTCTCCTATACCAATATTGGAGGTATTGAATGTGTATAATCTATTTTACCGACCCACTGAGTGGCGACATGTCTCTCCAGAGTAGAAAGAGGCGAGCCAAAACTGGAGGGAAAAGCACGAGGAAGCCGTTCTCATACTGTAAAATGGATGGCGAAAACGCTTTCACTTTCGCGCTGACGCACAGCGGTGGCAACGGTGGGGGGTTCCAAGAATAGACTGGATGCACACTTTGAAACACGCACCATAAATAAGCCCAGAATCGCAAGAGCTTGATCAGAGCTCTCAACCGAAACACCAAGAAACGAGCGAAACCCATCCAGCGAGCCCCATCCAGACTGCCAGGCAGCAGCCAGGCAGCAGCAACTCGTTTGTCACAGACCCGCTGCAGAGCCAAGGAGGGCGGAGGAGAACGCCCACGGAGGGAGGAGTTGGAAGCAGAGGGGGGTTTCCTGCTGTTATGGAGGAAATTACTGTTCAAAACTATTGTTTAGATGTCTGACGTCTTACTGATGCCAAAAATGAATGGTTAAAGTGACTGTTCTATCGAATTTCACAAAAAGCCGTTTATCTCAGAATAAATTTCCAGACGCTGAAACCATGCTGTATTCAACTGCTAATGCTTACATAGCTACTAACTCTACAAACTAACTCTTTTAGACAGAGAAAGCACACATTCTATTAGTTCTTTTGAGATATTGTGTGTTCACAAAATCCTAACAGAAACGAATCCTCGGCTCTTGAAAGATGAGCCAAAATCCTCAAAAAAAAACCTTGGCAGAAGCTAACTACAGTATTGAAAAACGGCTGGCAGTGAATGTGTTAAATAAAGTAAATGCACGTGTAATGTTTTTTTGTGTGTGTTTCGAAAGATACAGAACGGAGATAAACTGGAAGAATATCTGCTCCCTTCGAAAAGTCCATTTTAACCCGTAGTGAGTCAGAATCAGAATCAGAATCAGATATCATTTATTCACCATTATGTTTTGTAACATATAGGAACTTGTTTTGGCATTAAAGTGCTTAAACTTTTTTCACATAAAAGGGACAGTGCAAAACGAGGCAAATACAGTGGAACAACAGGACAAGAAAGTGCAATATTTGGTGATCATACAGGTATGGGCAGTGCAAATATTTGGATAAGGGTTCAGGCCCGAGGCAGCTCCCCTTAGGGGGGGGGGGACCGGGGGATACCTGACTGGTTTACGAGACGTGCTGCTGAGGGGAAGAAGCTGAGTCTGTGACGGTTTTTTAGAGTCACTGGCAGGCGTAGCCGCCTACCGTGAGGAAGCATGGAAAAGAGGGCGTGGCCCGGGTGGGATGGGTCAGCCATAATCTTTCTGGCCCTCTTCAAGGCCCTGGTGTCATGTAGGGACTCGAGAGAGGGGAGGGGGCAGCCGATCACCTTCTCCGCTGATCGAATCACCCGCTGCAGCTTGGTCTTGTCCTTGACCGTAGCCGCAGGGAACCAGGTGATGATGGAGAAGGTGAGGATGGACTCAATGATGGAGGTGTAAAACTGAGTCAGCATAGACCTCGGCAGCCGGAACTTTTTTAGCTGCCGCAGGAAGTACATCCTCTTCCGGGCCTTCTTCATGAGACCATCGATGTTCAGCTCCCACTTCAGGTCCCGGGAGATCGTCATGCCAAGGAAGCGGCAAGACTCAACAGAGGCCACTGGGGTGCCTCCCAAGTTGAGCGGGGGGGGAGGGGCTGCCTTCCGCCTGAAGTCAACTACCATCTCCACTGTTTTGAGAGCATTGAGGGCCAGGTTGTTGTCTTTACACCAGCTCTCTAGCCGCGTGATCTCCCTCCTGTAGGCGGACTCATCCCCATTGGAGATGAGGCCTACCAAGGTGGTATCGTCTGCAAACTTCAGGAGCTTGACCGACGAGTGGAGGGAGATGCAGCTGTTGGTGTACAGGGAGAATAGTAGGGCAGACAGAACGCAGCCCTGCGGGGAGCCAGTGCTGATGAACTTTAAAAGGGAGATGAATTTCCCTAGCTTCACCCGCTGTGACCTGTTGGTTAGAAAATCCGTGATCCACCTGCGGGTAGAGGCCGGCACTCGCAGCAGGGA
Source organism: Poromitra crassiceps (assembly GCF_964638095.1). NCBI lineage: Eukaryota > Metazoa > Chordata > Actinopteri > Beryciformes > Melamphaidae > Poromitra > Poromitra crassiceps. Next base: position 47,916,370 of record NC_139624.1, read on the forward strand.
CAGCTGGCGTTCTAAGATGTGTGGTAGGATCGTGTTGAATGCCGAGCCGAAGTCCACAAACAGGATCCTGGCGTAGGTGCCTGCATGGTCCAGATGTTGCAGGACAAAGTGCAGAGTCGACATTCTGATTTTTTGTTACCAAGTAATACAACATTTATTTTATTTTGAAGGTAAAAACGTCTAGCTTCCTGTATTCTGTATAATTCTAGTAGGTTTGATGCATTTTAGGACTGAACATAGCAAAGACCTGTTTTGTTTGTAGTGCTTGCGACTCGAGGAAATCGATGCATCTGGGCGTGAGTTGTAGGGTTGTTTAATTAATTACTTACTAACGTTATGCGCAAACGATTATATGCCGTGAACGTTAGGCAGTTATCGCCCATTATGTATTTTTAGTTTTCACAACTCCCCATTGTGTGGTCATGCCCAAATTCCCCCACCCCCGCCCCCTCTCCCTCTCTACTTTACAAACTCTGCGGAGGTGCTACTCATGTGAGAATGCAACATGCCCCATGTGTGAAAGGGTACACTTCACGTTTCATCCGGGGCAGGCTCAGTGGGGAGCAACCCTCACCTGATCCGGAGTTCATGTGTGAAAATAGCTTGTGTGTGTGTGTGTGTGTGTGTGTGTGTGTGTGTGTGTGTGTGTGTGTGTGTGTGTGTGTGTGTGTGTGTGTGTGTGTGTGTGTGTGTGTGTGTGTGTGTGTGTGTGTGTGTGTGTGTGTGTGTGTGTGCGTGCGTGCGTGCGTGCGTGCGTGCGTGCGTGCGTGCGTGCGTGTGTGTGCTCCATCTACTACTGTCCCTGCTGGTCTTGGGTGGGACAGTCATTTTGCTTCCTCTTGCCCTCTACTGTATTCATTAATAACTGTGGATTGAGCAATTTATTATAAGCCTGCTGATGATGAAAATATACACACTGGGATTTGACTTCCATGCATTTGATTTAAGAAAAACTAGTGCTGTGGCCTCATCTTTTGACCGATTTGAAAACTTTCAATAGATTTGTGCTGAGCTTAGCTCTTACTTTACAGTAAGGAAATATATAAAATCCAATGTGGACATTAATGGGCTAAGAAACTGAACAATGTGACAGAGAAGAGAGATAGTGCCTATACGTGCAGAGAAACTCTATTTCACTCTCTCCTCTCTCTGGGGGGCGAGATGCACCATGCAGAGAGGAGAGAGTCAAGCTTGTGTGAGAAGACAGAGACTTTGATGGCTTTGAGGGAGAGTGGGAGCAGTTTGTCATTATCGTGTCTATGGTGCTACAGTATAATTATAACCCCCCTCTTTTCTCTTTGAGATGTACTGAGAGACACACACAGGCACACACACACACACACACACACACACACACACACACACACACACACACACACATTCAAAGGCGCACTGATCTTCACACAAGTTGTAGTACAAGTACATGCATCAGACAAGCACACACTGACAAACACACACACACACACACACACACAGGTCTTAACAAGTATAGTAGTTTAGTATAGAAGAATCAGCCTGGTCACCAGAATAAAACGTTGGCATTGTATGTTAGACATATAAAGTCAATGTTTCTGAACCAAAATACATTTAATCAACATTTCAGGATACGTGTATATCAAAGTTAGAGTCTGCTATTGAAACAGCACGGTGGCCAGTAAGGGCGCCACAAGGTGGAGGTGGATGGAGGCCGTAAACACTACTGTGTTCACGTCCCGACATGTTCAAACGTGTTTGTTTAACGTTTTTTGTTATTCAAACCTAACCAAAACCATAATCCTAACCTTAACAAAGTTGTTTTGCCTAAACATAATCAAAGTTGTTTTAATTTGCCTAAACATAACCAAAGATGTTTTGATTTGCATAAACACAATCAAAGTTGTTTTAATTTGCCTAAACATAGCCAAAGTTTTTATTTGCATAAACATAACCAAAGTTGTTTTTATTTGCATAAACATAACCAATGTTGTTTTTATTTGCATAAACATAACCAAAGTTGTTTTTATTTGCCTAAACATAACCAAAGTTGTTTTTATTTGAATAAACATAACTAAAGTTGTGTCTTGCATATTGTGGCAATAAAGGTGATTCTGATTCTGATTCTAAACATAACCAAAGTTTTTATTTGCCTACAGATCTTTTTATTTGCCGAAACATAACCAATGTTGTCTTTATTTGCCTATAGACGGTTTTCACCAGAGCGCAACCCCACATCACTTCCTTTTTCTCAGCATTCGGCAAACTGCAGAAATATTCACTTGACATTGTTACTTTTGTTTTCGCTGCTCAGCTGTATAGACGGTTTTCACGGAATGGTCAGTCCTGCACTTGAATGTTTTTTTTTCTTTTATGTCCATAGCAAACACTGCAACAGGAAGTGAGCGGGGGTTCAATTTAGAATGTTTTTGTTGTCAAGTTAAAACCATCTATAAACATAACCGAAGTTGTTAAATTTCTTTAATTTGCGTTTAAAGGTGGTGAGATTTTCAAATGAACCGCCATTTTGTTTCAAATCTACATTGAGATTGTATACATATCCCTGGTTTGCAGATATGTAATGCCAGCTTTTTATTCTGGGTTGAGGAGAATATACACACACACACTCAGAGACAGAAAAACACCAGTGTTCACACACCATAAGTACACAAGTACTAAGTACACTCCACATTAGTAACCTACAGTACTACTGTGTGTAGTGGCGACATTGTAATGCAGACTTCATAATGCAGTGTTGCTCTTCACCTGTCATGTTTTTCACATTGCCCTCGGGCTCTCACACTGACTGCTGATCAGTGGAAAGGCGTGTGTGTGTGTGTGTGTGTGTGTGTGTGTGTGTGTGTGTGTGTGTGTGTGTGTGTGTGTGTGTGTGTGTGAGTGTGTGTGTGTGTGTGTGTGTGTGTGTGTGTGTGTGTGTGTGTGTGTGTGTGTGTGTGTGTGTGTGTGTGTGTGTGTGTGTGTGTGTGTGAAAGAGAGTCAGAGGCTGTTTCCCCTGGGAAGTGGTTGTCTGTCTCGCTGGTCTCCCTGGTTACAGGTGTAGAGTTACCGTGGGAGAGATGAGCGGAGGTGTTATATATCCTGAGGATCTGACTTACAGTGGCCGCCGCAGGGTTCAATGACCTCCATTTCTGTTGTTGTTTTTGTTGTTGGAAAAATAGGCTGACTGGGCCAGCCAAAATTAGTGAGCCAAAATGGGAATATATATATATATATTAGGGCTGTCAGCGTTAACGTGTTAATCACGATGCGATTAAGGGCCGACCATAACGCGTTATTTGTTTTTAATCGCATGCCGCTATTTTGTCCCTCGTACTTGTAGTCAAGCCGGTCACAGCAGTTTCCTGTCTCATGCTGTTGCAGGCATGGAAAAGAAAGATAGCAACACACTTCTAAATGGCTCGTTTTGCTTTAAAAAAACTCCCAAATGGCAAAGTGGACAAGTCAACAGTAGTTTGCACCTTGTGTAAAACGGAATTAAAATATCACCGAAGTACATCGTGTTTGAGCTATCACCTAAAAGCTAAGCATACCGGAGCAGCTAGCGTCGCCGCAGCCTCAACGCGAGACTCATCAGTCATTCTTCCTTCAGAGTCTCGGATGAGCGGGTGCTCTATATTTTGTAGACATTGTTACCTCCTGTCTACATTGCACTTCTATTGAATTGAAAATAAATCTAAAATTCAAGTACATTTATTTGCATTCATTTGATTCCCAATCACGAGACACTGGTAAGAATTATTAATATCGAATAAAAAATGCTTTGAAATGCAAAATAATGGCATTTTAAACATGCCATACAAAGATGCGATTAATCGCGATTAAGAAAATTGAACGTTTGACAGCCCTAATACATATATATATATATATATATACTGTATATTGTGGCAAAAGGAGATGCACACCGAGGCAAACTCTTTATTAGGCAACTCACATAGGCAGTGCATGGCAACACCTTGCTAGCTTCTCCTAGCCTAGCCTAGCTCTCAGCAGCACGTCTGCTCTGCTTCCCAGCTTCACCCGACTCTCCCAGACCATTCCCACTTCCTCCCCTAGTCTCCACCCCCTGGCCCTATGCTCCCTTCACTTGCCACTCCAAAACCCCATAACCCACATGCACAGAACAACATAACAGACAGATACAGTTAGACATACACAACTACTAGCTATCCCATAAACTACTCCACCTTTCCCCACGCTACATTGCCCCCCCTTATTTGCCCCCAAATGACACCTCAAAACAAACACTACATCAACCCTTATACGCCATTCAACATTTTTCATTTTAACACTTTCACTGCCAATGACGTATTAATCCGTCAAAAAAAATCCAACGGTTGACTGCCAATGACGTATTAATACGTAAAAAAAAAAAAAAAAAAAATTTTGACCGTGGGATGTGCATCTAACCCTTTTACATCTCTTATATCAATATTGGAGCCACCGAACATGTACAACCCATTCCACCGACCCACTAAGTGGCGACAGTGCTCTCCCAGACTAGAGGAAGGCAAGCAAAAAGCAGTGTGAGGAAGCCATTCTCATGAAAATGGATTGGCGAAAATGCTTTCGTTTTCGCGCTGATTGCTGGCGGTGCGGGATTGCAAATTTGCATAATAGATTACGGGTGGAACACACTTTGAAACACGCAGCATAAATAAGACCAGAATCGCAAAAGCTTCATCAAAGCTCTCAACACAAACCCCAAGAAACGAGCGAGCCCATATCCAGACTTGCACAGCGGCCGCCAGCAGACAGGCAGCAGCAGCAGAAGCAGTGAGCCTGGTGACGCGAGGTTACAGCAGCAACAGAAACAAGCTTGTGACACGCCCGCTGCAGCCAAGAAGAACACACACGGAGGGAGGAGTTTGAAGGAGAGGGGTGTTTCCTGCTGTTATGGAGGAAATTACTGTTCAAAACTATTGTTTAGATGTCTGACGTCTTACTGATGCCAAAAATGAATGGTTAAAGTGACTGTTCTATCGAATTTCACAAAAAGCCGTTTATCTCAGAATAATTTTTCAGACGCTGAAACCATGCTGTATTCAACTGCTAATGCTTACATAACTACTAACTCTACAAACTAACTCTTTTAGACAGAGAAAGCACACATTCTATTAGTTCTTTTGAGATATTGTGTGTTCACAAAATCTTAGCAGAAAAGAATCCTCGGGTCTTGAAAGATGAGCCAGAATCCTCAAAAAAACCCTCTGGCAGAACCTACCTACAGTAAAAAAAAAAACGGCTGGCAGTGAATGTGTTAAACAGAACATTTCCCCTTTTTTTCCCCTTTTATCCCCCCCCCACATCACATCCCCAAGTCCCTCGTGCATCTAGCCCATCTCTGTTTCTGATGTTACCATGGCACAGGTGGTCCTACCCTTCCACACTCATCAGTTTTGTCCCCCCTCCCCGCACCGCACACAACACAGCGAAGGCACTAGTCCTCTACGTCTCCCTCCATCTGCACCCAGTAGAAAGCTTGACGAAGGCGGCTGAGTGTCTCTTCAGGCCCGCGATGCCCCTGACCGCCGCGGCCCCAGTGCGCTCCCCGTAGCGCCAACACCCGCAGGCAGCTGGGCACAACCGCGACTCTGCCAGCCTTCCCGCACCCTTCCAACCCCAGAAGCCCCGACGGCCACACCCTCAGGTCTGGAAACAACTCCCACAGTCCCTTCGTGGTGCTTGAACACATGCAAACCTTCTCCATGGAAGGCCGGCGTCCCGCCACCACCCACGTGCACACCGGTCTGATGTTACTGTCCTCTGCCTGTCCTCTACGACGATATTCCCCATAGTCACGTTCTCATCCTCCACCTGTAGACGCATGTCCCCTCGCCCTCCACCAGGGGGCGGCGAGCTCAGGTCAGCGGTGGGAACACAAATGGCCGCCATCTCAGTCTCCACCCCGGGCCTCCGCGCAGCAACAGTGGGGGGTGTGGAGCAGTTTCACCGGGCCGGCTGTTCCGACAGTTGCACCACTGGTACCTCAGGAAACACAATCGTCCCGACCTTAACAACAGGCTCTTCCCTCTGGCTGCTCACATTCTCCCCAGACTGTGTGTCTCCTCTGTTCCCAAAAGTCTCAGTGCACTCTCTGGCCAAGTGTTCAGGCGAACGGCAAGTCCAACAGAGCCTCACCCTTCCTCCTGGTGCACCTCCCTCCGTTCGCACTGTCCTTTGATCTCTGGAAGTGTCGGGGCACACTCTGGCCAAGTGCCCATATGTCCCGCACGTCCAAAACCTCTGCTCTGTGGTCCCTCACACGGAACCGTAGTGGCACCTTCTCGCTAAGTGACCCACTCTCCCACAAGTCCAACAAGCTCTCTGTGCTGGCTCCGGCCGCTGCTCACCGTGCAGAGTGGCCTTTTTTATTAGCTGCATCAACTTCTCTGCCCAAGTAGGGGTAGCTTCCAATAGCCGTCTGACCTCCTTCAACAAACGGGCTTCCATCTTCCCCAAGTTGGCAGACAACCAGCTGTGCTCCGGAGTTATCGCCAACTCCCGGCGTGTTCCGTCACGGGTCATTTCCTCGTGGTCGTCCATAGCAGCTAGCTAGAAATGGCTAACCGCTAACGCTAAGTTGAGCCTGATTTTAAGCCACAACGATCCTACTTCTGACACCAATGTGGCGAAATGAGACGCACACCGAGGCAGGTCTTTGGCTTATCAAACTGTTTATTAGCGAGTGAACAACTCACATAGGCAGTGCATGCCAACACCTCGCTAGCTTCTCCTAGCCTAGCTCTCAGCAGCACGTCTGCTCTGCTTCCCAGCTTCACCCGACTCTCCCAGACCATTCCCACTTCCTCCCCTAGTCCCCACCCCCTGGCCCTATGCTCCCTTCACTTGCCACTCCAAAACCCCATAACCCACATGCACAGAACAACATAACAGACAGATACAGTTAGACATACACAACTACTAGCTATCCCATAAAGTACTCCACCTTTCCCCATGCTACAATATATATATATATATATATATATATATATATATAAGAATTAGACTATCAGGCGAAGCCAAAACTCTGCATTAAAATTCATACAGTACCATTGAAACTGTTCAGATGGTTAACAGCTCCTTAAGGCTGCTTTTATTGCAGGTTTGACAGGCTGCCAGCCCACTTCAGGGTTGGCAGTCTGTCATATCCGAACTCATATCCTCACAGTACCTCTGTGAGCAAGGAGCAGGTTCTCTCACAGTATTATAGGCTGGATTTGTTCAAGGAGAACCACTGCAGGTGATCAATCACAATCACGCAGATGTCTTCAATTTTTATATCTTTATTGTCACCACCACAACTACAGTCCTTGTCCTTGTCTGCTGACTCAGCGGTTCAGTGTAAATTAACATAAATCAGATATCTGTGTGAAATATAATAGGCACATGTAGAAAATGTAGACTACAATGCTTTCTCAAATGTCTGAATTTACACTGTACAGGGCACTCGGACTCAAGTCCAAGTCCTGGACACATTGTGTCCTGGACACAGCCGTCACAGGAGTCGTGACTCGACTTGGACTTGAGCCCTGATGACTCAGAGGATTCAAGCATTCAGGCATTCCGACTCGGAAGTTGGAGACGAGGACTACGACTTGTTATTTGTTATTTTCTTTTCTTTTTGGTTTGTTTTTGTTGTTGTAATAGACCCTAATAATTTGGCATAAGATATTGATAACTATATTAATACCATGACAAGTGACATTATTCAATTTCGTGAAAGGCCAGGCAGGTATGTTCCACCTACATGGTCATGTTCAGTAACTCAGGTAATGGGGGGACTCATCTTGGACTCAACTCGGACTCTTCTAAGGTGACTTGGACTTGGACTCGAACACTCTGGACTCCAGACTCGACTTGGACTCGAGATCTCGAGGTGTGTGTGTGTGTGTGTGTGTGTGTGTGCGCGTGTGTGCGTGCGTGCATGCGTATATATATATATACACAGTATATAAATGATATACTGTATACATGTATATGTGTGTACAGTCTATCAGAGGAGGTTTTTCCAGTGAGGCATAGGAGGATGGTCCTCCTCTATTATATTGGGGATTTTATATAAAAAAGAATATTATATATATATATTTTTTTTTATATATTTTTCATTTTTCATTTTTCCTATTTGTTTTATAATAAAATATCAATCAAATGTGTTTTTTCTTATGTGCAGACGCTCATTTTTTCATTCATTATATTCTTAAAATGCTTCAACAACAGTGACCTATAGGGCACTGATGGAAAGGAGAGCTCCATGCAGACGAGTCACTCTGGCCCTGGTCCCAGCGTGGGGTAGGTAGTTAAAAAAGCATTCGCCCTGTGGGCGTTTATTTATTTGGTAATTTATCTAATGAAAAAATATGTTTGGTTGAAAAACACTTGCAATTCACAGAGAACACGTGAGAGTGATGTGTTTTCCAACCAATCAGATTGAGCTGGAGCGGAATACGCCCTTAGCCTGGTGAAACCAGGTGAAACCTAATTGGTTGTTGTTGGATAGATTGCTTGACATTGATTGACATTCTGTATTGTCCAATGCTGAATAGTCTGAAAATCTTGTTGAATCCGCTCCATTGGAAATGGAGGAAATGAAGACCTGACAGGCTAATAGATAGATTTACAGACAGTAGCACCTATATTTTCCCCTTTCTCTTTTCCTATGCTTTATATTATCAAGCAGTAAGTTAGCTCACAAGCCAGACAGTCGTTGCATTGTATTACGCGGAGTTTAGAAAGGGCAGCGTGGTACACGGAGGCTCAGAAGCAAACACTGGGATAATTTAACCTCATCGGCTGCACTCGCACCGGCTACAGACAGCATGGATATTCAAGTAAGTCAATTAAGTTCGAGTTATCCGTGTCTTCTACTAAATTCGGCGTCCACCAAGCAGTGCTACTTTTTCGTATTATATTGTTTTATGCTGAATAGCCCCGCCATTTAGCGATCTTAAACTCGCACATTTTTTAACTGAATTTGGCAGCGCGGAACGAAACATGGAACGAAACGCGGAACGAAACATGCAATGGAATGAAACGAAACTTGTAGCCTATGTTGGACGTAGTGAAGTGTTTTTGATTGATTTGTTCATCCATCAAACCTTTTACTGACAGACTAACTGTAGCCTAAATATCTTACTTTATTTTGAGGTACATTACATTGCTCAGCCAGAAATTATTCATACTTCAACTCTCTTTCTCCTGGGTGCGCCTAACGTTAAAATGCACCAGATGACAATCCATCTTATTTGTCCTCAATCTGCATTGAAAATCTGTGAAAATTCACCTTCTTGCAACAGTTGTAGCCTAAGCTAGTGGTTTTCAAAGTGGGGTCCCCAGCAAAAAGGGGGGATTAATCTATGTTCACTATAATTCCATCCATAAGTAACACAATCACAGAATGTATGACTATTTTGGTCATGGGTTTCATATAGCCTAATGTCTGTGATAAACATCTAAAAGCAAAACTCTTATCAGATGGGGGACCCTGGAACAAAATCTTATCTACAGTATATGGGGGTGCGTGGTGTAATTTGTGTGATTGAATTAAACTGAAATTAAGTTTGATGTTGCCTGCTGTAACAGTGTGGATCTATAAAGCGGTCTGTAGACTAATGATTTCTATTGATCTTGTTTTCTTGAAGGAGACTGGTGCTGCTATTGAGATTACATTAGGGTATAGGAGTGACATATTTGAGGTTAGGGGCGGTGGGTGACTTGCTCAGCTGGTTTGTCTTGGCCCCTTGTATGGGAACCCATATGCTTTTATAAGCATGTAAGCACCCTTATATGGGTGGTAGCATCATATTATAATTGTCAATCAATAGTATGCTTTGCTTTGTTTTCCAGCTGTGTCTGAGCTTTTGTTTTGTTTGTATGTTGTTAAAATCTGTCTTCAAACTGCAAAAGAGAAAAAAATAAACGCCCAAATTTTTTCCGCCGGCAAGCGTCCTCCCAGTGGCGTGCCGTCCATTAGGCGAACTAGGCAAATGCTAGGGGCGCTTGAGCTGTTAGGGGCGCCAGAGAGGGTAATTTTTTTTTTTTTTTTTTTTTAACAAATACTTTTTCATGATAATAGGCCTACTATTATTTTACAATAGTAAGTCTGGGAGCTTGGAAGGTGTGTGCTGAGGGTGCTGCAGCACCCCCTGGTGGCAAGAAATGGGATTTTCGAAATTGTTGGATTTGGCTGTCTTGTGTTTATACCACCAACAAAATGCATTAAAAAACAGTTTGTGCTTCCCAGCTCTAATCTTATTTCATAAGATTAGACTAGAGCTATTAGTCTTCAAAGGCTATTAGTCTTCAAAAGTCATCATAATCTGGTTTTCCATAATAATAATAATAAGTTCAGTGTTTATGCCTGTGTTGCTGTCTGTTGTAGTGTAAAACGACTAAAGGGAGAGCAGGTGCTTACATGAAAGTGAGTGAGAAAAGGAGAAGATACTGAATAATGACATCACAACAGTATAATCCTAATGTTAATTTAAAATTAAATATTCTTCTAAATATGGATGAAAGTCCAAAAAACGTCAAATTTTCTTCTGCACTGCCCTTGCGGGCAGCACCGAGAATCCCTTCCTTACAGCACCCCCTACCTAAAAGTACTTCCAGCGCCACTGGGGGCGATTCTGAGCCTGCACTGCAGTGGTGGAATTAGCTGCGATATAATTTTCAATTATATTTTCTTTGGGGGGGGGGGGGGCACCAGTAAAAATCTTGCCTAGGGCACCAACTTGGTCAGGCACGCCACTGCGTCCTCCCCTATTGCCAAGCTCACCAGCCGCCACTGCAGTCTATATATATATAAATATAAGCTTTCCCGCTCTCTCTGTCCTTATGTGTCTGTCTGTCTCTCTCTCGCTCTCTCTATCTCTCCCTATGTGTCTGTTTGTCTCTCTCTCGCTCTCTCTATCTGTCCCTATGTGTCTGTCTGTCTCTCTCTCGCTCTCTCTATCTGTCCCTATGTGTCTGTCTGTCTCTCTCTCGCTCTCTCTATCTGTCCCTATGTGTCTGTCTGTCTCTCTCTCGCTCTCTCTATCTGTCCCTATGTGTCTGTCTGTCTCTCTCTGCCTCTCTCTATCTGTCCCTATGTGTCTGTCTGTCTGTCTCTCTCTGCCTCTCTCTGTCTCTCTCTCTGAGGAAGAGAGACACAACGGGATTTAGGAAGAGACGCTTTTGAAATAGAGTGTGTGTGTGTGTGTGTGTGTGTGTGTGTGTGTGTGTGTGTGTGTGTGTGTGTGTGTGTGTGTGTGTGTGTGTGCATGCGCGTGCGTGCATGCGTATATATATATACACAGTATATAAATTATATATACATGTATATGTGTGTATATATATACACACAGTCTATGTATATACATAAGCTTTCCCTTGCTCGTTTTTTCCAAAGGTTTGGGGTGACTAGAGGTCATGAAAACGGGGGTGTGACGAGAAGGTTGCTGGTTCAAATCCCTGGGCTAAGGAACGCGTCTCATTCCCAACACGTCCAGATGTAAGGATTTGTCAAGACCCTTGGCATCTCGGGCGAGGTGAACGCTAGTCACGTGATGGGTGCGTAACGACTCCAGTCAGGTGGAAAAAAGCAGGTGGCCAGTTAAGTTACAGGTGGTCAGAGTGTCCAAGAGCTTCGAGTCTCCCATCTGGCCGGTATCCCTGCTCATAAATGACACGGTATAAAGTTTAGGGGCGCCTGGCGGCATCAGTGGAGAGGATGACTCTGCCTCATAAAGTGTCAGTATTGTCAGGGTTTTACACTATGTGCCTTCGAGGCTCACCTTGTTAGCTTTTACAGGGACGCAGGTGAAGCAGGGGCACATTACGCGGGTGAGAATCAGGTGTGTGTGGGTGCATGTATGTGTGTGTGTGTGTGTGTGTGTGTGTGTGTGTGTGTGTGTGTGAGGGAGAAAGAGAGAGAGAGAGAGAGAGAGAGAGAGAGAGAGAGAGAGAGAGAGAGAGAGAGAGAGAGAGAGAGAGAGAGAGAGAGAGAGTGCTTGGTACAGTAGTGGTACACTGGCAGCTTTATGCCTGCCTGGTTTGTGAATGCCAGTCTCTGTAAGCAGAGAGGGTCAGAGAGACAGACTGCCCTTAGTACTCCGAGTGTGTGTGTGTGTGTGTGTGTGTGTGGCGCGCAAGTGTGTGTGTGTGTGTGTGTGTGTGTGTGTGTGTGTGTGTGTGTGTGTGTGTGTGTGTGTGAAAGAGAGAGAGCAGTGCTTTGATGATCCCCATTGATCTTTGTTGAGATACGACTTTTTAACTGCTCACCATAAGCGAGCAAAGACAGTATAGCTGATACTTTCGTTCCAGCAAGAGGAGACGCAATTCAGTGATCTTCAGAAAGGAGGACCAGTCCAATCTAACCCAAATGTCACTAAAGGAGGACCAGTCCAATCTAACCCAAATTACACTAAAGTGAAAGGAGGACCAGTCCAATCTCACCCAAATGACACTAAAGTGAAAGGAGGACCAGTCCAATCTCACCCAAATTACACTCAAGTGAAAGGAGGACCAGTCCAATCTAACCCAAATGACACTAAAGTGAAAGGAGGACCAGTCCAATCTCACCCAAATGACACTAAAGGAGGACCAGTCCAATCTCACCCAAATGACACTCAAGTGAAAGGAGGACCAGTCCAATCTAACCCAAATGACACTAAAGTGAAAGGAGGACCAGTCCAATCTCACCCAAATGACACTAAAGGAGGACCAGTCCAATCTCACCCAAATTACACTCAAGTGAAAGGAGGACCAGTCCAATCTAACCCAAATGACACTAAAGTGAAAGGAGGACCAGTCCAATCTCACCCAAATGACACTAAAGGAGGACCAGTCCAATCTAACCCAAATGACACTAAAGTGAAAGGAGGACCAGTCCAATCTCACCCAAATGACACTAAAGGAGGACCAGTCCAATCTCACCCAAATGACACTCAAGTGAAAGGAGGACCAGTCCAATCTCACCCAAATGACACTAAAGGAGGACCAGTCCAATCTAACCCAAATGACACTAAAGGAGGACCAGTCCAATCTCACCCAAATTACACTAAAGGAGGACCAGTCCAATCTAACCCAAATGTCACTAAAGGAGGACCAGTCCAATCTCACCCAAATGACACTCAAGTGAAAGGAGGACCAGTCCAATCTAACCCAAATGACACTCAAGTGAAAGGAGGACCAGTCCAATCTAACCCAAATGCCACTCAAGTGAAAGGAGGACCAGTCCAATCTCACCCAAATGACACTAAAGGAGGACCAGTCCAATCTCACCCAAATGACACTAAAGGAGGACCAGTCCAATCTCACCCAAATGACACTAAAGGAGGACCAGTCCAATCTCACCCAAATGACACTAAAGGAGGACCAGTCCAATCTCACCCAAATGACACTCAAGTGAAAGGAGGACCAGTCCAATCTCACCCAAATTACACTAAAGGAGGACCAGTCCAATCTAACCCAAATGTCACTAAAGGAGGACCAGTCCAATCTCACCCAAATGACACTCAAGTGAAAGGAGGACCAGTCCAATCTAACCCAAATGACACTCAAGTGAAAGGAGGACCAGTCCAATCTAACCCAAATGCCACTCAAGTGAAAGGAGGACCAGTCCAATCTCACCCAAATGACACTAAAGGAGGACGAGTCCAATCTCACCCAAATGACACTAAAGGAGGACCAGTCCAATCTCACCCAAATGACACTAAAGGAGGACCAGTCCAATCTAACCCAAATGACACTAAAGGAGGACCAGTCCAATCTCACCCAAATGACACTAAAGGAGGACCAGTCCAATCTCACCCAAATGACACTCAAGTGAAAGGAGGACCAGTCCAATCTAACTCAAATGCCACTAAAGGAGGACCAGTCCAATCTAACCCAAATGACACTAAAGGAGGACCAGTCCAATCTCACCCAAATGACACTAAAGGAGGACCAGTCCAATCTCACCCAAATGACACTAAAGGAGGACCAGTCCAATCTAACCCAAATGACACTAAAGGAGGACCAGTCCAATCTCACCCAAATGACACTCAAGTGAAAGGAGGACCAGTCCAATCTCACCCAAATGACACTAAAGGAGGACCAGTCCAATCTCACCCAAATGACACTAAAGGAGGACCAGTCCAATCTCACCCAAATGACACTCAAGTGAAAGGAGGACCAGTCCAATCTAACTCAAATGCCACTAAAGGAGGACCAGTCCAATCTAACCCAAATGACACTAAAGGAGGACCAGTCCAATCTCACCCAAATGACACTAAAGGAGGACCAGTCCAATCTCACCCAAATGACACTCAAGTGAAAGGAGGACCAGTCCAATCTAACCCAAATGTCACTAAAGGAGGACCAGTCAAATCTAACCCAAATGACACTCAAGTGAAAGGAGGACCAGTCCAATCTAACCCAAATGCTACTAAAGGAGGACCAGTCCAATCTCACCCAAATGACACTAAAGGAGGACCAGTCCAATCTAACCCAAATGACACTAAAGGAGGACCAGTCCAATCTCACCCAAATTACACTCAAGTGAAAGGAGGACCAGTCCAATCTCACCCAAATGACACTAAAGGAGGACCAGTCCAATCTAACCCAAATGTCACTAAAGGAGGACCAGTCCAATCTCACCCAAATGACACTAAAGGAGGACCAGTCCAATCTCACCCAAATGACACTCAAGTGAAAGGAGGACCAGTCCAATCTCACCCAAATGACACTAAAGGAGGACCAGTCCAATCTAACCCAAATGACACTAAAGGAGGACCAGTCCAATCTCACCCAAATTACACTAAAGGAGGACCAGTCCAATCTAACCCAAATGTCACTAAAGGAGGACCAGTCCAATCTCACCCAAATGACACTCAAGTGAAAGGAGGACCAGTCCAATCTAACCCAAATGCCACTCAAGTGAAAGGAGGACCAGTCCAATCTCACCCAAATGACACTAAAGGAGGACCAGTCCAATCTCACCCAAATGACACTAAAGGAGGACCAGTCCAATCTCACCCAAATGACACTAAAGGAGGACCAGTCCAATCTCACCCAAATGACACTAAAGGAGGACCAGTCCAATCTCACCCAAATGACACTCAAGTGAAAGGAGGACCAGTCCAATCTCACCCAAATGACACTAAAGGAGGACCAGTCCAATCTCACCCAAATGACACTAAAGGAGGACCAGTCCAATCTCACCCAAATGACACTCAAGTGAAAGGAGGACCAGTCCAATCTAACTCAAATGCCACTAAAGGAGGACCAGTCCAATCTAACCCAAATGACACTAAAGGAGGACCAGTCCAATCTCACCCAAATGACACTAAAGGAGGACCAGTCCAATCTCACCCAAATGACACTAAAGGAGGACCAGTCCAATCTAACCCAAATGACACTAAAGGAGGACCAGTCCAATCTCACCCAAATGACACTAAAGGAGGACCAGTCCAATCTCACCCAAATGACACTCAAGTGAAAGGAGGACCAGTCCAATCTCACCCAAATGACACTAAAGGAGGACCAGTCCAATCTCACCCAAATGACACTAAAGGAGGACCAGTCCAATCTCACCCAAATGACACTCAAGTGAAAGGAGGACCAGTCCAATCTAACTCAAATGCCACTAAAGGAGGACCAGTCCAATCTAACCCAAATGACACTAAAGGAGGACCAGTCCAATCTCACCCAAATGACACTAAAGGAGGACCAGTCCAATCTCACCCAAATGACACTCAAGTGAAAGGAGGACCAGTCCAATCTAACCCAAATGTCACTAAAGGAGGACCAGTCAAATCTAACCCAAATGACACTCAAGTGAAAGGAGGACCAGTCCAATCTAACCCAAATGCTACTAAAGGAGGACCAGTCCAATCTCACCCAAATGACACTAAAGGAGGACCAGTCCAATCTAACCCAAATGACACTAAAGGAGGACCAGTCCAATCTCACCCAAATTACACTCAAGTGAAAGGAGGACCAGTCCAATCTCACCCAAATGACACTAAAGGAGGACCAGTCCAATCTCACCCAAATGACACTCAAGTGAAAGGAGGACCAGTCCAATCTCACCCAAATGACACTAAAGGAGGACCAGTCCAATCTAACCCAAATGACACTAAAGGAGGACCAGTCCAATCTAACCCAAATGACACTAAAGTGAAAGGAGGACCAGTCCAATCTAACCCAAATTACACTAAAGGAGGACCAGTCCAATCTAACCCAAATGACACTCAAGTGAAAGGAGGACCAGTCCAATCTCACCCAAATTACACTAAAGGAGGACCAGTCCAATCTAACCCAAATGTCACTAAAGGAGGACCAGTCCAATCTCACCCAAATGACACTCAAGTGAAAGGAGGACCAGTCCAATCTAACCCAAATGACACTCAAGTGAAAGGAGGACCAGTCCAATCTAACCCAAATGCCACTCAAGTGAAAGGAGGACCAGTCCAATCTCACCCAAATGACACTAAAGGAGGACCAGTCCAATCTCACCCAAATGACACTAAAGGAGGACCAGTCCAATCTCACCCAAATGACACTAAAGGAGGACCAGTCCAATCTAACCCAAATGACACTAAAGGAGGACCAGTCCAATCTCACCCAAATGACACTAAAGGAGGACCAGTCCAATCTCACCCAAATTACACTCAAGTGAAAGGAGGACCAGTCCAATCTCACCCAAATGACACTAAAGGAGGACCAGTCCAATCTCACCCAAATGACACTCAAGTGAAAGGAGGACCAGTCCAATCTCACCCAAATGACACTAAAGGAGGACCAGTCCAATCTCACCCAAATGACACTAAAGGAGGACCAGTCCAATCTCACCCAAATGACACTCAAGTGAAAGGAGGACCAGTCCAATCTAACTCAAATGCCACTAAAGGAGGACCAGTCCAATCTAACCCAAATTACACTAAAGGAGGACCAGTCCAATCTCACCCAAATGACACTAAAGGAGGACCAGTCCAATCTCACCCAAATGACACTAAAGGAGGACCAGTCCAATCTAACCCAAATGACACTAAAGGAGGACCAGTCCAATCTCACCCAAATGACACTAAAGGAGGACCAGTCCAATCTCACCCAAATGACACTCAAGTGAAAGGAGGACCAGTCCAATCTCACCCAAATGACACTAAAGGAGGACCAGTCCAATCTCACCCAAATGACACTAAAGGAGGACCAGTCCAATCTCACCCAAATGACACTCAAGTGAAAGGAGGACCAGTCCAATCTAACTCAAATGCCACTAAAGGAGGACCAGTCCAATCTAACCCAAATGACACTAAAGGAGGACCAGTCCAATCTCACCCAAATGACACTAAAGGAGGACCAGTCCAATCTCACCCAAATGACACTCAAGTGAAAGGAGGACCAGTCCAATCTAACCCAAATGTCACTAAAGGAGGACCAGTCAAATCTAACCCAAATGACACTCAAGTGAAAGGAGGACCAGTCCAATCTAACCCAAATGCTACTAAAGGAGGACCAGTCCAATCTCACCCAAATGACACTAAAGGAGGACCAGTCCAATCTAACCCAAATGACACTCAAGTGAAAGGAGGACCAGTCCAATCTCACCCAAATGACACTAAAGGAGGACCAGTCCAATCTAACCCAAATAACACTAAAGGAGGACCAGTCCAATCTCACCCAAATGACACTAAAGGAGGACCAGTCCAATCTAACCCAAATGCTACTAAAGGAGGACCAGTCCAATCTAACCCAAATGACACTAAAGGAGGACCAGTCCAATCTCACCCAAATGACACTAAAGGAGGACCAGTCCAATCTAACCCAAATGACACTAAATGAGGACCAGTCCAATCTAACCCAAATGCCACTAAAGGAGGACCAGTCCAATCTAACCCAAATGCCACTAAAGGAGGACCAGTCCAATCTAACCCAAATGCCACTAAAGGAGGACCAGTCCAATCTAACCCAAATGACACTCAAGTGAAAGGAGGACCAGTCCAATCTCACCCAAATGACACTAAAGGAGGACCAGTCCAATCTAACCCAAATGACACTAAAGGAGGACCAGTCCAATCTCACCCAAATGACACTAAAGGAGGACCAGTCCAATCTCACCCAAATGACACTCAAGTGAAAGGAGGACCAGTCCAATCTCACCCAAATGACACTAAAGGAGGACCAGTCCAATCTCACCCAAATGACACTAAAGGAGGACCAGTCCAATCTCACCCAAATGACACTCAAGTGAAAGGAGGACCAGTCCAATCTAACTCAAATGCCACTAAAGGAGGACCAGTCCAATCTAACCCAAATGACACTAAAGGAGGACCAGTCCAATCTCACCCAAATGTCACTAAAGGAGGACCAGTCAAATCTAACCCAAATGACACTCAAGTGAAAGGAGGACCAGTCCAATCTAACCCAAATGCTACTAAAGGAGGACCAGTCCAATCTCACCCAAATGACACTAAAGGAGGACCAGTCCAATCTAACCCAAATGACACTAAAGGAGGACCAGTCCAATCTCACCCAAATTACACTCAAGTGAAAGGAGGACCAGTCCAATCTCACCCAAATGACACTAAAGGAGGACCAGTCCAATCTAACCCAAATGTCACTAAAGGAGGACCAGTCCAATCTCACCCAAATGACACTAAAGGAGGACCAGTCCAATCTCACCCAAATGACACTCAAGTGAAAGGAGGACCAGTCCAATCTCACCCAAATGACACTAAAGGAGGACCAGTCCAATCTAACCCAAATGACACTAAAGGAGGACCAGTCCAATCTAACCCAAATGACACTAAAGTGAAAGGAGGACCAGTCCAATCTAACCCAAATTACACTAAAGGAGGACCAGTCCAATCTAACCCAAATGACACTCAAGTGAAAGGAGGACCAGTCCAATCTCACCCAAATTACACTAAAGGAGGACCAGTCCAATCTAACCCAAATGTCACTAAAGGAGGACCAGTCCAATCTCACCCAAATGACACTCAAGTGAAAGGAGGACCAGTCCAATCTAACCCAAATGACACTCAAGTGAAAGGAGGACCAGTCCAATCTAACCCAAATGCCACTCAAGTGAAAGGAGGACCAGTCCAATCTCACCCAAATGGCACTAAAGGAGGACCAGTCCAATCTCACCCAAATGACACTAAAGGAGGACCAGTCCAATCTCACCCAAATGACACTAAAGGAGGACCAGTCCAATCTAACCCAAATGACACTAAAGGAGGACCAGTCCAATCTCACCCAAATGACACTAAAGGAGGACCAGTCCAATCTCACCCAAATGACACTCAAGTGAAAGGAGGACCAGTCCAATCTCACCCAAATGACACTAAAGGAGGACCAGTCCAATCTCACCCAAATGACACTAAAGGAGGACCAGTCCAATCTCACCCAAATGACACTCAAGTGAAAGGAGGACCAGTCCAATCTAACTCAAATGCCACTAAAGGAGGACCAGTCCAATCTAACCCAAATTACACTAAAGGAGGACCAGTCCAATCTCACCCAAATGACACTAAAGGAGGACCAGTCCAATCTCACCCAAATGACACTAAAGGAGGACCAGTCCAATCTAACCCAAATGACACTAAAGGAGGACCAGTCCAATCTCACCCAAATGACACTCAAGTGAAAGGAGGACCAGTCCAATCTAACTCAAATGCCACTAAAGGAGGACCAGTCCAATCTAACCCAAATGACACTAAAGGAGGACCAGTCCAATCTCACCCAAATGACACTAAAGGAGGACCAGTCCAATCTCACCCAAATGACACTAAAGGAGGACCAGTCCAATCTAACCCAAATGACACTAAAGGAGGACCAGTCCAATCTCACCCAAATGACACTAAAGGAGGACCAGTCCAATCTCACCCAAATGACACTCAAGTGAAAGGAGGACCAGTCCAATCTCACCCAAATGACACTAAAGGAGGACCAGTCCAATCTCACCCAAATGACACTAAAGGAGGACCAGTCCAATCTCACCCAAATGACACTCAAGTGAAAGGAGGACCAGTCCAATCTAACTCAAATGCCACTAAAGGAGGACCAGTCCAATCTAACCCAAATGACATTAAAGGAGGACCAGTCCAATCTCACCCAAATGACACTAAAGGAGGACCAGTCCAAGCTCACCCAAATGACACTCAAGTGAAAGGAGGACCAGTCCAATCTAACCCAAATGTCACTAAAGGAGGACCAGTCAAATCTAACCCAAATGACACTCAAGTGAAAGGAGGACCAGTCCAATCTAACCCAAATGCTACTAAAGGAGGACCAGTCCAATCTCACCCAAATGACACTAAAGGAGGACCAGTCCAATCTAACCCAAATGACACTAAAGGAGGACCAGTCCAATCTCACCCAAATTACACTCAAGTGAAAGGAGGACCAGTCCAATCTCACCCCAATGACACTAAAGGAGGACCAGTCCAATCTCACCCAAATGACACTCAAGTGAAAGGAGGACCAGTCCAATCTCACCCAAATGACACTAAAGGAGGACCAGTCCAATCTAACCCAAATGACACTAAAGGAGGACCAGTCCAATCTAACCCAAATGACACTAAAGTGAAAGGAGGACCAGTCCAATCTAACCCAAATTACACTAAAGGAGGACCAGTCCAATCTAACCCAAATGACACTCAAGTGAAAGGAGGACCAGTCCAATCTCACCCAAATTACACTAAAGGAGGACCAGTCCAATCTAACCCAAATGTCACTAAAGGAGGACCAGTCCAATCTCACCCAAATGACACTCAAGTGAAAGGAGGACCAGTCCAATCTAACCCAAATGACACTCAAGTGAAAGGAGGACCAGTCCAATCTAACCCAAATGCCACTCAAGTGAAAGGAGGACCAGTCCAATCTCACCCAAATGACACTAAAGGAGGACCAGTCCAATCTCACCCAAATGACACTAAAGGAGGACCAGTCCAATCTCACCCAAATGACACTAAAGGAGGACCAGTCCAATCTAACCCAAATGACACTAAAGGAGGACCAGTCCAATCTCACCCAAATGACACTAAAGGAGGACCAGTCCAATCTCACCCAAATTACACTCAAGTGAAAGGAGGACCAGTCCAATCTCACCCAAATGACACTAAAGGAGGACCAGTCCAATCTCACCCAAATGACACTCAAGTGAAAGGAGGACCAGTCCAATCTAACCCAAATGACACTAAAGGAGGACCAGTCCAATCTCACCCAAATGACACTAAAGGAGGACCAGTCCAATCTCACCCAAATGACACTCAAGTGAAAGGAGGACCAGTCCAATCTAACTCAAATGCCACTAAAGGAGGACCAGTCCAATCTAACCCAAATTACACTAAAGGAGGACCAGTCCAATCTCACCCAAATGACACTAAAGGAGGACCAGTCCAATCTCACCCAAATGACACTAAAGGAGGACCAGTCCAATCTAACCCAAATGACACTAAAGGAGGACCAGTCCAATCTCACCCAAATGACACTAAAGGAGGACCAGTCCAATCTCACCCAAATGACACTAAAGGAGGACCAGTCCAATCTCACCCAAATGACACTCAAGTGAAAGGAGGACCAGTCCAATCTAACTCAAATGCCACTAAAGGAGGACCAGTCCAATCTAACCCAAATGACACTAAAGGAGGACCAGTCCAATCTCACCCAAATGACACTAAAGGAGGACCAGTCCAATCTCACCCAAATGACACTCAAGTGAAAGGAGGACCAGTCCAATCTAACCCAAATGTCACTAAAGGAGGACCAGTCAAATCTAACCCAAATGACACTCAAGTGAAAGGAGGACCAGTCCAATCTAACCCAAATGCTACTAAAGGAGGACCAGTCCAATCTCACCCAAATGACACTAAAGGAGGACCAGTCCAATCTAACCCAAATGACACTCAAGTGAAAGGAGGACCAGTCCAATCTCACCCAAATGACACTAAAGGAGGACCAGTCCAATCTAACCCAAATGACACTAAAGGAGGACCAGTCCAATCTCACCCAAATGACACTAAAGGAGGACCAGTCCAATCTAACCCAAATGCTACTAAAGGAGGACCAGTCCAATCTAACCCAAATGACACTAAAGGAGGACCAGTCCAATCTCACCCAAATGACACTAAAGGAGGACCAGTCCAATCTAACCCAAATGACACTAAATGAGGACCAGTCCAATCTAACCCAAATGCCACTAAAGGAGGACCAGTCCAATCTAACCCAAATGCCACTAAAGGAGGACCAGTCCAATCTAACCCAAATGCCACTAAAGGAGGACCAGTCCAATCTAACCCAAATGACACTCAAGTGAAAGGAGGACCAGTCCAATCTCACCCAAATGACACTAAAGGAGGACCAGTCCAATCTAACCCAAATGACACTAAAGGAGGACCAGTCCAATCTCACCCAAATGACACTAAAGGAGGACCAGTCCAATCTCACCCAAATGACACTCAAGTGAAAGGAGGACCAGTCCAATCTCACCCAAATGACACTAAAGGAGGACCAGTCCAATCTCACCCAAATGACACTAAAGGAGGACCAGTCCAATCTCACCCAAATGACACTCAAGTGAAAGGAGGACCAGTCCAATCTAACTCAAATGCCACTAAAGGAGGACCAGTCCAATCTAACCCAAATGACACTAAAGGAGGACCAGTCCAATCTCACCCAAATGTCACTAAAGGAGGACCAGTCCAATCTCACCCAAATGACACTCAAGTGAAAGGAGGACCAGTCCAATCTAACTCAAATGCCACTAAAGGAGGACCAGTCCAATCTAACCCAAATGACACTAAAGGAGGACCAGTCCAATCTCACCCAAATGTCACTAAAGGAGGACCAGTCAAATCTAACCCAAATGACACTCAAGTGAAAGGAGGACCAGTCCAATCTAACCCAAATGCTACTAAAGGAGGACCAGTCCAATCTCACCCAAATGACACTAAAGGAGGACCAGTCCAATCTAACCCAAATGACACTAAAGGAGGACCAGTCCAATCTCACCCAAATTACACTCAAGTGAAAGGAGGACCAGTCCAATCTCACCCAAATGACACTAAAGGAGGACCAGTCCAATCTAACCCAAATGTCACTAAAGGAGGACCAGTCCAATCTCACCCAAATGACACTAAAGGAGGACCAGTCCAATCTCACCCAAATGACACTCAAGTGAAAGGAGGACCAGTCCAATCTCACCCAAATGACACTAAAGGAGGACCAGTCCAATCTAACCCAAATGACACTAAAGGAGGACCAGTCCAATCTAACCCAAATGACACTAAAGTGAAAGGAGGACCAGTCCAATCTAACCAAAATTACACTAAAGGAGGACCAGTCCAATCTAACCCAAATGACACTCAAGTGAAAGGAGGACCAGTCCAATCTCACCCAAATTACACTAAAGGAGGACCAGTCCAATCTAACCCAAATGTCACTAAAGGAGGACCAGTCCAATCTCACCCAAATGACACTCAAGTGAAAGGAGGACCAGTCCAATCTAACCCAAATGACACTCAAGTGAAAGGAGGACCAGTCCAATCTAACCCAAATGCCACTCAAGTGAAAGGAGGACCAGTCCAATCTCACCCAAATGACACTAAAGGAGGACCAGTCCAATCTCACCCAAATGACACTAAAGGAGGACCAGTCCAATCTCACCCAAATGACACTAAAGGAGGACCAGTCCAATCTAACCCAAATGACACTAAAGGAGGACCAGTCCAATCTCACCCAAATGACACTAAAGGAGGACCAGTCCAATCTCACCCAAATGACACTCAAGTGAAAGGAGGACCAGTCCAATCTCACCCAAATGACACTAAAGGAGGACCAGTCCAATCTCACCCAAATGACACTAAAGGAGGACCAGTCCAATCTCACCCAAATGACACTCAAGTGAAAGGAGGACCAGTCCAATCTAACTCAAATGCCACTAAAGGAGGACCAGTCCAATCTAACCCAAATTACACTAAAGGAGGACCAGTCCAATCTCACCCAAATGACACTAAAGGAGGACCAGTCCAATCTCACCCAAATGACACTAAAGGAGGACCAGTCCAATCTAACCCAAATGACACTAAAGGAGGACCAGTCCAATCTCACCCAAATGACACTAAAGGAGGACCAGTCCAATCTCACCCAAATGACACTAAAGGAGGACCAGTCCAATCTCACCCAAATGACACTAAAGGAGGACCAGTCCAATCTCACCCAAATTACACTCAAGTGAAAGGAGGACCAGTCCAATCTAACTCAAATGCCACTAAAGGAGGACCAGTCCAATCTAACCCAAATGACACTAAAGGAGGACCAGTCCAATCTCACCCAAATGACACTAAAGGAGGACCAGTCCAATCTCACCCAAATGACACTCAAGTGAAAGGAGGACCAGTCCAATCTAACCCAAATGCTACTAAAGGAGGACCAGTCCAATCTCACCCAAATGACACTAAAGGAGGACCAGTCCAATCTAACCCAAATGACACTCAAGTGAAAGGAGGACCAGTCCAATCTCACCCAAATGACACTAAAGGAGGACCAGTCCAATCTAACCCAAATGACACTAAAGGAGGACCAGTCCAATCTCACCCAAATGACACTAAAGGAGGACCAGTCCAATCTAACCCAAATGCTACTAAAGGAGGACCAGTCCAATCTAACCCAAATGACACTAAAGGAGGACCAGTCCAATCTCACCCAAATGACACTAAAGGAGGACCAGTCCAATCTAACCCAAATGACACTAAATGAGGACCAGTCCAATCTAACCCAAATGCCACTAAAGGAGGACCAGTCCAATCTAACCCAAATGCCACTAAAGGAGGACCAGTCCAATCTAACCCAAATGCCACTAAAGGAGGACCAGTCCAATCTAACCCAAATGACACTCAAGTGAAAGGAGGACCAGTCCAATCTCACCCAAATGACACTAAAGGAGGACCAGTCCAATCTAACCCAAATGACACTAAAGGAGGACCAGTCCAATCTAACCCAAATGACACTAAAGGAGGACCAGTCCAATCTAACCCAAATGACACTAAAGGAGGACCAGTCCAATCTCACCCAAATGACACTAAAGGAGGACCAGTCCAATCTAACCCAAATGACACTAAATGAGGACCAGTCCAATCTAACCCAAATGCCACTAAAGGAGGACCAGTCCAATCTAACCCAAATGCCACTAAAGGAGGACCAGTCCAATCTAACCCAAATGACACTCAAGTGAAAGGAGGACCAGTCCAATCTCACCCAAATGACACTAAAGGAGGACCAGTCCAATCTCACCCACATGACACTCAAGTGAAAGGAGGACCAGTCCAATCTCACCCAAATGACACTAAAGGAGGACCAGTCCAATCTAACCCAAATGACACTAAAGAGGACCAGTCCAATCTCACTCAAATGACACTAAAGTGAGGAGAAATACAGCAGCAGTGCTTCACTTTCACCTTATTCAGTTTGGACTCCAGGGATGGATATTGGAGCCAAGTCCTGTGTCTGCAGACAGCCATTTCAACCCATGTCCATCTGTTAACAAGTCTTCCAGAGCTGTAATGAGCGCCAACAATAGGAGGAGCAGAGCCATAACGGCCTTACAGATCATAAATAGAGCTGCACAATTAATTGAAAAAATATCTATATAGCAATATTGACTGCTGCAATTTCCCCAGTGCAAGAGGAGGCAGCTGGTTTTCTTGGAGGAAACAAGGTTTCCAGGCAGCCAACAAAGTGTTGTGGGACTTTGCAGCAGGAACCCTGGGCTCCAAATCATGTTTCATTAACATCTCATTTTCTCTCCTAACACATTTTTTCCTTTTTCTTTTTTTAAATTTTTTAAGTGCTGAAGAATAAATTATCAAGGCAAAGCTGTTTCCATATATATGCTAAATCATTGCCATCGTAGCATTCAGCAGGGAAATAATAGTTTTTGGTCAATATCTTACCGCCCTAATAATGACTATAATGATTGGTTTTGACAGATCACATTCTATGTTGTGATTTCAATTCAATATCCAGATATGGATTTCTTTCTTTCTTTCTTTCTTTCTTTCTTTCTTTCTTTCTTTCTTTCTTTCTTTCTTGATTCATTACAGTCACACATCTAGAAGAGTTTGCGTCACCTCAGATCATATTTCAAAATCATAACAAGAGTGAGAATTATACAGCCGTGGCGGGTGGGAAAGGAAGACTTGGAATATGCAAAACGCACTATGTATTCCTCTCCCGGCGCGTTTTCTCGCACATATCAACGACAAACAATGTTTGAAGATGAGGGTGGAGGTTTTCTGTCAACACCATCATTTTAATGGCCAGTCATTCTCCAACTGTTTTCTCCAAGTTTTGATGGACAACTTTTCCAGAGAGAATGGATGTGTTTGCTAAAAGAGACTGCATATGCACACACACACACACACACACACACACACACACACACACACACACACACACACACACACACAGGCCCGCTCACTCGCTCACATATAAATCAATAATATGCTGTAGCCACTAACACTGACCAATTTATCATTTAGTGGAACTGCTGACATGAAGGTTTGAGGCTCCTGGGGGACCTCCACCAATCAAACTGAATTGGCCATATTATGTGGAGGTGCTAACTACTTTTATCGGTGTCGTGTAATGACTCTGGCTACTACATGTTGCTCTTTTTCCGATGCCGACGCGTTAGTTCACGGTGTCACAGGCGGCTATAATGAACGGCGAAATCGGTTGGTAATGCTACCGCTCTCCCACGGGAACGGCTCGACGTGGCCAGAGGCCAGCGACCTCCGTCGCCGCTTCCTCTGAGAGTCCGATATCTCCTCCTGTCATCTCAAACGGCACCGCTGAGTTTCTCGGGGAGATACGATGGCAGAAAGTAATCCTGTGGGAAGAGGAGCGATAAGGAGAACAAACCGAGGCAGAGAGTGAGAGATGACAAGATTCCCTCCTCTTCCCTCCTGTTAATGACAGTGCTAGTTCTCCTCTGGGATGTGGTGGCTGGATGGCTGTGTGGTGGATGGCTGTGAATATGTGTGAATCATAGCTTTGTGTGATGGGAGATTTTAATCAACAAAGAGGCGTTATTCGCTCGGCGCTGTTATGCCTTAGCGGGCTTTGATGTGTCGCGGGCGCTGCCATGAACAGGGAGGAGTGGAGGAGACAAAGAGAAAAGGAGTGGGCGGGGGGGAAGTTGTTCGTCGTCCATCATGGCTTGTCGACTCCCTCCAGTTGTTTTGGTGTCAATGAGCATGCCGGGGGCAGGGCTTGATTTGACAGGAGAGAGGGAGAGGCAAGCGTGGTTGGAGGGGCGAAGGGACAAAGGAAGATGCTAACAGGTTAAAAGAATAGAGAGCCAAAGTCCCTCCCCACCAGTGTCTGAAAAAAACATGAATGGTGGTGAACGAAGAGAGACGTTACTTTTTTGATCCCGTTTGGATTGTGCCACGGGGTACGCATATGTTTGTCAACTTAAAAGACAACTTTGCAAGTCAAGAAAGTGGCAGTTTGTGGTAAAACTGTGGCACTATAAGTTATACATCAGAAAGACTACGCACAAGCAGTCGCATAAGTGACGTCTCTCACACCAGGCCATGTTGGTGTTGGTGTGACGTATATTGTGCAACACGAGAGATGTAGTCGATTGTCTTGAGTGGTTTCATACAAAAGTACACATTAGGTTTTCTTTCTTGACATGCATAGTTATCTTTTAAATTGACAAAATTTACATGTGGACCTCATGGCACAATTCAAACGGGATCAAAGAAAGTATTGTCTCTCGCCATTCACCACCATTCATATTTTTTTCAGAGGCTGGTACGCATGGTAAGGCAGGAAGTGATGTCCACTTTGGCTCTCCATAGTTTGCCCAAAAATGAAAATGCTATCATCATGTCCATGACTTGAGTGACTGGGTGTCCTCACTTCTCCATGACAATGCTGAGGAAGGCCTTTTGGCTGAAACGTCCGTTGCTGCTGTCTGTCCCAGATGACTCACTTTTGAAAGGACATTAGTCTGCTGGCCTGTTCTCTTTTTTATCAGTCTTTGTTGGCCCGGCACCTAAGTTTTCTCATTGGATTGAGTGTGCTCGCTATTGCTGAATCTGGACTCACTTCTCTGTACCCTGACCCTGGCGGGGCCGCTGGTCCAGCGCCGTGGGAAAAGAATAGAGAGATGGGAGGTAGGTCAATAACTGAATAAATTCATCCTGATAGAGAAACCAGATAGCTTGCATGTGAAGCATTAATGAAGACGACGCTGGACGAGGGTCTGAAAGAGCAATGACCTGTACCCTGTCCTCCCACATGAATATCCCATAATGGGGCTTATTTAAAAAGTAACGGCCTGTGAAGCACAACTTTCACAGACATAATTATGAACCATCTCATTTTTTACCCTCCATGACTTCGTAATTGTGGTATTTCCGTTCTGGATAATTGATTTGGAGGCGCGGAACTTGGCACAGAAGCGCTTTTGTACGTGGTGGTCAGATAAAGAGGTGTAAAAGATTGGTTTCCTCCCCATGTCCTCACGGCAAGCTGTGCAAATGATGAATTGGCTACTCGCGACATGGTCCAAGACTAGCTTCAAACAGCAACACACACCAACCCGTCACAAAGCTGTCTGCATGTGTAGCGCGCGGCGGTGGTCCCGGAGTCCGAGTTATTTCAGCACTTCATTTGTAGTCATGGCCGACGTTAGGGCTGAATGGCTGGCCTTGTCGCGAGCGCTATAGAGCGGTAAAGATGCAGGCCATGATATATTCAATTGAGATTCCCAGAGGAACCTGGGCTCTGCCCTGGAGGGGAATTCAGACCCAGAGGAAAAATAATCAAGAGGCTTAAGAAAACATTCCTGCTCTTCAGAGGCTCAACCATCCTCCCCGACTCAAACTGCCGTGATTCCTCCATTACAGTCTCACCGTGGATATGAAATAGGCCCCAGCTGAGTGATTGCTGACTGTAACCGTGTATATAGAACACTATCAATATCTCTCAATATCATTATTTTTACTTGATCCCCGTGGTCTAATCTGTTATCATAGCCCGCTGAGCGAGCGACTGAGAAAGGGGGAAAGATAAATGTAAGTCAATAAAGAGATGAGTATGATAATAAAGCCTGAGATTAATAATGCTCTCCCTCACTACTGTATCTGTCTGTCTGTCTTTCTCTCTCTCTCTCTCTCTCTCGCCCTCTCTCTCTTAATACAAGTTTCTATTCAATTCAAAACACGTTATTGGCATGGTGAGATTTTCCTTGTATTGCCAAAACAGCTATACAGCATGAACAAATATAGAAAAAAGGCAGCAAAAGCAAACAACAAGTCAACAAAATTAACTGTAAACATTTAAGAGACAAACTGTAGAGGTTTTGCAGTCACCAGCTTCTGGTGTCATGATGAAGGTCCAGTGGAGAATTGGTGTTAATAATGTCTTAATATATTGGCTAAACATCCAGGCTAGAAAAAGAGATATCTGAAAAATAGATCAATTCAGTAACATTATAAAACTGAATAGTCAGGTTGATTTGTTTACATATTTATTCTCTTTCGCTCTATACTCCAAAACACTCTAAGTTAAGCTGTACTGTAGCTTGAAAGAGCTAACTAAGCTAACCCTAGCGTCTACTAGGTAGCCTACGCTAGTGTTAACACACGTATCCTATAATAAGAAGGTGTGTGTGTGTGTGTGTGTGTGTGTGTGTGTGTGTGTGTGTGTGTGTGTGTGTGAGAGCCGAAATTATGTTCGTGCAACAGCTATGCCATCTCATGTGCGATCGCGCTGAATCTTTCAGGAAGTGTAAAGAGCAGCCCTGCGGGTGATCTAACAGATAACTAATTATCTAATACAGGTAATTAGGGCCGACTAAACGGGCAGAAATGGCTAATTAGTTGCCACAAAGAGTGAACACAGGTTCAGCACCATGGAGAGCTCCATTCGTTAGCTACTGATGGAGCTTACCTGAGTGGAGGAGCACAGCTGAGCCGAGTTGAAATCAGCCTGGGAAGTGGATCATGAAAAGCCTCTGGGGGGGAGAGAGCAGAGGCTGAATGCCAACTCTGTGAGCAAGGCCTGACTAAATGGGCAGTCACACAGGGATGGGTATTCCGCTAGTTAACAAGAAAGCAAGCAAATAATAAACATCTTGTCCCCGACCAGAGATATATCGTTCCACCCTTGGGTCAGTCCCATTCATTGTCAATGCTGCCCCCTCATGGCACAAGGTCAACATTACAGTGTAACTAACAAGCAAACAGACGGATGGAGATCAGTGATGATCAGTCAGAAACAGCCAAGTTGTGGGAGCTGTACGTTTAGAAACCCAATCAGCTGTTCACAACCACTGTTGCCCAAGATCTTACCTTTGACCTCGGCCACCGTGACCGGAGGGAAAGTCACCTCCTGAAAGCCCTCTTATTTCTATTTCACAGCGATCTCTCTCTCTCTCTCTCTCCCTCCCTCCAGTCGGAGTTGTCGGGCACGGCCATGCTGCACCAGGCCAGGAGGGACCAGGTGGTGGATTCGTGTCGGGTGTACAGCGCGTCCAGTCGCAAGAGGAGAGTCCTGACGCCCGGAGACCTCAAACACCTGGTGGTGGACGAGGACCATGAGCTCATCTACTGCTACGTCCCCAAGGTGGCCTGCACCAACTGGAAACGAGTCATGATGGTGCTCACGGGGCGGGGCAAATACAGGTTGGTCTCCCTCTCTGTCTCTCTCCGAACAAACCAACATGAGACAGAACAAAACGTACTGTACAACAGAGTACCATGAGCCACTATATATATATATATATATATATATATATATATATATATATATATACATATACATACATATAATGTATATACAGTATATGCGAGCTATGCGAGTGAATGGACACCGTGTTTATTGCACGGGCGAAAAAAAGGCATATTCCACTGCCAGGGTCAACATGGGCATGCAAACACACGCACACATACTATTATATAATAATAATAACAATAATTGTATATATATACTGTGTATATATACATATATATATATATATATATATATATATATATATACACAGTATATATATACAATTATTGTTATTATTATTATATTCTATTTATCCAAATAAACTCAGTTTCAAGAAAATATATTAAAAAATAACCAATTATCTCTCTCTGTCTATCTGATATCAGTTCTCTCTCTCTCGTAACGGACAAGCCCGTCTTTTATTGTCACACGAACACCACAATACATGCATGCGGCCACAACACACTTATGCTGACGGTGGCCGGTGAAAAGTGTCCTCTGCATTTAACCCATCCAGGCATGTCCTTTCCTCCGGGGGGCAGGCCAGGAGCAGTGGTCGCTTTCTTGTACAGCGCCCAGGGACCAACTTTGGATGTTGTCGTCACTGGTCGGATGACGATGACGATCTGATCTTCTGCATGTTTTTAGTGGGGGGGTTGTATATGGAGGAACCCCCTGGGGGAGCACGGGGAGAACATGCAAACTCCACACAGAGAGAAAGGCCCTTACGACGAGATACCCCACCTGGGCAGTAGGCACTGAAGATATGGGGGGAACACAACCACAGCGCCCACAGTGTCCCAGGCGAGAATCAAACTCAGGACCTTCTGACTGTGAGGCGACAGCGCTACCGACTGCGCCACCGTACCCCCAGACAGAGATCTGAAACTATCAGATAGAGGGAGACAACTATCAGATCGACAGAGACAGATAATTGGTGAACTATGTCTATCTATGTATTATGTCTATTATGTATATCTATGTATTATGATTTCAGTTTGAATACAACAATTTGACAGGTCTGCCAACTCGCATTGATGGTGCACTGTGAGACTCAAGTAATTGACACTTCTCACAACACTCTTCACACCACAAGTGCATTTTCTCGCAGTCAAAAATAAATTCATGCTGTAATTATACCGGTAACTTAGCCTGCATGAATTATGCCAGACATATGGACTGTCACACGAAAATGAGAGACACGGAATCCTGATGAGAAAACTTTTGCTTTTATAGCCTACTCCATGCGGGTTTCTCCCATGGTTTCTCCAGAGTGTTGAAAATCTCCACTTTACATTTGCACTTTGCGCATAGTTAGAAAATAAATAACTTTTCTGGCAGCAGCTCCTCTCCTCTCCTGCCACAGGCAGGCAGGAGTCCCCTTTGCGTCACGATGGAGGGCATCATGGGCATGCGCAGAAAGAACACAGCCAAAGAGTAACCAGTTTCATTGTTTACATGATAAACAAGGCTAGGTCGAGACCTACCCTGCTGAATAGACCAGGTCTATGCTGGTTCTTTCAGCAGGGTAGCATATCGCCGGTGTGGTAAAGTGTGCACATATCATGTTTCTCATAGGATGATTGCGGAATTGGATGTTATCTGGAGGGGAAAATGTAGCCTAAAAAAAGGGTTCATGTGTTAAATGAACCTACCGTTCATCAATTCTAAACGTCATGCAGCTCTTTATTTTCTGTGGAGCAGTGCTGTAGTGGTCACTGGTCAAAAAAGTGGATAACCTAATTTCTGAGGCAGTTTTCTCACATCGTGCTGTTATCTAAAGAAAAGGTGGATAAATAAACTTCAGTCGCCCATATAGGCTACGAGACTATGAGGCTAGAACAACTGAAACTGAATCATATATCCCTAATCTAATTTTATTCTTATCAGCATCATAATCATCGTTGTGGCTACGCTTCAAACACAAGGAGCAGACAGAAAGTAAACGCTGGAAGAACGCCGGTCCGCCCGCAATATGCAATTAAGCAGATTGAAAACAACATTAGCTCAGCAGCTGGAGCTAGCTTGATAGCTACCAGCTAACAAGTTGTTGTTGTTCAAATTGATTTATTTAGGAAAAACCCCTTGAGATGAATCATCTCGTTTTCGAGGGGGTCCTAAGATACAGTTAAGTAAGTAAGTTAACACGCTGTTCTGGCTGCAATATGCAATTAAGCAGATTGAAAACAACAACATTAGCTCAGCAGCTGTGGGACGCCAGTGCTGCCTTGGCGCACAAGTGTACAACTTTCTCTAACGCTCACAACTTTCTCTATAGACGGTTTTCACCTGTGTGTTGCGCAATAGCTACAACCCCTCAGCACTTCGGTTTGTTATACTCGAATTATAAACCGGAAACCGGAGTACGTTATAAATATAGTCACGTTATAAACAACTAACCAACGCTGGGGGTCCGTATGGAAACAGTGTTACTCGAAATGGTTAAAAGTTAAATCAATTTGGTCATTCAGTGGCGTTTTACTAGCCTGGTAAACCAGCCCGTCACGTGAACTCACATTTCATTTGGTTCTCCGTGACGGTCTGGCCCCGGCGCCATGGGGGGGGTTTAGCAGGGGCGGGAGCATGGGCGGGCGTAGTTGCCTTGACAGACAACTCCTTCAGCCAATCAGCGTCGGATCCAGTCAAACCCAAATCCACTCGTGAGAATGGCAAAAACATATTTTCCGCCGAGAAACTCTGCGGTTGCGGCGATACTCCTGTACTTATTTAATTGTTGTTATTGAATCTATTTCTGCAATAACTGCACTCTATGGCTGTTTAAACTAGACAAACGCTGACATGACTCCTCGAGACGATCAGGCAAGGAGGCGACCATTACTGTTTTGTTAGTGCACTGCTAGTGGCGTTCCTAATTGGCCAACTTGCGCTGTCAATCACAGCGGAGTCGCTGATTGGCTCTTCCGCTCTGCAGCTTCTGCTAAACCCTCCCCATGGCGTCGGGGCCAGACCGTCACGGAGAGCCAAATGAAATGTGAGTTCACGTGACGGGCTGGTTTACCAGGCTAGCATTTTACTGCCATGTAAAGTAACTAACGTTAGCCCTAGCGGCATTAGCCACAGTAGCCGACTACCCATAATGCATTACGTTATCCCAGCAAAAATAAATAGTAATAATATTTTGCTAAACTGAGCACACAAGGGTAATCTAAATGGTTAGTTTGACCATCTACATTTTTTTCTAAACTTATAAAAGTGACATATTAACCCTTAACGGCTGTAGAGCAGAATGGCTCTGATGTAAAACCCTCATAGACAGTTTTCACAGAATAGTCACTCCTCCACCGTATGTCTTTTTGAAAGCAGAGTACAGCACTGTACAGCAGTGACCAGTGGGACGACCAATTATAAACCGGAAAGCGGAGTATGTTATAAACGTTATAAATAAAGTCACGTTATAAACAACTAACCAACAAGGTTTTCACAGAATAGTCACTCACCCTATGTTAGCGGAGTATAGCGCCGTACAGCGGTGACCAGTGGGACGACCAAACAGGATGAGCACGCAGGTGGTCCCCAGGTCGGTCCCCAGGTCGGGCACGCAAATTGTCTGGATGAGTGGAGATGACAGGCCGCCGTGGCGCATTTGCGCACACACCGGCCAAAAAGATATATTTTTATCGGTTTATGAAAAGGTTTATGTTACCCCTCTGCAACCAATTGTTTGGGCTTGTTTAATCTGGTTGAGGTGTTTATATGGAGCATTTTTAAGCCTTTTAGGCTTTATAATCTGATTATTAGGCTCCATGTAAACTACTGTCCTCTCTCTTTTCCACAGCGACCCGATGGAAATCCCCTCCAACGAAGCCCATGTTCCTTCCAACCTGAAGACACTGAACCAGTACAGCATCGCCGAGATCAACCACCGTCTCAAGAACTACCTCAAGTTCCTCTTTGTGCGTGACCCCTTCGAGAGGCTGGTCTCCGCCTACCGCAACAAGTTCACCCTCAAGTACAACTCCTCCTTCCACAAGCGCTTCGGCACCCGCATCGTCCGGCGCTACCGCAAGAATGCCACACAGGTAGTGATGAAATTATCACCGGTTTAATGATAAACCGTGTTAGTATTACTGTTTCAAATTTGAATTATCATTTAAACACAGTAAATATGTGTCCATCGTCAACAAATATTAGCAACAGTCTGGAGTTTTTAATATAAAACTTGGTGTAATGAGTGAATCAGTACTTTTTGAACATTTCCAGCACATTTTAACAATACCGTAATAATGCTGATAACCGTGATAATTTTTGTCGCTATAATCGCGATATGACATTTTCATACCGTCTCATCTCTACACGCAGGACGCCCTGGTCAACGGCGCCGACGTCAAGTTCAAGGAGTTCGCCGAGTACCTGGCGGACCCGGCCACCCAGCGCGACGGCCCGCTCAACGAGCACTGGCAGACGGTCTACCAGCTGTGCCACCCGTGTCACATCCACTACGACCTGGTGGGCAAGTACGAGACGCTGGAGGAAGACGCCAACTACGTGCTGCGGCTGGCCGGCGTGGGCGAGTCCCTGCGCTTCCCGAGCTACGCCAAGTCCACGCGCACCACGGACGCCATGACGGCCCAGTTCTTCAGCAATATCAGCACTCAGCAGCAGGTGCAGCTCTACCAGCTCTACAAGCTGGACTTCCTCATGTTCAACTACTCCACGCCCAGCTACCTCCGGCTGGACTAAAGGTGGACGCAGGGTCGGGACTCTGGAAGAGGCCGCCTTGTTCGAGGAGAGGCATAAAAAAAGTGAGCAAAGAGGGGGAATTTTTTGGAAGCAAACTTGATTTAAAAAAAACTGTCGTCGTTCCTTGCAGGGGTGGGGTCTGAGGTAGACATGCAGAATGGACAGAGGAAAGGTGATGCGTGCTTGTCTGGGAGGCTGCCCAATCAACTCGGGGTAATATGTGAGACAGAGAGTGCTGATTGGCAATCAAGATGGGAATTGGGAGCGAACGGACCAAAAGCATGCAAAGACTAAATGTCTGAGTGAAGCAGGTCTTCAATGTGATTTTAAAAGGGGGACTTAACTTTAGAGGACGGATGGACGGACACGCAGGAGGATTCTCGTAGAGAGTCGACGATGTTCCCCACATGTTTAACACGAACTGCCGACAAATTAGGCTGCTTCAGATTCCGCAAAGCAAACAGCGGCCTCGCACGCGCCCTGACGCGCCCTGACCGCACGCGCCCTGACCCCAATGCATCGTGGAAGCTGAGCTTATCCCCGATCAATAGAGAATCTCCGTCAAATTGTAAAATGCATTTCATGTCCTTCGCCGTCGGCGTCACCCTCGCTCTCATTGGATTCATGCATTTCATACGGAAGCTGGCTCATTGCCAGCTCAAGGACACCCCATAATAGTTGGCTATTGACTTTACTCTCATGACCTCTACAACTGCAACTATGGTGGCATGGTCTTAAGCCAACCGTTTTAAAATAACAACCTCTGTGTCACTGGCCTCCATCATTATAATGTTGGCAAAAGAGACTTTATACCCCGAGGACCCTGGGAAATCGGAGACTCCCGCTGCAGCAGCCAAGTACCAAGTGCTGCGTCATCGGCCGTAACACCGAGCACCCTTAACGGTATGAGCCGCGGGACGTGGTCGGAAAAGGTACGAAATGTGACCGGGGGCGCCGGACGTGAGCGACAAAGTCTTTGGCGCCTCCCACTGAACTGACTGAGAGCAAGAGAGAAGAGACAGCCCGTGTGGTTGTGTAAGGGTTAAAGGGACAGGATCTCATAACCCCGCCCTGCCTCGCCCCACCCAGGGGCCAGAGGGACACGCCCACAATGCCCCTGCTCCAACAACCAAACATGTCTTTCAGTAAATTAAGATTTTCTTTTTGTCATCATGCTATTTTGGTTGTATTGTCTTATGAATGTTGCTGCGAGCAGCAATAACAAAATATTATTTAATTTGCTTTGTTGATTAAAGAGGTAGATTTAATATTTGTTTTGATGAACATTTGGGGAGATTTTTATTATTATGAGTTTTGCTGTTGTTCATGTTGATTTCTTTCTACTTGCCTGCGATACACTCTTAGTGCATCACAACGTCTTCAGTTCTGTTCATTTCTGAAGGGCATACAGTATATTTCAGCCCAAGGCTTTGTCCTTCTGTGTCTGACATCTTGAGTTTATCAGAGTTATTTTCCATTTCCTGTTGTCAAAGATTTGGTGCCAAAATAATGTGCGAGAGCCTCAGAGGTACAGTGCAGACTGTGCTCAGTCAGTGCGCATCTTCGCTGTTCACCATATCCACAGGAAGACTTCCTCTTCTTAGTGTGTGTTTCAACAGACTGCTGCCCACATCACTGAATCAGAAAACCTACTGTATAATGTGACTAACGCTGGCGATGCTAAGCAATGTCAAGGTTAATGACTGCACTCTCCATCATGCTGGATTACAGGCTGTTGTGTAAGCATTATTACGTGTGGAGGAGAGGCAGAGGAGAGTAGGCAGACATCTTTGTATTTTTTTACACCCTTTTGTCAGTTCTCAACTGCTCCAACTTCAAAGTGAAAGAGACGTTTGTTGCGAAGGTGGCGGCTCCCGGTGGCACTTGACGGTCGGGAGAGGATGCGGCGACAGTCAGAAATAATCATTTGTATATATATATACTGTATATTCAGACACCTCTCTCCCCTCTGCCTGTCTGTCAGGCAGAGATTCTGCTTTTAATAAGGCGGTCTCTCGGATGTTTCCGCTGCAACCCGCCTTCTCTTGTAGCTTGTGAAGTATCGCTGCATGTGTGTGTGTGTGCGCACACATGTGTATGTCTGTGTGTGTGTGTGTGTGTGTGTGTGTGTGTGTGTGTGTGTGTGTGTGTGCGCGTGCGTGTGTGTGTGAGCGTGGGTGAGTTATAATGAGAGAACTCTGTGTGTGTGTGTGTGTGTGTGTGTGTGTGTGTGTGTGTGTGTGTGTGTGTGTGTGTGTTACCCACATAGACATCTGGCTCTAATAAAGTGAGAAAGCTACTGGCTTGGCCTTTATCCCTAGCCCTGTAGGAACAATGGAGACTTTCTGGGCCTCCTCCTGAGTTAACAACTACACACACACGCACGCGCGCACGCACACGCACACACACACACACACACACACACACACACACACACACACACACACACACTGGCACATTAGCAGTGCTGCTGATGTGGACGCCACGCAGCATCTTACTCAGCATCTTTAAGGAGACGAACAGGCAGCACCTCGGCAGAGCCTGGCTTTAAAGTGGCCATTTAGCCCCCAGAATAGAAGAGGGATGATACACACAGGACCTCTTAGCTGCCATTAAACAAGCTATTACAGAGGCCTGGCTTCCCCTCCTGCCTATTTTCTACACTCCCACCTCTCTCTCTCTCTCTCTCTCTCTCTCTCTCTCTCTCTCTCTCTCCAAAAGGGGCCTCCTATGAAAAAAGTAAGTGCATTTTTCGGTGGGTGTCGGTGATCCCTAGCGTCCCTGTGGGAAAATGGGAAAGACTGCTTAAACAAACTGGAGTGGGTAAAGAAAGAAAAACACAGGGATCCCCCCCCCCCCCCACACACAGGGATCCCCCCCCCCCCCCCCCCCCCCCCCCCCCCCCCCGGCCGTCTGGAGAACTGACCACATCCCAACCTCTTTTGTTCCTGTTCTGAACTCGTCTGCACACAGCGTTACAGTAAATCCATTTCCGCTCAGTGTCCAGTTGTCGTATACTGTAAGAGTATTTATATTCCAGTCCAGGCGAACGGGTATATTTATGTTTCTGAACGACGTCTGTTATCGGACCGAATTATATTTGCTGTTTTACCGAACACCATCTTCTGACAGTTTTTCTTAAAGAACTCATCCAACCAGGACCGGGTGATGTATTTTTTGATGTGCTTCTATCTTTATTGTTGTTATTTAAGTTAAGTTAAGTTAAGTTATCCTTTATTTATCCCCTTGGGGAAATTCATCCTCTGCATTTGACCCATCCTCTACTAGGAACCTTCCTAGAACTAGGAGCAGTGGGCAGCCGCAGTGCAGCGCCCGGGGACCAACTCCAGTTCTTTTGCCAGTACCTTGGTCAGGGGCACTGACAGGAGTATTAACCCTAACATACATGTCTTTCTTGATGGTGGGAGGAAACCGGAGCACCCGGAGAAAACCCACACGGACATGGGGAGAACATGCAAACTCCACACAGAAAGGACCTGTGTGGAGTTTATGCACAGGTCAACACGTTACTGTAAATAATACATAGCGTCATTAGTGGGTAAATACCAGTCATTCATCAATACTGCATCACACAAATGAATATAAGTCCAAAAAACATCCTGGAATGGTCATAGGTGATTTTTTCAATTTATTATGTACTGTATTTGGCACGATATTTAAAAAACGATTCACTTAAATGGAATATTATCATTGCATCTCATATTCGTCAGCACAGAGGGACAAAGCCTGGGAAGTTTTTGAACCTCTATGTATTTATGTATTTTTTTTTTATGTTGTTCTGTCACAGTCCTACAGTAACTTCCAATGCAGGTTTTGGGTCACGCCCTAGAGATGTACAGAATAAACCTGCCACACAAAAATGTCATTCATTCTCATGTGTTGTTTTGGAGCTGTGACTGTTGGACATTTAATGGTTCTTGGTTCTATATAATTTATCTTGTTGCTACACACACACACATGCACACACACATCACATGGCACTCTGTTTCTCTGTGCCTTAGTTTAAGCCATGAAGCCACCGAGTTGCTGACATTATCTCCTCGGCCCTCGTGGTTATTTCCTAAACAATGAAAGGTGCTATGTGTAGCATTTTAACATCAGTTACTACCACGTTCATTTGTAAACCTCTGGGGGCATGCTCGTTTCAATAGCTGAATATCCGGAACCGGACCTCAGCTGGGCCGGCCACGCCCCTTTATGCTGACGTTACCGAGTGCTCGCGCTGTTACAAGGATCACTATTATCCAGATTTCCTTCGACCATTACGGCCGATTTTCAGACAAATCCCAAATCTTTTTTAAACAAACACCACCATGAACAAGACGATTAGCAGCTTCTAGTGGCCTCTACATTATGAGCACTTGGTCGAGCACCTCGACCGCTTTATGTCAGCTTCACTCTTCTCGCTGTTTCAACCTCTGGCTGTTATTGGCTGTGATCAGGTACTCTCATCAGCTCTTATCCTTCTTATTCTCCTAACACACTTTGCAAATGGAAGCAGTGGGGCTTTATGGGAAATGTAGTTTTAACTGTGAGAATGGCAAAATGCGACATGTAGCACCTTTAAGGACAGAGACGACACTCCTGAAACTCAATCCTCACATGACAGCAGCAAGGGCCTCACCAGTCACACACATACTCTCCCTCTCACTCACACACACACTTCATCCCCTGCAGAGGCCCATGTGACCGCAGCAGGAGACGAGCAGAGCCTGCAGGCCTGTCTTTGGGACGTCCCGTGTGGTTTCACATGTACGCCCTTCTTACCCAACCACAACCCTCCCTCTGTCTCAGCTGCACCCCTGCCAAGCTGTTTCAGAGAGTTCTTTTTAGAGTCTTACTGTAAATCAGTGGTGTCGAGAGTTTGGGAGTCCACTCGTCTGTTGCCGATAAACCATGTCCGCATCAACATTCTTTGTGGTCGTGTGTATCGGAGTGCCTCGTGATAGGGCTGGGCGATAATTCAATATTAGCGTTTATCATCTTTCAGTGGAATCATGTCGCGATGATATGGTGATTTTGGGATGTGGTGACAATTCTGCTGTCTAAATTGATGATAACAAGCACATTTTACTCAAAACATACTTTGTATTTATTTTTTTTGTTACCCAAAATGAATTACGAAACATTTTTCAAGGAATATTATTTGAATTTCTATTTTGACGCCACACCTAACATTACCATTCAATTCAACTGGATTTAATGAGATTTTGCATACGTGAGCCATATCATGATATATATCGATACCGGGGGGGAAATCTTTGTGATTATGTATTTGTGTGATATTGATTTCAACTATATTGCCCAGCCCTAGCTTTGTGTGTGCCGTTAGGCCTATCTACAAGTGTCTGGATCATTGGTGTGTGTGGAGTGAGAAGGGCTTCTGTGCTGTACCCTGCCTTACAGAGAGCGTCTCCGCGGACGGCCAGACTCTTGTTGGAACAGGCTCCACCTATTTATTTATTTATTCGCAGACAACTTATATTTGAACCATATTCCTCGCTGTCACCATGGCAACACACCTAACCTCTCCATATCTCTCTCTTCCCCCCTGGGACGGTCTCCCGCGGCTCCAGTTCCTTTTTATTTTACTTTAATAATTATTTATTTTTTCTTTTTCTGTTCATTTTCAGACGCACACTCACTGAAAAATCATAAATAACTGACTGTGTATATCAAATGTGCAAGAATAGTTTCGATCCTACAGTGGTGCGACCGATGATTCATTCTGTCTGTTTTCACAATAAAATACCGCAGAGACTATTGAGTGCTGCTTTAACGTGTGGATGTGTTGGTGTCAGTTTGGTGTCTAATATGAGCTGGTACATGACTTCATCAGGAGCCGCTGCCAGAAACACACAAAGAACAGGAAGAGGGCCGTGAAGCCGTCTCTGTTTCCATAGTTACCGCCAAGATATCTCTTTCAGAATGGGAAAAGATGGCAGTGATACCCCAAGAGAGTGTCTTATTTCTGTCATTTTTTACTGTGATTATTGGTAAGACGGTGATGTAATCGCTGTCTGCCAACATCACCGGAGTATCGTAATTGCAGTATAAAGGAGGT
Source organism: Poromitra crassiceps (assembly GCF_964638095.1). Taxonomy (NCBI): domain Eukaryota; kingdom Metazoa; phylum Chordata; class Actinopteri; order Beryciformes; family Melamphaidae; genus Poromitra; species Poromitra crassiceps. The sequence continues at coordinate 47,957,900 of NC_139624.1, forward strand.
CCTCAACGGGCTTACAGCTTCTACATCATATGAGTGTGTTCTGTTTGAAAGTACATAAACATGAGACATAAAGTACCAAAGATGCTCACCAGAAAATGATTAGAATGTATTTAAAATTAAATTTAAAGTCCATTTGAAATGAAACTATCAAAAGAAAACAATGAAACATGAAAACAGATGAAAACGTTTAAAAAAAAAAAGGAAGCCCATAACACTGTAGGCTATTCTGTGCAGGGATATTTATTTTAGAGCTTTTAAGATGGCAGTAGGCTACTCATTCTAACCACTAGTGGTGCAACTGTATAACTTAAAAAAATGCCCTTAAATAATGAAATAAATAATTCCCTTTCAATGCATCAAAGTATTTTAACACGTGTGAAAACGAGAAACGGAGTCTTTGGTCTCGGTGGCTTAAGCTTGGTCGATGCTCCATTTATGTTGTTGCCACAGGTTCAGGCTATATAAGCAAGAGTCGTCCAATTTATAATCTCAGCAGGGAATGATTCATGACATCACTGATGATGTCACAATGTCTATGACATCACTGTGTGAGATGTCACAATATTGCATCATCAATTCACATAAGTTCACTGGACAGTGTCATCACAATAGTGTTGAGGACGTGATCTTACGCACATGATCTCACTGTGTTCACGTGTGACTTTTGTGATCTCAGGCCCTGTTTTCTTTGATAACGCCGCCTTTACTGTCACTGTGTAAAGTGGCGAAATGCATTTCAGGTGACGACACAGGCCCCCTTCGCCATGGAAGACATGATAGACAATAGGAGCATTGAACTAGCCCAATACAGCCTATGGCACAATGAATCGCATTGGCATTCAACAAAATGATAACGATTTGCTAAAAACACATAATCTGTGTTAAGTGCCCACTACTAACGTTGCGCATATTAATGAATCACTCCCGCATTAAATAATTGAAGACAACTCATGGCCAAATGCATTTCCTCAAGTCCCAATTGTGCTGCAAAGAAAACAGGTCTTTTTGTGGGGTTTTACTGGGTTTTTATTCTGTAATGGACCAATCTGGACTGGAGCAGTTTCCCAGCAAACATCGTCTTGACCGCGACGTCACCAGACGATAGAATTGTGGTTTGGCATCTACCATCTAAGTCTGACGTTCTCTCCACGTTCCTCCAAAGTAACGTTTAGACTGTCACTTCAAAACAAAAAATATTGATCTCATATTGCTTTGAAAACACCACATGTAGGTGTCTTTTGTGTTTTTGTTGAATAAAATTACATTTGATTGACAATTTACCTGTTGTGTGATCAGATAGTGACAGTGTGACATGCACTCCACCTGCAATGACGACTTTTATTGAACGCCCTTTTCTTTTTTTAATATGAAAACACGTTTATGTCATATAAGTGCAAGTGTCTCTTGCTATGGGCTTGTATTTATCACAAACTTCCTGAATCCTGTGATATTGTCCCATTTCTCTTGCCGTAACTAAACGCAGTGTTGTGGGTTTTGGATGTGCTATGCTGTCTGCTAAAGTCACGTTGGTTACATTATCGTAAATTATATAAATATACCTGTCTCATCGCTGGTTGAAATCATGAAACAGAATTAGGGAGGCAGCTAGCCTATCAATGCAACTTCCAGTAGGGACGTCATGTCAAAATGCCAAGTTCTCAATGTTAAGTATCTCTATATATGACCAAATCCGTAGTATTTGTAACTAATTCCGTGGCTGTGAAGCGGGCGCCGCAGGATCGAATCCCCCATGAGGGAATCGTTGAATCTGGACACGTTGTGGGGAAGTAGAGGAATTACGTCGCTAAGATTTCCATTTCGGATATATAATTAGACCCTGACTAGATGTAGTGGTTTGACGTGCAGCAGACGGTCGTTATACGTGAAAATGTTTGCTGGGTTATTACCATTCGCATGGAAAATTCATTTAAAGTTTAATCCTACAAAGCTAAATCAAGCCCGTTAGAAATTGACAAAATAGAGGAAGCTAGGCATTTTTACCGTCAAAATAAAAGCAGTAATTTTTAACTGGGTAAATAAAAAACCGAACTGTTGACTCACTATACGGGTCAAAATTGACTTTTAATTGTCTGTGTCGAGTGTGTTCTATGTGTTTCGGATCACACACACACAAAAAGGCATTATTGTGAAGGTTTTAACCAGAAGTTTCCATGTTATTCTGGCTCACTTGACGCTGCTCTGAGTTTCTTGCAGCTTCAGTCTGCAGACAGATCATTATCACAAACACTGTGTATAAATCAAAGGCGAGAACGCAACGACAGTTTGCCGTTTTATACACAGACTGTTGTCGTCTAAACATGGCCTCACTGTGTTCACGTGTGACTTCTGTGTTCAGACGCGACTTCTACCAGTGACATAAGTGAGTGATGGCATCAGTGCCCAATGCCCATGACATCATCAGCGACCTGGCCACTTTCTTTCTTTCGGGAGAACAGACGGATGGTCGGACATACACGCCATAAAAATAGGATAGAATTATAGCTGCTGCACAGCAATGGGTTGTGGCCGGGCACTGACAGAGATGCTTATGTCATTTTTTGCAAGTCCAAGTCAAGTCTCAAGTCTTTGAACTAGAGTCCAAGTCAAGTCTCAAGTCTTTTAGCTATAGTCCAAGTCAAGTCTCAAGTCTTTAGTCACAAGTCCAAGTCAAGTCTCAAGTCTCTTATGGATGAGCTTTCTATTATCTGCTGCATGCAATCCAGTCTGCTTAGAACACTGCCGTTCATGACAGGTCTGGGGCAGAAGTAAGGCAGCAGGTTAAGTATGTGGCAGTTGAACATAGAAGCAGAGAGAGTAGGGACAGTGGAGGCAGAGAGAGAGAGATAGAATGAAACATTGCTTATTTATACTTTGGCATGACATCACCAATGACATCACAGCAAAACTATGACATCACCCACCCAGTCTGCTCAGCCAGGAAGGATGGCCTCATTGATGACATCATCACTGATGACATCCATGCTCAAGTGACATCACATCATTAGGTAATTAGGGAAATTACGATGCTCTTTATCATACATACATGCATGGCGGCAGAATTCAAAATACTGTCAAAAATTCAGTTTCTGAGATACAATTCTGAGATTTTGCACACTTCAACTACTGTGACAGCAAAATCTTGTCAATTTCTTTTGTGAAGATTTTAGCTTTATTTATCAAGAATTTGCAGTAGCTGTTTACAGTACCATTTACAGTAAAACATTTTGATCAATTGAAAATCAGTTTGAATTTTTTGTGTAGGACAGTCTAACGATGCAGATGCTGAACTTTGGTGTCGTTTGAAGAAAAAATTTGGGAGGAGTAAGGTTTAATTCATTTTTGCAGTTTTGCGGTCTTTGGACTTCATAATTGGCCATAGCTTGCACTCTACACAAGTTTCTCCTCACTTGGGCCCACATTTCAGTGAAAGTTGCAAAGCCGTAGTCCATACTATGCCTGATTTGTTATGAATTTTCAAAGTTTGAAACTTTAGACGGTCTGTAGCGCCACCATCAGGACTATTGGCACCAAATTCGCGTCGACTAAGTTTGGCATGGGACTGGACCTTTGTGCAAAGTTTGGTTTATTTTCATGTATGGGAAGTCCAACTTCCCGGGAGAAGAAGAAGAATAATAATACAGGCAAATACAAAATGGCCCGGCCGCTTCGCTGGCCCGGCCACTATTAATAATGGCAAATGCAATAAGTGGCCCTGCCGCTTCGCTGGCCTGGCCACTAACAAGAAAGATCAGTAACTTGATTGCTTGTCGGAAACAACCTGTTGTGTAATGTTGTGATATCATTCGTAGCCTGATGGACCAGAGTGGGCCAGTTTTTGGGAAAAGGTGTGGCCTTCGACAGCTCAGCGTACTCTTGCATGGATGCACCTGCTTTTTCCAAGCTGTGGGTGGCTCATTGAAACTGCAGCAGCTGTGTTTGTCTCTCTGCCTACATATAGCTGTCCATCTCAGTGCCTGCACTGCCTCACTGCAAGGCCTCGGGCTCTGTCATTACGCCGACCTTCTACTGCGCTCCGTGGTTCTTTTCAAGTGGCCCGCTTTGATGCAAAGGGGGGAAAACCCAAAGCAAGATGGCTCTGATCCCTGAAACTCCACAGATTATTAATAATAAACAAGACACCGAGTCTAATAATGGCGTGGCCATATACGAGGGATCAGCCAATCAGCATTTTTGTAAACAAACGGCATGGAAACAGCAATGGGACCCTATGGACCCTGAGCTTGAGCGTCTCACTCTAGCCGGCTATGCTGTTTACACTTTAAAAATTGCAAACAGTCCACACAACTTTAACATGACATGCATATACATCAAACTGTTGAGCTACTTCTGCTCTCACTCAAAATGTCAAAATATAAGCAATGTGATGTATAGCTTTTGAGATATTAACGTTTGTTTGGCACAACTCATACTAGTTAACTGCTGTGGGATTCTGCATTTCTGGGGCACACTACAGCAATGTTTTAGGTTTTTAGGCCTTCACACTCACAGAGCCATTGTGACATCATCAGTATCCCTTCCCTTCTTCCCACTGATGATGTCACCCATGATGTCATTGATGTGTCACTATTGACATCACTGTCAACATGACTGCTCTGCTGCCGTGGCAGTAGTGAGGGGGGCCTTTTGTAAAGAACAAAAAAATAATTAATAAATAATAAAAAGCCCCCACTTTTAATGCTGTGGCAGTACTGCAGCAGTACCACAGCAAAGTGGCCAAACTAATTGAGTAACAACTGTAAGTGATATCATCTGTGATTTAGACATTGGTGCTGTCATAGACATTGTGACACCATCAGTGATATGAGGCTCTTAAGTAGGGCCAGTGCAATTCGGGTAATTTGAGATCTCAACATCACCTTCTTCTACTGGCTTTCCGGCAGACAGCGGGCTCTATTCTCCCACAGGCCATCGGCGCTATTACGGGCCTTAACCGCAAAAAAACGTGCCTTGCGCCTGTTTCGGCAAGATAGCAATAGGCTTTAGGCTGCCAAATGCGCTTTAGGCCGAATGGGCGTGGCGCAGTCCCAAAGTGGGCGTGTCGGCGCTAAATACGAGCCTAGTGATATCTTGGGACCTGGCCTACATTTAGCGCTTTGCGCTTTTGAAAAGCAGGCCTATTCTGTGCCTTCACTGCTTCTTCTCTGTCACCCTTCTCTCTCTCTCTCTCTGAGTTCCCAGCATGCATTGTGTTTCTTCATTTCGCTACTAAATAGCCACCAAATGAGCCAAAATAGATATAAAAGGTAGTTCTAAATTAATGTGTAATGGTAACACAGCCTGCCATTGTCAACATTTCAATATTGGACCAAATCAAACATCGAAATGAAAACACCACCCTATGTGAAACATATATGTCCTCCTGGGCCTATATATACCCCTTGTCGAGTTAACGTGATTTAGAGAAGTAACAGCGGAACGCGCTTCGGAACGCGCTTCTAATGGCATCTGCTATACTGTGATGTCCCTCCAATAACTTGGCCCTATTTCACATTTAGTTTTACAATAAAAACACATTTATGCAATGACTTGACATAATGTAGGGTATATTTATGTGCATCATCCTTCCTGCAGCAGGCGAGAGAAAATGATATCTTTCTGGACAAACTTTCACCAATCTAATAGGCTATATTTTTCTAGCTGATGCATAGAACATTATTTTCACTTTGATCTTGCTATAGTGTAGCGTATTTACATGCTTGCAGTATTTAAACTGCAGTTAGATTGGTTTGCATAATAGAAGCATAATAATATGGAATAATATAGCCTATAATGGAGACAGCAGACTGGATGAAGGGAGGGGGGGGGGGGGGGGGCAGAGCGCTTGGCTTTCGTCAGGTTTTGCGGGATCAGTGGAATTGGAGCTAAAAAGGCAAGCGTGCGATTCGTTTATTGCACTCATCCAATGAGCATGACGGTGCATAATTTTACGCTTAAAAGGCGTGGTTGTAATGCTTTGGGCTGCATCTAGCGCCAGCAGGACGATATCAAGTGCGCCTGTCCACGCCCACTGCTTTGCGCTGCGGCTGGCGCTCGGCCTAGAAACTGCGCAGCTGCAACGATAGGGCCCAGCATGCCTTGCGGCATTGCTGCCTCTCACAGTTGGATGGTCTCACTCTAGACCTGGTTCTTCTTTAAAATTTCCGGTGTTTCTCACAGCTGCTCAATCTTGGCTGTTGTGTCTCCTCTCATGTTCCTCCGCTCCTCATCCCTCCTGAGCAACAACGCACCTTCACCTTCGTGAAGGGGACCTCCGTTAATTCATTCCCCGCCAGGGTTTCTGACCATTTTCGGTGATTTTTCTGGGACCCACAAAATATTTTATTCTACAGTATGACTATGTAAACACAGAATATCCCAAAATACAGAACAAAGCCTCTACTTTCATGGGGGGGGGGGGGGGGGGGGGGGGGGGGGGGGTTGTTTCTGCCTCTTCCGTTCTTTAGTTATCGACACTTGAATATGTAGTTTTCAGTAAAAACGGCCATCGATCACTAGGAAGTCGAGATACATGCCTGTTTGTCCAGCGAAGCGAATGAGAAATTCACCCCGCGTGGAGAGCATACGGGGCGGTCACGCTCTCATGTTCTCCATGGGTCTGGTGCTTCCTGTTACTCGATGTGGAGGTCTGGGGGCAGATTTGACGGCTGAAATTTACACACAAATTTTGTGAGGGTTCACAAAGCGGATTATTAATTTAAGTGACAGGAGAAGTGATTGGTGGGCATTTACCATGCTTCTAGTGAAAGAAATCCTCCAGCGTTGAGTGACTGTCACAAGCCCCGTGTCACAATGCGCCGAGCCCGGGGAAACATGTCCTTGCACCGCTTTGCGGTTGAGACATGTTTATGCAAATTGTGGATGAATTTAAATACCTCGGGGTCATACTTGAGTCCGACCTATCTTTCAAAAAACACATAAAAAAAATGGTCCATGTCTTGAAATATAACATTGCAAATTTCCGGCATATTAGAAATTCACTATCTACTGAGGTTGCCATGACTTATTTTAATGCTATGATATTATCTTATATGCATTACTGTATGTCTTGTTGGACTTAGGCTAATAAAACGGCACTGAGCCCAATTCGTGGACAAGCTCTTAAAGTTTTGGACAGGAAACCTAGACAGTATCACCATTGTAACATACTTAGTAAATATAATTTATTAAACCTTGATAATTTAATTATGTTTTCTGACCTCCGTTTAATTTATAAAATACTCCACAATGCCGCCCCTCCACCATTGCAAACCTTTGTACAGTCCTGCTCTGAGATAACTAGAGCACTAAGGTCTGCATCGAGAGGGGACTGTAACGTTCCTCTGAGAAAGTCGCCCAGACTGCTTTCTCCTTTAAAGCAATAAAGGAGTGGAATAAGGTACCCAGTAATATAAATAATTTTCCAACCTACATGGTGGTACTGTCTGGTGTGTGTGTGTGTGTGTGTGTGTGTGTGTGTGTGTGTGTGTGTGGGGGTGGTGTTTTATTCTTGGCATCTATATAGATGTTTGCATGTATGTATTTGTTTTGTACTATTATCTATTTCATACTAACCTGTGCCCTTTCCCTGTTTTTTACACTTCATGTATTTTATTGTGTGTTTTTTTTGGGGTTGATGTACTATCACGGCAATGGCGGGGAATGAGTTAATAGAGATTTCAGCCCAGGGGCGGAAGCCATCGTCTGGTTCCAAAAATTCTTCAGTGATGATACCACCTCAACATCACCTATTCTATGCATCAGGTCATGGGTTATGTCATCAGTGGGTGCGAATTTGCATGTGGTGCTGTTATTGCCTGTCTGACATAATTTGTAGGCCTACATCTTTTTTTGTAAATAAAGTCAAAACAAAAGCTGCCACCAGATAACTTACAAATACTTGGGGTTTTAATAGATGATGGTCTTACTTTTAGGTATCATATAGAGTCCTTGGTGAAAAGGCTGAGACTCAAATTGTTTTTCATCAAGTTTTTATTTTAGAAACAAGTCCTGTTTTTCTTTTGAGGTAAGAAAAAAGCTTGTCTCTGCTACTTTTCTACCTGCACTAGATTATGGAGACATTTTGTACATGCATGCTCCTGTAGGTTCTTTACGTCTGCTGGACATTGTTTATCACGGGGCTTTAAGGTTTATCACAAACTGTAAAAATCTAACTCACCACTGTGTTCTCTACCAGAAAGTGGGCTGGCCATCCCTGACTCTACGTAGGCTGAGTCACTGGTATCTTTTTATTTATAAGGCGATATTAAAACAACTCTCAAATTATTTGTGTACATACATTGTCCAGCAGAGCAACAACAATTACTCTTTACGCTCACAAAACCTTTTTTTATTGAATGTGAAAAGGGCTCGTACAGAAAAAGGCGTTTCAGTTCTCAGCCCCGATGGCATGGAATGAGCTCTAGAAGGACCTGAAATTACAGGAGCTGGTCTCATTAAATGTTTTTAAAACAATGGTTAAAGGTAGGGAGGTCAGTGAAAGTTTCAACTGTTTTTTTCTTCATAGTTTAACTTGCTTTTATGAATCACTGAATGTGTGTGTAGCCTACCATGTAGTGTTGTAATGTTATGAGATGTTTGTTGTGGCGTCTGCAACTTGTGTAATTTGATGCTGCTTTTATTGGCCAGGTCCCTCTTGAAAAAGAGATTCTTAATCTCAATTAGGCTAACCTGGATAAATAAATGTTAAATAAAATAAAATAAAAATATGTGAATTTCCTATTTTTGTGGACCATATTACATGGACCAACCAACAGAGTGACGTATAGAGCTGCTGTATTACTTTATACATAGCTTTTATAACTGTTTTATAATTAATATCACACTTGAGGTCATGCTGTTACGTCTGTGATTATGTTTGGCACTTGGCCTGCGACGTGACGAATCCGATATACAGTACAATATCACTCCCTCTCAAGTGATAATCACTTAATTATTCACTGGAATCATAATGTCAATAGTGATAACTTCCATTTCGTCAAGAAAATAGACTGAATACATTTTATTAAATTCCTATTCCTTCAGTCTTCACTACATGCACAGACATGGATAAACTGCAGCTTGAGTTGTTGGCAGAGGCATACTGCCAGGCGGTTAGTGATTTTGAACTAATTGTCATATAGCCTAGCTATATGTCTACGGGGGAGGGGGCGGGGGTCTAAAATTATTTTGTTCGCCAATGTTATTTTTTTTTATTTTTGCTCCAACTGAAATGTTTCATGGTCACTCATGATTCAGTAGGTCACATGTTGACTTGGTCCCATCCTTAAAAATCGTTATATAAGGATTTTTCGAAATGACTATGGAGAAAATGAATGGAAACTCACTTCTGGGGCAAAAGATGTCACGTGACTGTTCAGCTCTATTGACCTTGCTAGTATGGCTGACTGGCACTGGAAAAACTTCCAAAAAGATGTTGGTGTGATGAAGAAGCGAGCCATGAGGCAGAGGTATAGTGAAAAAAAGTGGGGGTTTTTAACCCCCCAAAAAAGCAACAAGAAAGGCTGAGCTACAAACATAAACAGTTCATAATTATACACACAACCTCACAGCAGGCTGTTACTCTGTCTTACAAAGTTGGAATGACCTGTTTACAGTATATACACCTTAATTAATTTGGACTGAACCCTACTCACGGCCAAACACAGGGTAAAGTCTGAAAGAGGTATCAAACATGTAAATGCAAAATATGTTTTCAAACATTACACATGTTGACCAACAAAGCAATAAACAGTCACCATATTATGTGGACAACACAGGTTGACTATCTAAACAGAGCACTAAACAGTCACCCTATTATGTGGACAAATCTCCCACATTAACTCCCTCCCACATTAACTTGGTATGGCCCAGGTAAGATTCTACACAGGTGATGTACATTATCTTAGCAATAAGCATAAGCAACTTAATTAGCAGTTAGCATGTAGCACTGTTGGGGAAATAGGGTGGTGCTTTAACTTAGCAGTTAGCATGCAGAACTGTTGGGGAAAAGGGTCAGGTGCATCAACCTAGCAGTTAGCATGTAGCACTGTTTGGGAAATAGGGTCAGGTGCTTTAACTTTGCAATTAACATGCAGCACTGTTGGGGAAATAGGGTCAGGTGTATTAGCTTGTATTAGCTCGAAATACTATAGTAACTACCATGGCCCTAACTAGCTATGAGGACGGGGAGGTCCGGACCTCCCCTAATATTTCAGAGAAAAAATAAAACAATCTGCATGGAAAAGCATGAAAAACACGGGATCGCTTTTATTTTGAAACGAAAGGCAGGTCAGGCAGGAAGTCAGGAATCTGACGCCGCGTCCGTGGTAACTTGAATCCAAGAGAGCAGCAGCATGGTGGTGAATGATGACTGTCTGTCTGCCTGGCGAGATAATTGAAGGTGAGCGAGCTGCGAGACAGTGAGCGAGTGAACGACAGACAGTGAGTGACACTGACAGATTTTTTAGCAACAACCAAGAAAGTAAGTGTCTAGTCTGTCTCTTAAGTAATGTTACCTGTGTGACACGTTGGGATGCTACTGGCTAATCATGCATGATGCCAATTGCCAAGCTCCCGAAGTCAGGTATGCAGGTGGCTATATGCATGGTTTCGGTTTCATGACCCAATAAGTAACAAAAAGAGGTGGTGTAAAGTTAAAAACAACATAATATATTTTATTTTATTTTTCAATCGTTCCTATCAGGAATAAATAAATGTCCCTCTGTATGTTTTTTTTTATTATCGATGATGACTGTGTGTTGTGTACGGCTTGGGTTGTGTACCTGTGTTTGTAGGTGTCATTTTGATATGAATTTGGCTAAAACAGTTTGTGTTTGTTAGTTACAATTATGTTGACAGGAGAGCTGAGCAGGTGGTGACATGAAAGAGAATATACTGAATAATGACATCACAACAGTATAATCCTAATGTTGATTTAAAATGATATATTACTCTAAATATGGCTAAAAAAGGGGGGGGGGAAACTAAAAAAAAAATTCTGGCTAAAACAGTTTGTGTTTGTTAGTTACAATTATGTTGACAGGAGAGCTGAGCAGGTGGTGACATGAAAGAGAATATACTGAATAATGACATCACAACAGTATAATCCTAATGTTGATTTAAAATGATATATTACTCTAAATATGGCTAAAAAAGGGGAAAAAAAAACCTAAAAAAAATTCGGCACCGCCGAATCCGCCTCCCCTTGCTGGACCTCCCCTATTTCGGAACCCTGGTTACGGCCCTGGTAACTACAGTTAATGCACCTGACCCTATTTCCCCAACAGTGCTGCATGCTAACTACAGTGTAGTTAGCATGTAGTTAACTATAGCATGCGGTATTGTAGTTAGCATGCTGTTAGTTAGCATACAGCGGCACTTAGCATGCAGCACTGTTGGGGAAATAGGGTCACGTGCATTAACTGTAGTTGGCATGCGGCACTGATGGGGAAATAGGGTCAGGTGCATTAACTTAGCTGTCGGCATGCAGCACTGTTGGGGAAATAGGGTCAGGTGCATTAACTTAGCTGTCGGCATGCTGCACTGTTGGGGAAATAGGGTCAGGTGCAATAACTTAGCAGTTGGCATGCAGCATGTGTTGGGGAAATAGGGTCAGGTGCATTAACTTAGCACTTAGCATGCAGCACTGTTGGGGAAATAGGGTCAGGTGCATTAACTTCGCAGTTGGCATGCATCATGTGTTGGGGAAATAGGGTCAGGTGCAATAACTTAGCAGTTAGCATGCAGCACTGTTGGGGAAATAGGGTCAGGTGCATTAACTTAGCAGTTAGCATGCAGCACTGTTGGGGAAATAGGGTCAGGTGCATTAACTTAGCAGTTGGCATGCAGCACTGTTGGGGAAATAGGGTCAGGTGCATTAACTTAGCAGTTGGCATGCAGCACTGTTGGGGAAATAGGGTCAGGTGCATTAACTTAGCAGTTGGCATGCAGCACTGTTGGGGAAATAGGGTCAGGTGCATTAACTTAGCAGTTGGCATGCAGCATGTGTTGGGGAAATAGGGTCAGGTGCATTAACTTAGCACTTAGCATGCAACACTGTTGGGGAAATAGGGTCAGGTGCATTAACTTAGCAGTTGGCATTCAGCACTGTTGGGGAAATAGGGTCAGGTGCATTAACTTAGCAGTTGGCATGCAGCACTGTTGGGGAAATAGGGTCAGGTGCATTAACTTAGCAGTTGACATGCAGCACTGTTGGGGAAATAGGGTCAGGTGAAAAGGCAGGGGAGAAGCCTTTTCACAGTGTGTTGATGGAGGATTGGTTATTTTGATGGCAATGCTAACGCAGTCATCATGCGTCCTCAACCTGCCAGCGTTCCTCCTCCCGGGCTGACCTTGTGGTCCAGGCTGTGCAATGTCAGAAATACATGCCGCCTTCCCTCCCTCCCTCCCCTCTCTAACCAGACACCCTGTCATTAGAGGGAGGCCAACTCCAGCAGGGAAGTGGTGTGTGCGTGTGTGCGTGCGTGTGCGTGTGTTTGGTGGAGGACGAAAAAGCAGAAAAGCAGCTATACGGTATGTTCAAACCAAGAAATTGAGAGAGAGGCAGGGGGAGAGAAGGAGAGGTTTTCCATGCCACCCGTCTCTTCTGATTAGTGACTTGAAGAGATGCATTTTGTCACGTTTTTTGGGTTTTTACTTCCTTTTCTCAAAACAGACAAAAATAGAGGCTAGTGCAGCCTGAAAGTCATGTTGAACTCTGTAGTACCTTGGGATGTGTGGGCTGCCTGGACATGAGGAAACCACAAAATCAAAATAAAATAAAATAAATGTGAGAGACTCGTTTCTTATATTTTATATATTATATTTCATATATTTAAAATTTTACAGCATGGTCACTAGGGGCCGGGGCATCTATAAGAGGGTATGTCTGTCCATATGCATACTGCTCCGTATGTCCCCCCGAAAGAAAGAAAGAAAGAAAGAAAGAAAGAAAGAAAGAAAGAAAGAAAGAAAGAAAGAAAGAAAGAAAGAAAGAAAGAAAGAAAGAAAGAAAGAAAGAAAGAAACCCTCACTGGCTACACAAACCGCAAAGACATGTTTGGTGTAGTGTGGTTCTTCTTCTTCTAATGGCTTTCTGGCAGACTGGATGCCTTGCAGCACATTGCTGCCTCTCACAGAATATTACACAAATTCCAGACTCGGGGGTCCGCCCCCTCCTCAATGTTCCTCCCTCCGGCCGCCTCGCTCACCTATTCGACCTCTGTGTTTCCGTACCTCTGGGCTCTCGTGCCAGCACGCCAACCTCCCTCGCTGCTCTACGGCTCTGACTCGATGTTGCTCTAGTGTGGTTGTGGCCCTATGCTACATTTAGGAGGTTATGGGAGATAATGACATCATCGATGATATAGGCCTATGATATCACTATAGTAGGGACCTGGTCACCAGGCCGAGCCCTCAATAACTGTATGACATCATCAGTGACCAGGCCACTTTCTTTCGTGGCCACGCCATCAAAATGAACGATTCCCACACCAGCTGCAACAGCACCGCCACGCGTAAATTCAGCTCGAACATGCTGGCCGCTCAAATTGGACGTGCTGTTTTGCTCCGCGCTGGTTACAACTTCAGAATCAGAATCAGCTTTATTTGCCAAGTATGTAGACATACGTTGCTCTCAATGTACTTACAAAGGAAAAAGAAACGGTATAGCATACAAGCTCAAATGAACAAACAAGGACAGCGATCAAAGGTAGCCTATATAAAACAAGTTAACTGCCTAAGTATATGTAAACCACACTGGATTGTAAACAAGGCTATAAGTCAGATATTGCACCGTTGTTTATCGCTCTGGAACAGTAATTTAACAGTTATTGAGTTATTGAGACACAGCTTTAGGATAGTTATTATTACAGTTATTGCAGTTAACACGTTCCACCTTAGAGTAGTGTGTGTGTGTGTGTGTGTGTGTGTGTGCGCGTGTGCGTGCGTGTGTGTCGGGGCTCGGGGGGGGGGGGGGGGGGTTATATGCAAGAGGTAGGTGCAACAGGTAAAGTGATTAAAGTGTACAGCAAAGTGTTCGAATGGAGTGATCAAGTGACTGGTTGAAATGTTCATCAGAGTGATGGATGGCCTGTGGGAAGAAACTGTTCTTATGTCTGGTTGTTTTGGTGTACGGTAATCTATACCTCCTACCAGAGTGGAGGAGTTCGAGCAGGTCATATCCAGGGTGAGATGGGTCTTTGATGAGCCCATTTTTTGACTAGAGGTGTACAAGTCCTGGATGGAGGGAAGGTTGGCACAGATGATTTTTTTTGCAGTCCTGACTGTCCGTTGCAGTCTGTGCATGTTCTTTTTGGTGGCAGACCCAAACCAGACAGTGATGGAGGACGGACAGGATGATGGTGGTGTAGAACTGGATCAGCAGCTCCTGAGGCAGTTTGTAATTCCTGAGCTGGCGTAGAAAGTACATCCCCTGCTGTGCCTCTTTAATGATTGTGACTCCATTGGACTCCCACTTTAGGTCCTGAGAGATTGTGGATCCCAGGAACTTGTAGGTTTCCACTGTAGACACAGTGCTGCCGAGTATGTTGAGGAGGGGTAGTGCTGGGGGACTCCTCCTGAAGTCCACTATCATCTCTACAGCTGTACAACTTGTACTAACTTCCTGCCTGGCTTCACACAGTCACTCATGGCTTACGCAACAAATAGATCAGACACTGAAACTGTCGCTGCGGGTCTGTACGGTCTAATTTATTAACAAGGGCGCCGAAAGGAAACTGGCTGCGCTTCCAGGCGAGATGATCAGAGGGGTGAAGTTTTTACCACCAGAATTCAGAGCAGTACTGAAGTATGGGTAGAGTTTCTCAGTGAAGGTGCAGCCAGTAAAGGAGCAGATAGGAGCTGCAGCATTTACATCATAAAAGGAGACCAGACCCTCCTCATAATCCACAAACACCCCCACCTTCTGTGGCTTCCTTTTCAGAGAGAGCCAGACATCATGGTTAGCAGCAGCTTTGTACTTACTTCCATTCCTCAAATATATAGACCAGAAGCCATCCTGTGGGCTCAGTGAGTATCCATTCCTGTTGATAGACCCTCTGGCCACTCCTAAATCCCACAAGTCTTCCCTTTAACATGAACCTCATAGTAAAACCTTCCTGAAGAGAAGCTCTGCTTTCCTAACACACTGAGACATTCAGAAAACCTCTCTGGGTTGTCTGGGAAATTCTTCTTCTTTACTTTACCATGATGTACTTGTTTCCCATCATCAGACAGGATGAGAAAGGGATGTGCTGGATCAGGATCCAGAGTCACATCCACTGCATACTGCTGGACCCTCTTCAGCTCAGACTCAAGCAGCTTGTCCATCAATTTCCTGAGAGTCTCCTCCAGCTGAACCAGAGCTCTCCTTACAGTCCCCTCATATGATGTGCAATGGACCCTGACCTCTGTCCAGTCCTTGGTGTGTGGAGGAGTGTTCAGGGATGGGAAGCTTTGGAGGAGGTGGAGGTAGTCTTCAGTGTGTGAGAGCTGCTCCACCTCAGCTGTTCTCTTTATCAGCTCAGATATTTCCTGTTCCAGCTCTTTGATGAAGCCTTCAGCCTGTTCCTCTGTTGTTTTCTGCTTCTCTTCGATCATCTGAATGAGCTCAGATTGGCCTCTCTCTACAGACTGCATCAGAGCAGTGAACACACGCACACTGTCTGCTATCCCTTGGTCTGCATCTTCCTTGTTGAGCTCTACTGAGTATTTGATCTCCTGAATCTTCATTTGTCTCTCTTGGATCATCTGCTGGATTTCAGCCTCAAATTCATCCTTCTTTCTGCCACATTCTTCTTTCAGAGGAACAATTTGATGCGACTTGTGGTCTAAGACAGTGCAGATCAGACACATACACATCTGGTCAGTCTTGCAGAACAGCTCCAGTGGTTTATCATGCTCTTCACACATCCTGCCTTCCAGGCTCTCCACAGGATCGATCAACTCGTGTTTTTTCAGGCCCATCATTCTCTGATGAGGCTCCAGGTGAGTCTCACAGTAGGAGGCCAGACAGACCAGGCAGGACTTCAGGGCCTTCAGTTTGGGCGCAGTGCAGACATCACAGGGAACTTCTCCTGATTTGGCACATGGTTGGTCTGGGCAGCTGCTGGCTTTCATCTGAGCTGACTTTCTGAACTGAGCAGCCATCTCAGATATTAAAGTATTGACATGCAGATCAGGTCTTCTGTCGAAAAGTTTATTACACATGGGACACTGGCATGGGACATTAACATCCCAGTGCTGAGTGATACAGTTTTTGCAGAAGTTGTGTCCACATGGTGTGGAGACTGGATCAGTGAACACATCCAGACAGATGGAGCACAGACACTGCTCTTCAGATAGGAGACAGCTGGCAGCAGACATATCAGACAGACCTAACGTGAAAATGTGAGATAACAACTAGCAACCTCAGCAGTGAGGATTTAAGACATCACTGATGACATCACAATTCAGTCTATGACATCACTGATGATGATGTCACAAATTTTGACATCAGTGAGTATGACATCATCAGCAAATTTTTTTTACATCACTGATGATGTTACAGACAGACAGACATACATGCATGCATGACATCACTGATGATGTCTTGGGCCCAATCTCGTTTTTGAGTTGCCCTTGCTTTGCCCCTTGCCCTTCAAAACATAGCCACAAGGGGTAGGGGTTGAAATCATTTATCTAGGAAATTGGACACCACTCATTACATCATCATTTTCCATCCCTTATAACATTATTAACATTGCGGGGATTCTGCTGTGTCCGATGTCCAGAAAAAATATTTGATCAAATGTGTTCGTCACGTTTCAGTTACAAACATATTGCATAGTATGGAGTATGGAGTGCTGGCTGGCCTTCTGCGTCTGGGAAGTAGAAGATCCCATCACTGGTGACATCATCACTAATTACATCACTCACTGATGACATAACTAACAATTGCTCGAGTGGCAAGCTCTGCAGTGGACTTTAATTACATAATCAGAAACAAGTGCGAATCGCGCGTCCTGGTGGCTCACCTGGTAGCATGCGTACGACGGAGGCTCGGTCCTTCGCACGGCCGACGCGGGTTTGAATCCGACCCGAGGTTCTTTGCCGCCTGTCATCCCCTCTCGCTCCCCACCGTTCCTGTCTGCCTACTGTCCTATCTGAATAAAGGCAAAAATGCCCAAAACATAATCTTAAAAAAAAGGGAAAAGATAAACAAGGGCAAATTCGCAATAGCTGTGACCAGGTATGCAAATTTCCAAAATGCACTTTTTGTGTGGTGTCATCATCCACTCCATTGTGAAATTTGCCCCCCCTTCCCCCCACGGCCCCAATCTCCTACTGAAGTCGGAGTGTGACATCATCCTCTCCATTGTGATGTCAGTCAGAGTGTGACCAGTGTTAATTTTGACAGCACATTTCTATTTAGTCTTAATCATAGTCTTTTGACTAAAATGCCATTTAGTTTTACTCTAGTTTCTGTTGACTAAATCTACGGTAGATATAGCTGACTAAAATCTAACGGGCTTAAAAGTTAAGATAAGCTGTAAAAGATAAGATAAGGACAAGACATAAGTTGTGTCATTCTGCAAACTCACATTGATGATTATAATTCTTCCAGACTGTGCAAGAGGAGATTTTGAATGCTACTGTAGCACTTCCTTACCCCTAGTGATTACACAGGGTAGTGCTCCTGAGTCCTTTGGTGTATAATACCATACACTAATCCCTTTAGGTTGTTTTTTATTTATCCTCTTTGCGTTACCCCTTAATTTATCCCCGAACATGGACCATCTGGATCTCAGTAAGTACCCTTTAAAATATTATCCTTTAAAATATTAATTAACTATGTAGTACTATTATCCAATTATCTATGACTATTCATGAAACCCCTATGTCTAATGGCTAATGGCAAATAAATGCTAACAATATCCCCTTTTCCTTCCTTTGCAGCAACCAATCCCAGGTAAGTAACCCTTAACCCCAGAAATGATGTCACAAACCAGGTAAGTATATAAAAAATAAACTCTACTTTACTGGAAAATGATTAGCAGTAAATAACACATGTCCAAGAAATAAATGAAATCAAATACAGTGTTGCCTCTTCTTTCAGACATACCATACAGCAATAAATCACATCATGGAAATAAAACAATAAACAAACAGTAGGCTATGCAGTTAGTCCAAACTCAAAATGTGCAAATCCACCTTTAAACACTCAATATAAGGCCTTGGTGTACACCTACTAACCCCCCTACGTTGCAGTACTGTACGACGCTCGGGTACGTAGTGGCTTGAATGCCCCTTCACTCCGTGGAGCAGTGAATAAACAGTACCTGTTACCGTGGCGATTGAAGAGTGTCCCGTGCGGTCCGCCAGCAGACAACACCTGGTGATTGGCGGGTGAGATTGGATAGGAGCGAGGCGAAGCAGGTCCGTTGTCGCTCTCCTCAAGGACGTCAGCGGCAGGCAGTTGAGCAGGCAGTTGAGCAGGCAGGCTCGTTGACTTCCCCCGACGACGGCTTGACTCTGCGCTCCTTGCCGGGCACAGACCGAAGTCAGTAATTAATTAACGTCGGTAACCGCGGCACTCACAATGTCTGGCAATGCCAGTTAACACGACGCTCCACTACACCTCGCTGATGCAGCAGCTTGACTGTCCTACCGTGTTAACTAGCCGTAAAACACGGGAAACTGGGCAGTCGTCCTCTCCAACTTGGCTCAAACACAGTCCAAATAGCCCGGCCGTTTTCCTCGCGGCTTCCCGGTCCGTCTTTGCTTGACTCCCGCAGCACACGACACAAACGCCGGCTAACTATGACTTGTTCAGCTAGCTCACTCGTGGAAAACCCGATCCTGCATACAACACAGATCCTCTCTCCTCCACGTCCAAACGCCTTCTCCCTCTCTGCTCCTGCACCGGTCCTCTGCTCCGCCCCTCGCTCCAGCCTCTCCACCAATCACTATCCTCCATTCTTGCTGCAGTGCCTCAGTACCTCCCACTGCGGCAAAATCCCACCAATCATGGCCTGAGTATTATGGGATGTCGGATTATTATGGGATGCCATGAGAAACAAGAAGTCCGTATCCCCTCCCACAATGCATTGCAATCCCCACACTTTTAAAGTGACAGTGGTCAGAAACACAGGTGAAAAGAAACACAGGTGAATGTTAAGCTTGCACAATCAAACATTAATAAATAAAATAGCTTATTAAACAGCTTTTGCCATAACAAAATATAAAACTATAACTAAACCCGTTATTTTAACCCAGGGTTACACTACCATGAAAACCGAGCTGACACACTGCAGTGAATGTGATTTTAATGCCTCAGACTCTCACAGTCACAGTACCAGATAATATCTGAATTACTCAGATTTCTTATACAGCTTTCACATGACTGGGAGAAGCTTGTGACCAAGAGGTCCAAACTCCAGACTGGATAGGAAAGATGGGTGGGGGGATTTATTTATTTATTGTCCTTTCTAACCAGGCAAAAGTTGCCTGAGCATAAAGGGTCAGGAGATGATTCATGGGATGGGAATGGGGGGATCTACAATGTCATCACTGATGACATCACTCACTGATGACATCACTGATGACATCACAGTTGCTCGAGTGACAACACTCAGAAGGCTGACTGGCATCTTGGGGGGAAGGCCGTTGACCAGCAGGATTCGAAGCGGGATCCGTCGAGCAGCGAGGGAGGTTGGCGCGCTGGCACGAGGGCCGAGAGGTCCAGGAACACGACGGTTGATGAGGAGAGCGAGGTGGCCGGAGGGAGGAACATTGAGGGCGGACCCTGAGTCTGGAATTTGTGTAATATTCTGTGAGAGGCAGCAATGTGCCGCAAGGCATCCAGTCTGCCGGAAAGCCATTAGAAGAAGAAGACTCACAACCCTGAGGACAGAGTCGAGAGGAAGAACAGAATGTAGGGAAACAGTGGATGGATAAATCCAGAAGGAGCTGGCAATTCAACATAAAGTATGCCAACTTGTCATAAAACACCACAGAATAAGAAGAAGAACCCTGAAGACAAATGACGTCATCATTGGCTGGCAGCCAAGTGCCTGGCAATGACGGATGATGTCATTAATGATGTCATTAGTCACCCACATGCTGCCTGGCATATAGCGAATTCACGCTTGTTATTGCTTGAGGCCTACAGTACGTCCCAGGTGTTGTTCGTCAACTTTTCCTGGACAAATAAAGATAAAGTAGTGTAATCAAACACTGGCAGGATATCAGGACACAATGGATTATCTAATGTGAAGATAAATCAGATAAATCACTGCTGATTTATGTACTAGCTGATAATCCACTGATTATCTGATGGCACTTAAAGGACAAAGGACCAGAACAGAGCTGTGTCATTCTCAGATCAGGCTAAAGTTTTCATATAGTAGGATGAAGCTCTGCTGAAGTGTTGTTATGATACGTCTAGACTAGAGGCAGGAGGTCACAGTCATTACGTCAGTCTGAGAGGACTTCCTTAATATTTACAATATCATCTTTTCCCACTTATCCAGCTTCACTGATAGTACAATTTAGT
This sequence comes from Poromitra crassiceps, assembly GCF_964638095.1. Classification (NCBI taxonomy): domain Eukaryota; kingdom Metazoa; phylum Chordata; class Actinopteri; order Beryciformes; family Melamphaidae; genus Poromitra; species Poromitra crassiceps. Next base: position 47,978,433 of record NC_139624.1, read on the forward strand.
ACACATATTATTGAGGTAGGATGGGATGGCAGGTTTCGTGCTGGGGGGAGCTCTAGGTATTGAATGACATTGCACATCCGGGGTGAAAGGTTGCCTCTCCATATAATGTATATCGTCAAGCAAATATGTACGACTGAGGGAAGCGGACGCACCTGAGAGGGATTTAACACATACGCCTCGGAAAGAACGCAGCCCTGACGGCATTGTTAGTGGATGCTATTTGGTGGCTAAATAACAGATGCTAGCTAATGTTGGAAGCAAGCCACATCAGAGACTGATACACATTGACAACTTTTGATTTCATAACAAGATACGAGATCTTCAACACGTGAGGTCTCCAGACCATATTTCAAGCTGAAGGCCACTCATGCATAATCCGATCATCCCCTGACGACAGTCAAGTCCTAGCATAATGTGGTCAGTCAAAGTCCTAGTATGACGTCTGCTATGACGTCAAATATGACGTCAGTTAATCCTCATATATATAGCAAGGGTTCTACGTCACCTCTCTCTCTCTGGCCGATCATAGCAGCAGTAGCTTCACGGCAGTCCATCTCCCTCGAAGCGTTGTTTTGCACCAGATCTGCAGACCGAATCAGCACCCACAAGCCTTCTCTACCCGTGGAAGACGTTGGCGAAGCGACCGGACCACAGGCTGCCAGCATAGCCCTGACGAGAAGGCCCAGCGCGCGTTCCCGTGGCACGGGGCGCGCCACTGCGACGGCCCTAGGAGAGCAGAAGACGAAGCGCCGCGCCGTGGACGCCCAAGAACGCGTGCGAGCGTGCCGGAGGGAGAGGCCGCTCGGCGCGGACGTGCGAGAGGCCGCGGGCGAAGACCAGTAGAGGCAGCTGCCCCGAGAGCCGGGAGCCGCTGGGGAAATGCAGGCCGCGGGGCCGCCGCGAGACGCCACGTACTTCCTGGTCGCACTGGCCGCCGGGCAGATTCACGTTGATTGACGGGAACCGGCTTGGAGAAGCGCTGAAGCTGGAGTGCCGTAGCATCTCGGGCACTCTGGGCAGACCGAAAGGTCCATGGGGCGAACGGTTCATTCTGGCGGCAACAGCTGAAATGTAGTGCAATTTGCTTTCCCTTCCAAATCCAGCGACGTAAAATAATCCATTCACGAAAAGAATAAGCACTCCCAGGAATACATGGACGATAAAAGTTTAACGTTACATGCAGTTAAGCAGAAAGTCGCACTCGGCAGTAAAACTCGCATCCATGTAACGTTAATCCATCGGGTGTCCTGTTCTTTCTGTCACGAAGACTATAATCCACCAGATCACATGACGTTTTGTCATCAAGTCTTTAATCCACCGTCACACTTCAGGACATCCTCTTAATCCAAAACAGAGTGTGAAAAGTAGTTATCTCTCTCCTTGTTGTTGTGTTTGTGAAACGGAGGTTTACGGTAACCAGAGACCTTTTATTGTAAAGATGCGACAGCACACAGCCAATCCGCCATTTTGGAGACTAAGCTTCTGCCCCAGCAAGGAGCCGTATTTCAGGCCAAAATGGCCGCAGCGCTGTTTTCAAAAAGGCACTATATACTCTTGCCTTCTCATTCTCAATTATCCTTGCTGTTACACGCAGCTGAGTTTGTTTATTTTCTACCTCTGGGTCACCAGTGACCCCATGTGACTGATGGTGACTGATAAATTAAATTAGGAAGCTTCTGTGATGATGACAATGATAATTTCTTAACTTTAGCCGATCTGAGGGGGTTTATTTGAACAACAATCTTAAAAAAAAAAAAAAAAAAAAAAAAACTCCACTATCACCCCCCCTTCCTGGAGCCCGACGACACCTTCATAATACCAGACTCGCTGTTAGTCGTCTTGGACATGGACGAGGGGACGTTAGGTTTCATAGTGGACGGACATGACCTAGGGGTGGCGTTCGGAGGACTTAAGGGCAGGAAGGTGTACCCCGCAGTGAGCGCCGTGTGGGGACACTGCGAAATACGAATCCGGTACATAAACGGACTCGATCCGGATCCCCTCCCTCTGATGGACCTGTGCAGGCGCTCTGTGCGGGCGGCTCTAGGAAGGGACCGCCTGAGCGGAATCCACGGACTGCCCCTGCCCGCCTCTCTCAAGAGCTACCTGCTCTACCAAGGACGGGGTTGACGACCACAGCACACCGAGCATACCCCGGAGGACCAGTCACCCGTGGATGCGAAAGGACCCATGAGGAAAGTATCAGTACTTCAGCATTTAAACGGGCAATCTACCAGTCCAGTAAAATCAGACGTATTCTCATCTCTTTAATACTCCGTCTGCCCGCAACGGCCCGCCCCACCAAACAGAAATACTGTCTTACATTGCTCTGAAAACACCACATGTACCGTAGGTGTCCCTCGTGCGTTGACTATATAAAGCGAAGCTGACTGACAAGTTATTTGGCCTGTGATCTGACTATTCTATCCAGTGGGCATCTCAGCCTGCCTATTTCCGACGCCTAAGCGGAAATCGCTTTCTGGCAAATGGCCAGCGGGAGTCACAATAATAATAATAATAATAATAATAATAATAATAATAACAATAATAATAATAACCACGCAAGGGGCCATTCTAACACCCCTGGCCCATGGAGCTTGTCTGAGCATCAGCTAGAATGAGCGTTACTGCATAACTTTCGGACCGAAGCCAGACGGCCCAGGGAATGCTGACGTCTTTCCGTGTTAAGCTACCCGGTCTTAATACACCACTTCCTGTTCTTAACGAATTTCAAAGTAAAATGCCTCTGGCATTTCTTCAGAAGCAGAATCAGAATGACTTTAATTCTCAGCCTGCCTATTTCCGATGCCTAAGCGGAAATCGCTTTCTGGCAAATGGCCAGCGGGAGTCACAATAATAATAATAATAATAATAATAATAACAACAATAATAATAATAACCACGCAAGGGGCCATTCTAACACCCCTGGCCCATGGAGCTCGTCTGAGCATCAGCTAGAATGAGTGTTACTGCATAACCTTCGGACCGAAGACAGACGGCCCAGGGAATGCTGACGTCTTTCCGTGTTAAGCTACCCGGTCTTAATACACCACTTCCTGTTCTTAACGAATTTCAAAGTAAAATGCCTCTGGCATTTCTTCAGAAGCAGAATCAGAATGACTTTAATGATCCCCGAGGGGAATTTGGGACAGGTTACAGTAGCTCGCTCACAGAACACACATAGCTTAAAATAAAATAAACAGTAGTAAATGCAATGCAAATGCAATATTAAGCAATAAAAAAAAAAAAAAAAAAAAAAACACAACATAGCATAGAATAACTAGTAAATGCGCTAGAAGCAAAAATAAGCGGAATGTCTAAGTAGCAAAATACAAAATACGTCAGGTAAGTATACATTCCGTGTCAATTATCATTATTGCACCCTGGACTATATTAAGTCGGCTTGCCCTATACGCTACACGTGGCTCAGCCAGGCACAGTTAACCTATCGGCTGGCTCAGTCTCAGGGAGACTGAGCGTCTCCGAGGTGCTCTTTTAAGAGAGGCATTAAATAGACCAATGGCCACAGGCAGGAATGATTTCCTGTGCCTCTCCGTACTGCATCTAGGTGGAATCAGTCTCTCACTGAACGTACTCCTGTGTTCGACTAGCACGCCGTGGAGTGGGTGCGAGTCATCGTTCATGATGGAGCGTAGCCTGGACAACGTTCTCTTCTCTGACACCGCAGTCAGAGAGCCCAGATCCAGCCCCACAATGTCCCTGGCCTTACGGATCAGTTGTTGAGTCGTCGGCATCCGCTGCCCTCAGCCTGCTGCCCCAGCACACAATAGCATACAGGAAGGCACTAGCCCCCCTTCTGCCCCTTCTCGTCCATGGCTCACTACGTCAAGCTCAGGCCTCGGACCGGCCCCTCGGCTCCCCTGTTCCTCATCGCACCCTGTCACCACATGACAAGACCCTGGTTCACCCTGCACCTCAAGCAGACGCTCCAGCAATGCAACCTCCCGACGAAGAACTACTCCAGCCACTCCTTCAGGATCGGAGCGGCCACCTCGGCCGCCGAGCAAGGAGTGTCCTCCGCCTCCCTCCAGCAAATGGGCCGCTGGTCCTCATCGGCTTTCTCCAGCTACATCCGTTCCTCACCGCACCTTGTCACCACATGACAAGATCCTGGTTCATCCTGCACCTCAAGCAGACGCTCCAGCAATGCAACCTCCCGACAAAGAACTACTCCAGCCACTCCTTCAGGATCGGAGCGGCCACCTCGGCCGCCGAGCAAGGAGTGTCCTCCGCTTCCCTCCAGCAAATGGGCCGCTGGTCCTCATCGGCATTCTCCAGCTACATCCGCCCGGAGCAGGCGGCCATACTGGCGGCCCAAAGAACCCTCCTCCCTTAAATCGGTGAGCATGGCAACAAACAGTGTCCCGGACTTCCGTGCCGAAAAATGTCTCGTTGGTGGTGGCCCCCCGAAAGCATGGCGCCCAGTAAGGCGCAGTAAATTCCCCGGTTCATTTTTGGGGGGGGATAGAGAGAAAGAGAGAGTCGGAGAAAGTCAGGGTAGTTGCGCCAAGGCAGCCAAGTAGGCCAAGCCGGGAAGCGCCAAGCTAAACTTTAATGTACCAAGATCGAAGGCCCGACCGAGTTGGGAGCGCCAGCCGCAAATAGCTGTAAGTCGCTAAAAAGGTCGAAGGCCGGAAAAGTACAATCGCGAAGCGCCAAGGCGGCCAGGTAGGCCAAGCTGGGAAGCGCTATCGCGAGGTGCCCGACCGAGTTGGGAGCGCCAGCCGCAAATAGCTGTAAGTCGCTAAAAAGGTCGAAGGCAGGAAAAGCATGTACCAAGGCCCGACCGAGTTGGGAGCGCCAGCCGCAAATAGCTGTAAGTCGCTAAAAAGGTCGAAGGCCGGAAAAGTACAATCGCGAAGCGCCAAGGCGGCCAGGTAGGCCAAGCTGGGAAGCGCTGTCGCGAGGTGCCCGACCGAGTTGGGAGCGCCAGCCGCAAATAGCTGTAAGTCGCTAAAAAGGTCGAAGGCAGGAAAAGCATGTACCAAGAACGAAGGCCCGACCAAGTTGGGAGCGCCAGCCGCAAATAGCTGTAAGTCGCTAAAAAGGTCGAAGGCCGGAAAAGTACAATCGCGAAGCGCCAAGGCGGCCAGGTAGGCCAAGCTGGGAAGCGCTATCGCGAGGTGCCCGACCGAGTTGGGAGCGCCAGCCGCAAATAGCTGTAAGTCGCTAAAAAGGTCGAAGGCCGGAAAAGTACAATCGCGAAGCGCCAAGGCGGCCAGGTAGGCCAAGCTGGGAAGCGCTGTCGCGAGGTGCCCGACCGAGTTGGGAGCGCCAGCCGCAAATAGCTGTAAGTCGCTAAAAAGGTCGAAGGCAGGAAAAGCATGTACCAAGAACGAAGGCCCGACCAAGTTGGGAGCGCCAGCCGCAAATAGCTGTAAGTCGCTAAAAAGGTCGAAGGCCGGAAAAGTACAATCGCGAAGCGCCAAGGCGGCCAGGTAGGCCAAGCTGGGAAGCGCTATCGCGAGGTGCCCGACCGAGTTGGGAGCGCCAGCCGCAAATAGCTGTAAGTCGCTAAAAAGGTCGAAGGGAAAAGTACAATCAACTACTGGTGCCTGCAGATCTCAATTAACCACCGGTAATCAGATCTTCCTTTTGGGGGATCTCCTAGCCTATGCAGGTGCCCTTCTCTTGCCTCAAGAGCAGCGCCACTGGCCAATGGAGTCAAGCGCCAAAGTATTTGCCATGCATGCCGATTGCTAAATAAAGTTTGTCTAATCCTACCAACTGGCCTCTCATGATTGAAGTGAGGTCTCCAGACCATATTTCAAGCTGAAGGCCACTCATGCATAATCCGATCATCCCCTGACGACAGTCAAGTCCTAGCATAACGTGGTCAGTCAAAGTCCTAGTATGACGTCTGCTATGACGTCAAATATGACGTCAGTTAATCCTCATATATATAGCAAGGGTTCTACGTCACCTCTCTCTCTCTGGCCGATCATAGCAGCAGTAGCTTCACGGCAGTCCATCTCCCTCGAAGCCGTCCTCCGAAGCGTTGTTTTGCCCCACCAACTCCCCAGTCCGCCACCAACGAGTCTTGACTCCTGATCCCCCACGGGGGGGGGGGATCTCCTGCCTATGCAGGTGCCCTCCTCTTGCCTCAAGAGCAGCGCCACTGGCCAATGGAGTCAAGCGCGCCTATGCAGGTGCCCTCCTCTTGCCTCAAGAGCAGCGCCACTGGCCAATGGAGTCAAGCGCCCATGAGTGGCCTTCAGCTTGAAATATGGTCTGGAGACCTCACTTCAATCATGAGAGGCCAGTTGGTAGGATTAGACAAACTTTATTTAGCAATCGGCGTGCATGGCAAGTACTTTGGCGCTTGACTCCATTGGCCAGTGGCGCTGCTCTTGAGGCAAGAGGAGGGCACCTGCATGGGCTAGGAGATCCCCCAATCCCCCAGCCTATGCAGGTGCCCTCCTCTTGCCTCAAGAGCAGCGCCACTGGCCAATGGAGTCAAGCGCCAAAGTATTTGCCATGCATGCCGATTGCTAAATAAAGTTTGTCTAATCCTACCAACTGGCCTCTCATGATTGAAGCACCATCATCACCGTTTGGGCAATGGATTTTCCCAAACACCTATAAACTTGCAAATCAGCACAGCGAAGTGGCGGCTGGCCAAGTCTAAATTCTGGACCCAACCAGAGAGGGTATCGTGCCCATGTGCTGTGCCAGACCTTGGGTTCCGCCAGAGCCGACAGCGGGAGAAGTTTGAACTGTGAGTAACCTTTACCCCCCTAGACAAATAGATAATTCACAAACACAAGCGAGTGAGGCATAATATTCACGTTGAATGCAAGACGTGAGGGAAATAATTTAATTACATAGTAGCTATAACTGTATGCTAGGCTGAGTAGCGGTCTCCATAACAGTTCTAATATTTTGAGCCAGGTTTACCTTCGAGTTTCATAACGATTGGAGGTCTACGTTAGGCCGTTTTCGTAGCAAGTGTCCTTGAGCAAAACACTGAATCCCTAGCGCTATACTTTCCTTTTTTGATTTTGTTCAGTAGGTGACCCTGAGCTTTAACCCACCTGGAGGGGGGAGTGGATTACTAGATATGCAGCAGGAATAATCACTATAACCTTTCACCTTGAGGCAGCAAAGTGTATCCCAGCACCTGTCATCTTGATGAGCCTTAAACATCCCCAGAACATCACTGAGAAGCAACCACACAGGGTCTCTCACACACACACACACACACACACACACACACACACACACACACAGACTGATAAGTTAACATAGCCTATAGTTGTTCTTGTTTATTGTTATTTTTATGTAGCCTACATGTTGCAGCTTTGAAGTCAGAAGGAAACTGCTTTCTCATTTCATACCTCCCCCAAGGACGTAGGACTGCACTCCTTACATTAAAGTATTATAGCTGGACTACACTTGTTACATTGAAGTTAGCTGCTACTTTACTTCTACCAGAACTTTCTACTCCATTCGATTACTCTTGTTAACTATATCGCGCACCGCTTGGACTGTAAATTCATATTTAATGCCTATTTAACTTTGACTGTAAGTGTAAATTGATATGTAATGCCTACTTAATACCACCTATTTGTGTTTATATTGTATATATTGGACTGCAGTTGCAATGTTGTGATTTGTCTTTTAGATATTTTCCTATTTTTACCTATACTTACCCTGAGACAAATTCCTCATTATGTAATCTTGCATATTGAGACAATAAAAATGATTCTGATTTTTGGTGCCGTTTGTCTGTCAGCAGGATTACGGAAAGACTACTGGACCGATTTTCATGTAACATAGTGGAAAGGTGTAGCATGGGCCAAGGAAGACGCCATTTTTTTGGAGCAGATATGATCTGACTCACAAAATCTGCATAAGACTCGACTATTGCCGTTGGTGGAAGTCTGCACTCCCCAGTGCCCTTCTAGTTGCCGTTTTCTTTCAAGATTCAAGATTCAAGATTTTTATTGTCACTCCGTAGTACAAGTATCACGTGTGAAATTATTGTGCTGTAGACTCAGTTTACAACATAGTGCAAAATAACAGGGCATATAGGTGCAGGAAAACAAGAGAAACAACAAGCAATAAGGCAGTAAAGTGATAAGACAAGTCAAAGACAGTGACATATTCACTGCATATAGGTGCAAATGGCATGGACATACTTTAAACATACTTAAACATAATTAACATTCTGTTTGCACAGGTGCAAATAGCATATACCTAATTAAACATACAATTAAACATTAGACATACGTAATGGTAGCAGCTACAGTACAGTACAGTACAGCTACTACACTATGGCCCCTATTCTCCCACAGGCCTTCGGCGCTAAAACGGGCCTTAAACGCAAAAAAACATGCCTTGCGCCTGCCTCGGGAAGATATCAACATGGCTTTACGCTGCCAAATGCGCTTTAGGCCGAATGGGCGTGGCGCAGTCCCAGAATGGCCGAGACTAGGCGTGTCGGCGCTAAATACCGGCCTACTGATATCTTCCGACCTGGCGTAAATTTAGCGCTTTGCGCTTTTGAAAAGCAGGCCTATTCAGTGCGCCGGTTGCGCGGAGCACTCCTCTGGCTCCCCTCTGTCACCCTTCTCTGTGTCACTCCCTCTCTCTTGCTCATATCAGTCTGACAGGCACAATACGACTCTCTCTCTCTGACTCCCTCGCTCAGACAGACACAACACGTCCCATAGAAAAAAATAAGTTGTAAGTTCACTGCAATGTGAATGTCCCAGCATGCATTGTGCTTCTCCATTTCGCTACTAAATAGCAACCAAATGAGCCGAAAACCTATATTAAGCAGGCCCGGTTCTACGGGGGTGCAAAAGCATGCATTGCACCCTTATTTTAATTGTCTGCATGCTCAGTTGAAAAGTAAAAAAAAAAAAAAATTTTTTTAATAAATGCTACAGCTGCACACTTACTGTTTAAACTTGAATGATAGTTGTTGTTTTTCTTTGTTCTTTGATGTGATTTTATGTCTTTTTGGCACCTATATGTAACCTTTTAAGGTTGAGATAATTGTATTATCATTATATGGTCCAAATATTTCAGTAAAGCACTTGAAACACTTGAAATATTCTTACTTGGGTGGTATCATTCTACTTGAAATGATGGTCAAATGCATTATTTTTAGTAAAATAACATGTCAAATTTTTCGGGCGGCCGGCCTTCGGCCGGCCACCCGAGTGGGCCCGGCCTTTGGCCGGGCATCTGCACCCCTTCCTATCTAGGATGCACCCCTAGTCATCTTGTTCTGGAACCGGCCCTGTATTAAGGGAGGATCTAAATAATGTGTAATGGTAACACAACCTCCAATTGTAGAACATTTCAATATTGGACCAAATAAAACATCGAAATGAAAACACCACCCTATGTGAAACATACAGTATATGTCCTCCTGGGCCTATATATACCCCTTGTCGATTTAACGTGATTTAGATAAGTGACAGCGGAACGCGTTCGCGCGCTTCTACTGTCATCTGCTATACTGTGATGTCCGCTCCAATAACTTGGCCCTACTTCACATTTAGTTTTACAATAAAAACACATGTATGCAATGACTTTACATAATGTAGGCTATATTTATGTGCATCATCCTTCCTGCAGCAGGCGAGAGAAAATTATATCTTTCTGGACAAACTTTCACCAATCTAATAGGCTATATTTTTCTAGCTGATGCATTTAGAACATTCTTTTCACTTTGATCTTGCTATAGTGTAGGGTATTTACATGCTTGCAGTATTTAAACTGCAGTTAGATTGGTTTGAGAAGCATAATAATATGGAATAATAGCCTATATATGGAGATAGACAGACTGGATGAAGGGAGGGGGGGGCGGCAGAGCGCTTGGCTTTGTCTGGTTTTACCGGATTTGTCCAGGAATTGGAGCTTAAAAGGCAAGCGTGTGTCTCTTTACTGCAATTCTCCAATGAGCGGACTATGCATAATTTTACGCTTAAAAGGCGTGGTTATAATGGTTGAGGCTGAGTGTAGCGCCGATACCAAGATAGCAAGTGCGCTGGTCCACGCCCACTGATTTGCGCAGCGCCAGGCGCTCTGCCTAGAAACAGCGCTGATGCAACGATAGGGGCCTATTTGTGTATGTTAAGGAGTCTCGTGGCCTGCGGGAAGAAACTGTCCCTCTAGCGATTTGTGCGTGCTTTTGGGACCCTGTATCTCCTCCTTGAGGGTAACAGGGAGAACAGGCTGTTGTGGAGGTGGTTTGTGTCTTTGATGATCTTCAGGGACCTCCTGAGGCACCGCTGGTTGTACAGTTCCTGCAGTTCTGGCAGCTCACATCCTGTTACATCCTGTTACGCGCGCCTCACTCTTCTTAGCGCCCTGCAGTCCATGGTGGTACAGTTCCCGTACCAGGTGGTGAAGCAGCCAGTCAGCAGGCTTTCAATGGTGCCTCTGTAGCAGTCCCTGAGGATTTTTGGCCTTAGCCCAAATTTCTTCAGGCGCCTGAGTCCGTGTAGTCGCTGTTTGCTGTTTCCAGGTTGAAACCGGTTGAAACAGCAAATCCACTGCAGTGCCCCCTTGTTGTTGATGCTCGTGTTACTTTGAAAGTTGTGAAAAGAACAATTATTGTGAAATGGGTGTACGTTATGATAATGAAGATGAAAAACAAAATTACACTTTAAATGTCATTGTGACCTGAACACTTTTTAAACTTGTGTATCTCTTTGTGCATTTGTAACCCAAATGAATGTGAGTCCTCGTGAGTCCCGAGTGGTAACGAGTAGGTTGGTTAAACTCACTCCCCCAGTACAAAGCCACGTTAATCAGCTCTGCCAAAGGAGCTAGCTCTCTTGGTGCAGTGGTTAGCATGTCCGTCCCTTAAGCCGAAGGTCGGCAGTTCGAATCCACCCCTGAGCAAGCCCTTAACATGGGTTGCTGCAAGTACCACCTAAACAACGCCGTTACACATTACTCTGCAATTTTGCCTTGCTTTTTGTCATGGTTTTACTTGCTTCCGTTTTCTGCTGTCTTTTTATATATTCTATACATTACGGTAATATATGAAGCACATTGAACTGCATCCATGCTATACAAATAAATAATTGGTTTATTGGCTGAACACTTAGCATAGATACTACATAGAGAGGGAGAACCATTGGTCTGCCAACTAGGATGCTTTGCAAAAAACACACTTCTGAAGCACGCTTGGAGGCCGTTTCCCAGGAGTTAGATGATGACCGGTGCAGATCAGAGGAGTAAGGGCCTATTTGTCCGCTCTTCCTGGTGACAGGCAATTAGAATGTGTCGGGTGTTTGGCGGGGCATCACACGTACAGCTGTGCTTCTTCATCTCTGCCACAGAATAATAGTCGGTGTCCTCCCCCTGCTGTCTCCGTCCGGCTCCGGTGCCAAAATGAGATTGATAGCGGCCTAAATAAAGACAGATCGACCGGCGCTTCGCTCCAAGAGCACTGAGCAGTGTGAGCACCCACTACAGGCTGAGTCATCTGTCCTCAGCGACACGGCCATCGATCTCTCCTCATCCCTACAGTACAGTTACTGTCAGTGCAACAGCTAGAGGTCGCAGTGTCACATCCAGGCCAACCATCTGCTTGTGAGTTTTGGAGGAATGACTCCGAAATTAGTGCTAAAGAGGAGTCCTCCCATTCGAGGACAGAACATGGCGCAGGTCATGTGGGGTCAGTGAGTTAGGAGTCTTCAACAGGGAACCATTCAAACTATGTCCAGTCTCCATCTCCATCGGCCCGAGAGGAATGTCACCGCAGGGTGTCAGGAATTTGCCTGTTTACCCAATGAGAACACAGAGCCCTGTTGGCCCAATGAGAACACAGAGCCCTGTTGACCCAATGAGAACACAGAGCCCGCTTTCCTCCGGCCAGGCTGTCGCTCGTCTGCAGCCTCGACTCAGAAGAGCGCACGGGCGTGCAAGCTGACTAATTACAACAGGATCTCACGTTCACGTTTCTTACAGTCGATTCTTAGCCATTCCCACATCAGCAACACTGGGAGGGATTCAGTTAGTTAAAACTACTTTAGTGTGTCATTTTCAGAATCAGAATCAGAATCAGAATTCTTTTATTTGCCAAGGTATTTTTTTCACATACTAGGAATTTGTCTTGGTGTGGTTGGTGCTCATTAACAGTGATAAGAACAAATATACAAGGCATAAACAAATAAAATATAAAGGGTCTAAAGAGATTCTAAAATATAACAGGGATTCAGATTTGAACAGATATAGATAGTATTAACAGATATAAACAGTATAAACAGAGTTGTAAAGATATTGCGTGAGTGGAAACATACCAAACTTATAAAATAGTATAAAAGGATACAGATATTAACAGATATAGATACTATTAACAGATATAAACAGTATTAAAATTATAACAGACTTGTCAGCTACAGTAGGTGAGGTAGCTTAAGTTTGCTGTTTACAAATGATGTACAGTACAGGGTCAGGGTGCATCAGAGGTAGCAAAAGTAAGTGAGCTTGTGTTGACATGGTTTGCAGATAAGTGACAGTCAGAGTAATAAAATATGTACAGTGATAAGGTGCATGATACAGCAGCAGTAGTAACACAATATGTACAGTGGAAAGGTGCCCAATAGTAGCAGCAGAGTAATGAGCTTTAGTATTGCACATGGGGTTGTATTGACAGAGAAGCATGTTGTGCATTTAGCGGGATTTGAGGGACAGTGAGGTGTCAGACTATGTGTGTGTGTGTGTGTGTGTGTGTGTGTGTGTGTGTGAGTGAGTGAGTGAGTGAGTCAGTTGGGGGGGGCTTTTGTTGGTGGGCTCCCCTATGAATGTGTGGCAGACACACACAGATTGGTTGAAAAACACTTGCAATTCACAGAGAACACGTGAGAGTGATGTGTTTTCCAACCAATCAGATTGAGCTGGAGCGGAGCACACCCTTAAGGTCCTTGCACACAGAGTCCGAATTGTTCGCTGCGTTTTTTTAATCCGTCATCCGGGAAAAAAACGTCACGCACAGATACCTTGCCCACTGAGTCCGATGCGTTAATTATACAATATTCGTTGCGAAGATTCGCAACGAAAAGAAAACTACCGCGATCCTATTGATCCACAACTGGCAGTGTGTCTGATGGGCTCTCTGTCTCTCTCCTCCCCCCCCCCCCCCCCCCTTCCCCATACACACACACACACACACACACACACACACACACACACACACCGCGTCCCGCATTCCAAGCTGGTCTGCAATCACCCGGCACATTCTGTCTTTTAATTCCGAATCTCTGTATTCCTGCTTTGTCATAAAATGCTTTGTGCTGGGAGACGAACTGAATTAACTTCTCAGATGCCATTTTTCATTGTGAATAGCAACACTACGGCAGCTCTGGGTGGTCAAACACCTGTCAAAACGATTTCATGGATGCGGAAAAACGCAGAAAATCGAACCTCGTCCGAAAACTTAAATGACGGACGTAATTGTCGGACTCGGTGTGTCAATGATGATTGACACAAATGAGGTCGTATTTTTATTTTTTTCGTGCGTCAATTTCGGACGAAAAAACGGACTCTATGTGCAAGGACCTTTAGCCTGGTGAAACCAGGTGAAATCTAATTGGTTGTTGGTTGGATAGATTGCTGACATTGATTGACATTGTATTGTCCACTGGTCTCTCACGCTGAATCAAGTAGGAAGTGAAATCCACTCCCTGTGATGACCTGACAGGAATGATTTACGACATTTACTGAGACAGTAGCAGCATATTATATTTCCCCCTTATTTTTATTTACTTTTTTATCAATCAGTAAGTGTTCACAAGCCAGACAGTCGTTGCATTGGATTACGACCCAAAACGAGCCTTGCGCTGCGGTGCGCGATACTGGGCTTTTTGCAATGTCAGAAAACTGGAATATTTGCAACTTCTCGGCTGCAGCGGTTCCACTACAGACAGAATGGATATGCAAGTAAGTCAATTGATTTCAAGTTATCCGGGCCTTCTATTAAATTCGGCGTGGAAATGGTTCACCGAGCAGCGCTATTTTTGTCGTATTGAAGTTTCATCCTGTAATTTTTTATAATAAAACCCGCAACCTTAAATTCCCACATTTTTTAACTGAATTTGGCCTGTAAATCGATGGCTGACAGCGAGCTCATTTTTAAAGCTTGAGTGGTGATCTTTATACCATAAAGTAGAAGAAATAAGGAATCGATTGGGACGAAGCATGTCAACCTAGCATGTCGGGAAGGGGGGGTAAATAACGCTCCAAAGTTGATGAATTGGAATGTAACTAAACGAGTATGTTGATAGTGCAGGGGAAGACACACTCTCGTTCCAGATGCAATAAAGTGAAATTTAACGCTATTTGACAACAGTTTCGGCCATAGACTTTGTCAAGTATCATACAAACAGTGCAAGACAGCCATTATAAAGACAGGTGGGCTGATTGAATGGACAACACCTGTCTTGTGAAAGCACACCTGAGTGTGATTACAATGACATCATAGGATCAGTCATGCAGTAATAGGCTACATTTTCGGTACTGGCGCAGATTAATCAAAACATTGATGTCACAGGTAGGCTGTATACCATAATATATCATGAATCTATGTGAATAAATAGATTTATATAAATAGTAATCACAGCCTAATGCATAGAGATAAATCCTGAAACCTTCTCGCAACAGTTCTAGCCTAAGCCAGTGGTTTTCAAAGTGGGGTCCCCAGCAAAAAGGGGGGATAATCTATTTTCACTATAATTCCATGCCATCCATAAGTAACACAATCTAAGATAGTGTAGAAGTGAGTAACTAGGCTAATTATAACCATAACAGCACAAATAATTGACAAAAATCTCGAAATAAATATACAGTATTTACTCTGAGAAATGAAATAATGAGAAAAGGAACAATTATTGATGGTTAAAACTGAAAATGACATCACAACAGTCTAATCCTAATGCTAATTTAAAATGAGATTTGGGCGTTTTGGGCAAAAGAGAAAAAAAAAACGCCCAAAAAATTTTCGGCGGCAACCCCTGTTTCCAATCTCACCAGCCGCCACTGGTGCAAACATTGACTATTCAATTTGCCAAAAGAAAGAACAATAACTGCAGATGTCTGACTGAGGATGAAGTGCAGGTAGGCCATTTTGCACGTTAAATGTAACTGATTGGATTAACTGATGTTACGCTAACGTTAGCAACATTTGCGAGTTAGCTTGGCAGCAGCAATCCACAACTAGCTAGCAGCCGCCCCGGCCTCTGGGCGGGCGCCGCCCATTTCGGGGGCCCCTCTCCTGGCCGCGGACACCCAGGGCAGCCACCGCCCACGCGAGGGGCTCTTGGCGTGGGCGGTGGCTGTGCTGAGTGCCCGTGGCCGGGAGGGGGGCTCCCGGCATGGGCGGCGCCCGCCCGGAGGTTGGAGTGCTACGTCTGATGATTGATGATTAATGTTAACGTTAACAGCGATTAATTACTAACACATATCATTGTTCGTTTCTTCAGGGAACTGATGACACGATATGACACGCACCCTGGACGGCTAACGTCATGGAGATGCAACGCTCTCTAGCCTCTATGATCATGGCAATAGCATCAGCCAAATGCTTTGATACAATATAATGATTTAACGCTACTATTTAGCATTAAGGACTGGTGAATTTGATCATATCTGTCAGTGGAATGGTAGATGTTTACGCATGACTGGAGAATCTTATCTGCTTACTTTTGTGATAATAAACTAAACGGAGAAAAGACGGCCGTGTGGTGTTGTTGTTACTTGTTACATAATCTGCTGGTCTTGAGGCATGATTGGATAAAATGATAAGATTATGTAAATTCATAAAGATGTTGATGTCAGATGAATCTGCGAAAGGGAGCTGCCTGGAGGCCAGAGGACGTCAAGGTACCAAGGTATGCACAGAGAAGAGGAAAAACACCCTTAGGTTAGTACAGTAAGTACACCATGCATGCAGCATGTATTTGGATATAATCTCAAACTTTACGAATGGTTCCTTGTTTATTTATTCCTAGTATTGGCTCCCATGCCGTTTGTTTACCCCCTATCAAAAGTGCAAGTGCAAAATCTTAAGCTATGTTCTATCGATAAACCAATTTCTCGAGTAACAGCTCCAAAATATCAGACATAAAGGACTACAATATGCTTGTGAGAGCTATATTCACACTTCACAGTATAATTTATGCAAGCGTCATACGGGGGAAAATATCAGATAAACCGATTGTTATATCCTGAGATCTTTAATCTCGCCTGTATAACATAATATGTCACTCGGACACCAACGTGAGTTAACGTGGTTTATTAAACAGCAGCCAACATTCCAATCATGCCAGTCATAGCAGAATACAATGTGTTCAGCTACGGTAACAGTAAAGGGACAATACATCACACTGATCTTTGCAGTTCTGTGTTGATTAGCTAATATTTCAGTGGCATTTTGATTAACGTTATGATTTATTTCTATTTGGAACAAAAATGATGGTTTAACAGATTACATGTTTACTGGGCAGTGGTGAGAAGGGCTTTGTGTTTGTGTGACTCTGGCGTGAATGGCTAACGGCTAGCCATTCACTAGCCTTACAGCTAGCTGATGGCTGCTAAGTTCTCCCAGCCTAGCAACGGTCTGAAGGCTATCTCCCCAAATTCTACAACAATGTCTTGTTTACTAACGTTCATAGTTGAACGTTACAGCAATACAGTTACGGTTTCGTACTCACTGTAAGATTAAGTGTTTAACGTTTATGTTAGCTTAGTGTTTTGAATAGAATGTTTGATCAGCCCACTGGAGCTAGCCTCGGTAGCCGCCGCCATGTTGAATAGTGAAAGAACTACAACCCACAGGCGCTTCTCGGTGGTGTCACACCCGGTCTCGCCTAAAGCCCGCCCGTAGCTCACGCTGATTGGGTCGCCTGGGCGCGGGCCGGTTTAAACTCCAATCTTGAGCCGAGGTCAGACGGAGGTGGGATTGTGAATTTGTGGAACAATGCCGGCCCCATCTGGCGGAGTCAGGCTACCAAAAATCCACTCCTGCACCAGCAACACTTTGTCAGGCCATGAGATCAACTTTAAACTTGGTTTGTCAGGCCATGAGATAAACTTTAAACTATGGTTTTTCTTTTGTCAGGCCATGATGAGATCAACTTTAAAGTCGAGGTGAACCCGTTCGTCATGTGCATCTGAGTCCGTTTCAGACTGAAAACAAATTGAGAGGCGGACCATATACGGTGTCGATGATTTGATTTGACAATTCTGTCGACTGGCTTTGGCATCGGCCAATCCTGGCGTGTTCCACCCCCAAATCGGGTGGGATTCAGCGTGTTGTCGTGCTACGCGAGTGGGATCCGCGGAGTACCAGGCAGCCACCGGCTTTGTGCGGAGCGTGCGGACAATCCGATACATGGGTGCTGCCCGCCCGCCTGGAATCTCCGAGAGATGACCCCTGACAACCAGGGAGGCTGTCAGGCTCGGAGGCGCGCGCCATTATCGTTATAAATGTAAATAATATTCCTGGAATGCGTGTTTTAACGAGCCAGTTACATTTCTTTGCATTCTTAGACATTACCGTTTGATTTAGTTTGCATAATTGTACGGTGGCGCAGTCGGTAGCGCTGTCGCCTCACAGCTAGAAGGTCCTGAGTTCGATTCTCGCCTGGGACGCTGTGGGCACTGGAGTTGTGTCCCCCCCATATCTTCAGTGCCTACTGCCCAGGTGGGTTATCTCGTCGAAAGGGCCTTTCTGTGTGGAGTTTGCATGTTCTCCCCGTGCTCCCCAGGGGGTTCCTCCGTACATAACCCCCCACTAAAAACATGCAGAAGATCGTCATCCGACCAGGGACGACAACATCCGAAGTTGGTCCCCGAGCGCTGGAAAGAAAAAGCGACCACTGCTCCTGGCCTGCCCCCCAGAGGAAAGGACAAGCCAGGATGGGTCAAATGCAGAGGACAAATTTCACCGGCCACCGTCAGCATGAGTGTGTTTGTGGCCGCATGCACTTGGTTTGTCTCGGGCAGTGGTGGCCCAACGGTTAGAGAAGCGAGCTTGTGACCGGAAGGTCGTCGGTTCAATCCCCGGGACCGGCAGGATAAATCTGGGTGGGGAAAGTGAAAAGGCAGCGCTTGCCCCTCCCTCATTACCACCACTGAGGTGCCCTTGAGCAAGGCCCTTAACCCCAACTGCTCCAGTGGAGCTGATCAGTGGCCAGCAGATCAGACTGTGGTTGTACTGGTCAGCTTCCAGGTATGAATGTGTGTGTGAATGTGAACAGGGCACTCCTGAAAAAGAGAGCATTGCTCTCAGTGAGACTCCCCCTGTATAAATAAAGGTAAAAAAAAAAAAAAAAAAATGTGTTGGTGTGTGACTGTGTGACAATAAAAGATGGGCTTGCCCGTCACTAAGTGTGTTTTAACTAATTGCTCAAGTTAGTAGTTAGTTTATGGGCTAGAAACTCTGCCAGATGACAGGCACTAGGCGCCATTTTCCCCTTCATTTGGAAGAGAAAATTATCTTGAAATGAAGATTTGATGGACAGCTGCATGTCGTGAAAGGATTGGTTGAAATAGGGTAGAAATTTGATAGTACTAGGTGACGTCAGCAAACTGTAAATTACTGTTATCAATGAAATCTTGAAAAATGAACTTTTGAAAAACGAAATAAATAATATTTTTGTGATTTTTTTGGCATACATTATTAAATAGGTGCACTGCATACCCAGGTATTTGAACTAAAAGAAAAGAAAAGCCATTTTTGGGTTCAGCTCGACTTTAAACTTGGTTTGTCAGGCCATGAGATAAACTCTAAACTTGGTTTGTCAGGCCATGAGATCAACTTTAAACTTGGTTTTTCTTTTGTCAGGCCATGATCAACTTTTAACTGGGTTTCATCGCCACAAAGTTGCAGTTTTCTGGTTTTGGTTACTTTGGTCACCTTACTTTGGTTTGGTTACATAAGGGACACGGTTTCCTCATCATGGCTCACAACATGCTTGAGCTAGGGTGACCAGATCCCAGCAAATCAGATTCAGATTCAGATTCAGATTCAGATTCAGATTCAGATTAATTTATTAAGGACTGCACAACAAGTCGGCAGAATTTGCTTTCGGTACAGCAATTGTTAAGCACATGAATATTGTGTCAGCATGAGACATTACAGTACATAGACAGACATATGGCAACATAAATACAGAACATTCAACATATACATTGCTGGAGAGGTATGCAGTGAGATTTCAGAGGTGAGTGGAGTTCAGAAACCTGATGGCAGTGGGGAAAAAACTGTTTTTGAATCGTGTTGTTTTGGTGGAAATTGATCTGTAGCGCCGTCCAGAGGGCAACAGTTGGAACAGGTGATTGGCTGGGTGAGATGGGTCAGAAACTATTTTTTGTGCTCGTGTGATTGTCCGTTTATGGTAGAGAGTGTCTAGTGATGGGAGTGGGGTACCTATAATTTTTGAAGCTTTTTTTATTATTCGTTGGAATTTGTTGCGTGAGTTACTGTCCAGGTTGCCGTACCAGATGGTTCTGGATGAGGTGAGGATGCTTTCTAGTATGGCTGTATAGAATTGGAGGAGCAGATTGGATTTTACTTTGAATTTTTTGAGCTGCCGGAGGTGAAAAAGTCTTTGATTGGCCTTTTTGATTATGTGACCGGTGTTATTGTCCCATTTGAGTGTGTTGCTGATGTGGGTGCCCAGGAATGTAGGATAAAGAGTATGTTTGTGTGCTGAGTAGGGCTGCAACTAATGATTATTTTAGACTAATCAATTAATCGTTTGGTCTATAAAATTTCACCAAATTGTGAAAATGGCGACCATTTTTCCTACAAAGCCCAAGATGACATCTTGAAATGTCTTCTTTTATCTTTTTTTTTCCTAATATTTTTTCCCAGATTTTTTTATCCCATTTTTATACCCCATTAGTGCTAATTTTAATTTATTTATTTATCCTGGTTGCTGCTCCACCCTCTGCCGATCAGGGGAGAGCCGAAACTGGCTCCATGCTTCCTCTGAGACATGGGCAGTTAGCCAGCCGCTTCTTTTCACCTGACAGGGGAAGCTTCACCGGTAGGACATAGCACGTGGGAGGATCACGCAATTCCAACGAGTTCCCCTCCCTCCGAACAGGCGCCCCTAACGACCAGAGGAGGCACCAAATCAGCAACCAGGATATTGCATGTTTTTGGTGTGGGGTTCCTATATGAAGGAAGGCCCCAGGGGGCACGGGGAGAACATGAAAACTCCACACAGAAAGGCCCTTTTGAGACCCCACCCGGGCGGTGGGCACTCGAGGACATGCGGACAGGCACGCATACCTTCAGCGCTCACAGCGTCCCAGGTGGGAATCGAACCCAGGACCTTCTAGCTGTGAGGCGACAGCGCTTACCACTGCACCACCATGCCCCCCGTCTTCATCTTGACCAACAGTCCACAGACCACAACCCAAAGATAGTCTGTCATAGAAGACTAAAGACATCAGAAAGGAGCAAGAAAAAAACTCTCTCTCAGCAAAATGCACCAAAATGTGGGACATCATCAATATGTGGGACATGGGAAAAGGCATGAAAATGCTGTGCAGTCCCACACAAAGTGGGACATCTGGTCACCCTAGCTTGAGCACCTCGACTTGACTGGCTAGAAAAACACGCCTCTGGACAAATCTGTTTCCAATTACATCAGTGTGTGAAGCAGCTATTGTTTTCCCCAAACCGGCACCACTGGGGGGCTACCAGCTTACCTCTTGACCCCCCCACCCCCCTGGAGCCTCCACATTAACATGCTGATAATAGCCCCTGGGGTCGCTGGGAGACTGACAGCAAAAAGGTCCACCAGTGGATTAGGTTTCACCGGGCTTCTGGTCCTGTCTGGGTCAATTCTGCTGAGAGCCCGCAGTGCACAGCATGGTACCCCCAAAACGCCATACCCTTGTTTACCAAGCTAGGTCCACCTTGTTAAAAACAGACCGTCTAGACACCAACAGAGGTGCATTGTTAAGCACATGCACACACTAAATGATACCAATCAAGGTTCCGCCCCAAGTTCTAATAAAAGTGGATGAGTGCCAGGGTTGGCTGCACAGTGGCTCCACAGGGCCCGCTGCGGTCGTTATGGTTGTGGCACTTAACAAACCTCCTCAACCGTCAAACCTGTTTCATCAGACCCCGATGGATTCTCAGAGCCAGGAGGGGGGTAGGGGGGTAATCTGTAAGCATGAATAATCTATATGACTTGTCTTTGGGTTTGATCGCATGAGAGGTAAGGAAATCCATTTGACAAAGTTGGAAAGTCAGAGTGGTTGGAACGCTTCTCGCCATGTTAAAATAAATGGGAAATCCATTGGTTATACAACAGAGGGTTTTGCATTTAGATCATGCACAAGGTCTCCACGCACCCCATTTCCTTTTGATCACTAACTGCCTTGTCCTGTTTCCAAGGAGCGCTGTGACAGAACACTTTCCCACATTCAACTTTGAAGTTGTATCCTATTTCCATGCTGCCATGTTGGCTTGGCTTCTTTTGCTAGACACCGCACAATTGCAAAGACATGCGTGTAGGTGTAATCTGAAAAGTGCCAGTGTCCTTATCAGAAGCCGGCACAACGGCCCGCCTGCTGCAGTGAATACATTCTGCTGCTGTAGCTTCTGAGGGAACGTTCAAGTTCTCCGGTGACGCGGCAGCGGCGCTTCACACTCCAGAATTAGGAAATCAATCAACTGTTATCCAGAATGGCAGCTATCATCGAGTGGGACTTACTAACAGGAAGAGATAAGATGGGCCTGTAGGTGATACAACTGACTGGTCCACTCCCACACGTCATTATGAGTGCAGGGTCAAACACTTGTACTCCAAAGTGTGGCTGCTACTGTTTTCATCCTATGAGTCTGTGTGTTGTTTATGTCTGTGGACAGATTTTGTCAACCCGATAGTGTTAGACTGATTCCACCCAGACGCACCACAGAGCGCCACAGGAAGTCATTCTTCTGCCTGTGGCCATCGATCAAACTCTTTGACTCCTCCCTCAGAGCGTCAGGCACTCTGAGTCTAGTCTGGGCACCTTTCACCCCGCTTTTTGTCATGGGGTGTAAACCACGGAACCAGAATGAACACCGGAAGGCAGTGCGCCAAAATACATCTTTGTTGCCGTTAGCTTGACGTCTCTTGCCTCGATTAATTGTCTGATGCAAAGCTTCTGTATTGGCTTAAAAGATGTGAGATTGTGAATCCGCAATGTTTCTAAAAGAACTTCTTCAAAAACTTCATTCGGTACGTCCATCTTTTGTTTTGTTGTTTGCCGTTCTGATACTTGGGTCAAATTGTCAAGTTAACGTGAAAGTTGACGAGCTAGAAACGCTGCCCATCCGGTCTAGGGCGGGCTCTAGGCCGGAACCAGGTAGGATGACAAAATCAATTGTGGGCGGGAGCCAGGCTCTTTCTCGCCGAGAAGAGCCTGGTGACGCGAGGTTACTCTGAGTCAGTCAACATCATAGCCTTTCCTTGGATTCACTCCAGCCATCTAAATAGGAAGGGGGGGGGGGACCAAACACTTTTAATGTATATCTGATTGTGCAATAAACCCCAATGCAATAACTGCTTAATACTGCAATTTATGCAATAATCAACTATTCCACACTGTTACGGATGTTATTTTACTGACTGGACTTAATGCACCTTACTGTTTATTATTATTATTACTATCACTCACAATGCTGTATATAAGATAATATTATGTACCTCACATATTCACTTTTATTCAATGGTACTTGGCAAGAATTGTTGGAAGGCACACATTTGTGACTTTATTGTATATAGGCTACCTAACTTCTATTCTATTCTATTGTTTTTTTATGGTCTATTCCTATGCTTCGTATAATGTCTCTATGTTTATATTGTAGCGAACCGGGGTCTGGGTGGATAAAGCGAGCATGTTGGTCCTTGGCCAAAGGAAATTGTCCCTTTGGTCGGATGGTTAACGTCTTGGGCTTGTAAGTTGGAGACCTCGGGTTCAAAACCAGCCTCGCCTGTGCCGTTAGAACACACATGGGCAAAATACGGCCCACCTGAGTGGCCCGCGATGGCATTGCAAAAAAATAAAAAAAAATAAAAAATTTACACACAGTGCACCTGAACGCAACATGCAAGATACCCGCTGAATAAGTGTCCAAATGTTCATGTCATATTCTGGCCAATACTCCACTTCTGTTATAGCATTTCAGTCTGGAATATGGAATATCTTTCAATAATCTTTATGAGTAAAAGGCTACATTGAAGTAGAAATTTAAATAACTCAAATAACTCATTGGTTTTGGATTTATTTAGCTTCAAGACTGCATTTTTGTTTGTGTGACCCTCAACACAGGCTTTGATCATCCCGGGACACTTACTGATACTTATGCTTAAATTAACCCATTCATATTCTGATTTATTTCAAGAAAAACATTTCAGCTAGTGGAAATTCTAATTGGCTGGTAACTTTAAAATCTAGCAGCCATATTGGCAGGTGGTCAAAAAAGTTAATTTCAAGCCCTGAGAGCAGGTGGTGACATAGGAGTGAGTGAGAAAAGGATCAAATATTGGTGGTTAACTCATTGAGTGCCAATGACGACTATAGTCGTCAATTCAAATAGTAACGTTCAGTGCCAATGACGACTAAAGTCGTCAATTGCGTTTTTTGACGGTGGGACGTGGATTAAAGCCTGATCCATCTCCTGTGAAAGTATGGTGGATGTTGAATGTGTAAAAGCTATTTTACAGACCCATTAGGTGGCGACAGTGCTCTCCAGATTACAGAAAGGCGAGGAAAAAACAGAGAAGAAGTCATGGGGAAACGGAAATCGCATACGTATGCATCGATATGCATGAAGCATAACGTTAGCTGTGCCTGCAGCAGCCAATCTGCTGCCACAATTGAGCCCCTCCGTGTCCGCTGCGATAGCCCATCCGCATGATTAGTTGTGGAGTTGTTATTATTCTCAACTGGAAGCATGGGAGCCGGTGACAAATACACCGGCTTCTGAACGCTGTAAAAAAGCTGGATGTAGCGCACTTTTCAGTACAGAGCAAACGCAGCAGAGAGCCACCAGAGACACTCCCACGGAGGTGGGGTTTGCAGTTGAGCGGGGTGGGGCACGCAGGGCAGCATACAACACTGACCCAGACAGACCCAGACAGCAGGACAGGATTGGCAAACGCAAGCTAGAATATCTGATGCCCACCAGCAGTAAATCAAGACCAGCAAGAAGCTGCAACCAGCAGCGCACGCAGGGGCCAGCGCTGCTGGTTGCAGCTAAAAAATATTATTTTGCCAAACAAAATTCCTTTGTTTTCACTGTTTTATTGAAGGAAATTATTTTTGAGGTGTGACTACATCAGAAAATATTAGCTTCAGAGTCAGTCATGTGCTTGAAATGCTTCATTTCACAAAAGGCTAATTATCTCAGCTTCTAATTTGAAACGTCTCTTTTTGCTGAAATCAACCTATCTTCTCCGGCTCATAACTAAAGAACGGAAAATGATATCAATAAACTTTTTTTTGCTGATGATAGAAGAGAGTCTCATCGTTCTTTGGGCGTGTTCGGTGTTTACATAGTAATATCACACAATATTCTGTGGGCCTCGAGAAATCACTGAAAACGCTCTGAAACTCTGGCACTGGGAGCATCCGTGTTCCAAAAGTGGCTGGCACTCAATGAGTTAAGACTGAATAATGACATCACAACTGTTAATTTAAAATGAGTTATTCCTCTAAATCTGGCTTCAAATGCACCAAATTTTTTCGAGCTGGCGCCGTTCGGCCCTCAGCAAAACCTGGTAGCGAGGACATTTTTTGTGGCCCTCTCTATCATCTAAGTTACCCATCAATGGGTTACGGCATGACAATATTTGTTCGGCCCCCGGCAACAATCTGGGTTTTTCATGTGGCCCCCCATGAAAAATAATTGCCCACCCCTGCGTTAGAATATTCTTCCCTGAGTGTGAGCAACTGTAGCAAGACCCGATTTCCCCTCGGGCATCAATAAAGTTATTCTGATTCTGATTACAACCCGTGCAAGTCACAAAATGTTACAGGTGTGTAGTTCACATCACAATGAAGATTGAGTCCCAAGACGGGTGTGGTCCTTGCAAGGCCGGGAGTAGCCTTTACTTTATGCCCCTGGTCCACATTCTTTTTAAAGATTATTTTTGGGGGCATTTTGCCTTTATTGATAAGACAGTAGGCAGACAGGAAAGGTGGGGAGAGAAGAGATCACATGCGGCAAAGGACCACGGGTCGGCCGCGCGAAGAACTAGGTGATCCACCGGGGCTCTGCCAGGTGATCCACTGGTAGATATCATTAGCACTTAGCCACCAAGTGCTTATTGCCTAGTGCCTACTATTCTTTAAAGTGTGCCACATATTGTAAGAGCATAGCTGCTGGTAGAAATCTCATTTTGTAACCAAACTCTCCAGCTAGAGCCTGTATTACTTGAGATCATCCTGTGCTGTTCTCAAAAGGCTGATTGAAGAGCAGCTATGACAGGGAAAGTGAGCCGTGTGTCAGAGGTGGGTGTGAGTGTGAGATCTGTGCAGAAATGCATGTTTTTCCAAACGCCAACGTCAAGAGACAAGACGAGAACTGCCTCTTCGTGTTGTCATGGAGACCATGGGAGAGCAATGAGCATAGATTATATCTCGGGCTTACAGTACTTGAGGCAAACAGAGGAGGGAAAAATGATATTTACTGTTCATCTCAATCATAACAGTGCTTTTCTTCCCTGGCTCAGTGTTCAAGCTGTGATCTGCTGTAGTATGAGCCCATGTGACGGCTGTCATCTCCTAACAAAGCAGTAATGACTCTTACTCTGCATGCCCATCTGGATAAGAGCACAGCGACATGACAGCTAAACTTGTTTGCAAAAATGATGGCAAAGGAGATAGTGTATTTTCCCCAAACGCGAGACATTTATTAAAACATTTAGGCCATTATAAGGCACAAAGCAAACAAAGGGTTTCATTCAGTCATTGTCTCGAACCAATAGTGAGTACAAAAAGAAAATACGTCTTAAATTGCACAGTATTACAATGCAGTAGAAAAAGAATAACATTTATGGCATGACAGAGAAGAATACCTTGTCAACCAGTGAATCTCAAGAGGCACATATCATTGGAATAGGGTTGAAGAGAGCCACTGGCTACGTTTACATGCGCACAAAACTCCACTCAATAGTGATTTCCCACAATGACCTGGGTTTACATGGACTGAATCACGTTTATACTGTAAGTCGCTGCACATTTTGAGAAACTGAACAAAATCAATATTACTCTGAAATGATAAGATAATTAAGATGAATAAGTTGACCAGCCAATGGCTGCAGTCAGGACTCAGGACAGGAGTACTGCCTTGATCCGTTTCAGAGTGGATTATCTGCGTGCATGTAGACGTACTCACTGTGCAATGTGCATACATGTAAACAGCATGTGATTGGCGTGCAGACATCCACTGTCAAACAGAAATGGTGGTGCTGGACTGGCGTACTGCTCCTGCTCGCTCTCCGTGCGACCGGACCGCCATCAAGGAAAACAGACAGAGGACAAACAAATAGAGGAAATGAACAAGAGAGAAAGGAGAGAGGGGAGGGGCGGGGGGCGTAATATACTAAGGGTTTCCTGCGGTATGTTTTACATGAGCGTGTGCCAGGAAGTACCGTTTACATTTACATACAGTACGTTTAACAGAAGGCTGACCGTGCAGAGGACAATGTAGGTGAACTCATAATGCTGAAACCTGAAAAACGCTATTGTGCGTGCCGTAGACAGAAGGTGCGCCAAGTTCCGACACCAGGAAAACAGCCAAAAAAGAAAAAAGAGGAAGAAAAAAGACAATGATAAACACAATAGAGAACCGCAGGAATGAGTCTGGAAGTATACTTCCGGGTTCCTCAGGGGAAAAGTTAATGGGTTTTAGAATGGGGATTTCACTTAAATGCATACAATAAGGTCTGTGGTTAACAAAAGTTTATGGGAACGTGAATTTGGTTTCAGCAGGATAATCTACACAAACGTTATAACTTTTATAACGTAAATGCGTTTTTTTTACTTGATTTTTAGAAAACGCTTCAAAAGGCATAAAAGCGATTAAAGTTCGTGAAGATTATCCTACTGAAACAACATTTGCGTTCCCATAAACTTTTGTTAACCACAGACCTTATTTTATGCATTTAGACTTTTCCCCTGACGAACCAAAATGGTGGTGATTTCTGGTTAAGCCTACAAAAATACGTCATCCCTGCGGTACTCCATAAGAAATGTTGAATTTCCGTACCAACCATACAATGACATGTGTTAAATGATCCCTTTTATAATTTCCGGTGCTGGTACAATACACCAACCAAGATATGTGCGTGTATGTGTGTGTTCACGCCACACTCCACATATCACGGCCTTCAGTCATTTTCCTTCTTATTCTCTTAGCTACTGCTCCTCCAGCCCAGCGGTCCTGATGGGACGATGCAAGGCAAGAAACAAACTTTCCACCGCCTTGGCTGCTAAATCCCAAACAATTCACCAGCCACTTCCACTATATTACCGACCAAAGAGATTTTTGAGAATATAAGACCTCCAAAATGTTGTTGAAAAGAGTTGACAACCTTGCAATGACGGCAAAGATTTACCAGCATTGTGGGGGGGGGGGGGGGTCTGTTATTATTGTTCCCATCTTTTTAATGGTGTAGCAGGAAAATACACCTTGGTGCAAACAAACACGGGTCAAAACCTCTGGTAAACAATCAGTGAGAAGAATCTGAATACGTTGTATGGAATATAGTGTCACTAGTGTTGTATATAGAAAAAGAGCCAGGAGCAGAAAATAGTTTTTTTTTTTTTTTTTTTACTATCGTGTGGTTTAAGCACCTAGTTGTCTCCGACAGCATTCTGATAAGTGCAGTGAAGTTTTGTCCGGTACGAGATGCAGAGGAATGTCCTTCCTGGCTTAGCGACAGAGAACACCCCAAAATCCCACAAGGCTTTAAGGGCATGAGAAGCTGGACGCTGGAGAGATTCCCTTCAGCGCCCCCCACTGCGGGGGTGGGTTCAAAGGTGGACTCAGTCACCCACGTCACTGTCCTGGTCCCCTATGAGCCAGAGGAAGTGGAAGCTGAGTGCCAGGAGGGCGGTGCCCAGCAGGTCGCCCAGGGCCGTCAGGTAGGGGATGGAGAAACTATCAGGGTCCTTACCGCTTCGCCACATGGAGTGAACCATCCAGTCTGATATAGCCAGTAAGAGAAACACCTGCAAGAGAGGGACAGAGGACACATGGAGTGAACCATCCAGTCTGATATAGCCAGTCAGAGAAACACCTGCAAGAGAGGGACAGAGGACACATGGAGTGAACCATCCAGTCTGATATAGCCAGTCAGAGAAACACCTGCAAGAGAGGGACAGAGGACACATGGAGTGAACCATCCAGTCTGATATAGCCAGTCAGAGAAACACCTGCAAGAGAGAGAGAGACAGAGGACACATGGAGTGAACCATCCAGTCTGATATAGCCAGTAAGAGAAACACCTGCGAGAGCATTGACGTATTCGGACTCGGAAGTTGGAGCCTCAGACTTGTTTAGAATTGATAAAGACTGTTTTTTCTTTTGTTTTTGTTAGTTTTTTGTAAATAGGCCCTAATAATTTGGCACAAGATGTTGATGGCTATATTAATACTGTGACATTATTCAATTTCGTGCAAGGGCAGGCACGTGTGTTCCACCTACATGTGGATTCACGCTCATGTTCAGTAACTCCGGACTCGGGTGCTCGGACTCTTCCTTGGTGACTCGGACTTGGACTCGAACACTGGGGACTCAAGACTCGACTCGGACTCGAGATATAGTGACTTGACTACAATACCGTATATAACCGGAAGGAATGGTGACATAGAGAAATGAGGAAAAAGTATGTTGTCAAGCATGGAAGGAATAGAGAGCCAAAGTGAACGTCACTTCGTGCTTCAGCACTGTACCAGAGATTTTCATCCGCCATTTATTTTCCCATAGCCATTTCGTAAAATGTTTATAAAAATAGTTTTACTTGTTTAAACCAAATGGTTCAGATATATTTAGAAACAGGAGAGACCGCATAACATTTCACTCCGACAAAAATGTAAAAAAGAATTGCGGATTTAAAGAAAATCTTTTTTTTATTCAGTTTTTTTTAGGTTTTGGTCCAAGTGAAATGTTCTATGGTCTCTCCCGATTCTAAATATAGCTGAACCGTTTGGTTTGATGAAGTAAAACTATTTTTATGAAATGTCTATGGGAAAATAAATGACGGATGAAAATCTCTGGCACAGTGCTGAAGCAGGAAGTGACGTTCACTTTGGCTCTCTATAGTGCTTAAAGGGGGACTAACCCCCTAGATATGTATCAGAACAGTGATTTGAAAATACCTATGGAAAAAACCAAGAAATGACATATGCTCTTGTCTATACTGGACTCTTTGGCTGTGTTCAAGTCAAGATTCTTTTTCGGAAATCGACGCCATTACAGTTTGCCTACTGCCTCAAAAATAATTTATTTGAGAGGGGCAATATCTTTATAAATATCAACAACTAGCCAACGCTGTTGGTCTGTATGGAAACAGAAAATCTGAAAATGGTTGAAAGTTATATCAATTTGGTAATTCAGTGGCGAACTAGAAATTTAATTATTTTTCTGCATGTATCTCTATAGCAGGGTGTCAAATTACGTTACGAGAGCAAAGTGACATGGGCTCGTTAACAGCAGCACACCCACAATAGGACAAACCTCTCGCTCTGGGGTAACACAATGCGAGATTTCTCCACGTAATTCCCTCGTCTAACTAGAGATAAACCGCGCAATGAAATCCGTTTTTAATTTGCGTTTTGGGGCTTTTCGTGATTCTTGTTGAAAGTTACAACACCTCTGATTTTTCCTCTCAGGGCGCAGGCAGAGCAGGACAGAGCTCTTCTCCTCCTCGGAGCACACACACACAGACAGAGCCAGTTGCTCTGCTCTGCTGACTTTCATTTCCTGAGAAGTTGGCGTTGCTTGTACACAGTGATGATATTATATTAGCCGATATGTTTAGAGAAGCTTTGTCACGTTGTCACGTCGTAGTATAGCGTTATACCTTACATTCCCGCTAAACTGCGACGAGATTTGTTTGCTGAAATGTCAGACTGTTGAAAGCCCCCGCCTCTCACTGCTGCTGTCTGCTGCTGCGGGTGCATGAGCGAGCAGACTCTCCCGTTTGACTGGCCGAGAGAAAGTGCTTCCAAGTCGGACTGATAGCCGCGGAAATGTCAGACTGTGCACAGAGAGCACTGGAGAAAGTGCTCCAGACAGCAAAACACACACACAGCGAGTCAACCCCCCCCCCCCCCCCCCCCCGTTGCTTGTACACAGTGACGATATTACAGTAGCCGATGTGTTTAGACCAGCTTTGTCACGTTGTAGTATAGCGTTATATTTTACATGTGCGCTATACTGCGATAAGATTTGTTTGCGGAAGGATGAAAGTGAGGCTCTCACTTTGATGCTGGGCGAGAGAGAGTGTGCTGTGCTGCTCATCCCCCCCCCCCCCCAGTCCCCAGTCGCTAGTCGCTCTGCTGACAGGCAGAGGGGGAGAGAGAGAGAGAGAGAGATCGGCTCCCTACAAGCAGCAGAGTGAGTGAGAGAGAGAGAGAGAGAGAGAGAGAGAGAGAGAGGGGGGGGATCTGCATGGGGAAAGTGGGAGAGAGATATGATGCTGCTGCTAAGTGCACTGAGTTGTGAGGAGCCGAAAGGGTACAGGGGGAGTAGGGGAGTAACTATCTTGAAATCCCATAGTCTTTGGGGACAACCTGACGTCAGGTTGTACCAAATATCCCATTCATTTGAGAAAAGAAAAAAAAGCAGCGTTCGACCCTTAGAGGGCGCTTATGCCAGGTATGCTGCTGAAAAATGATACAAATGGTAAAATGGCAACAGTTTGGTGTCAAATGTGGAAATTCTGACCAGAATTCTTCACACATCACCCCCAAAGTCATATATATTGGTTAAAAGCTGAAAAAAAGTGTTTTGGGGGTTAGTTACACTTTAAAGATGCTACGCACAGCAGCACAAACACATAGAGAGAGAGAGATGGAAAAGAAAAGGAAACAGAGGGTGCCAGAGCAAGAGGAGCAAGAAAGAATGTTATTCATAATTCAAGTTTTCAAGTGTGGAACGAATGCTGCTGAGAGAAAAAGAGAGAGGTCTATTAAAAGATAAGGACAAGTCTATAATTTAAGGGGAAATGAGCTGTCCAGAGTTGGTAGTACAAACATTACAAAAACAAACAAAGTCTTGCGTAGCTGCCAATTAGGATGAGCTGCAACACACAGCCATTCACCGAGAGACACCCACACCCACATGATACAGTACAAGAACTGGTGATAGCATCAGAAGGCAGTAGGGGGGAAATTATTACATTAATATCTCATTTTAAAGGTTCAGCGTAAAAAACACACACTAAATGCATGGCTCTGATAACCTGTGGACAGCCCCGCTTGTCTTTGAATGTGGCGGGGGTTCTCGCTCGCCTCTCCGCACCCCCGGTCTGACCTCGCTCCTCATATTATTATTACATTATTATTATCACGATAGCATTTATTATTATTATTTTGTTTTCTATTATGATTATAGTTATTCTTTTCTTTTTTTCTTTCTCTATTATTATATTGCTATCACTTCTTGATTCACACAGCAACCTCTGCTCCCGGTCCCCTATCATACACACCATCGTAACAGCTTGATGTTTTCTCTGTATGCCTAATGTCCACTATGTCTATCACACACACCATCGTAACAGCTTGATGTTTTCTCTGTATGCCTGTCCACTATGTCTAGGTACGGTGGCTCAGTGGTAGAGCTGTCGCCTCGCAGTCAGAAGGTCCTGAGTTCGATTCTCGCCTGGGACACTGTGGGCGCTGTGGTTGTGTTCCCCCCATATCTTAAGTGCCTACTGCCCAGGTGGGGTATCTCGTCGTAAGGGCCTTTCTGTCTGTGTGGAGTTTGCATGTTCTCCCCGTGCTCCCCCAGGGGGGTTCCTCCGTATATAACCCCCCCCCCCATTAAAAACATGCAGAAGATCAGATCGTCATCGTCATCCGACCAGTGACGACAACATCCGAAGTCGGTCCCCGGGCGCTGTACGAAAAAGCGACCACTGCTCCTGGCCTGCCCTCCGGAGGAAAGGACAAAGCCAGGATGGGTTAAATGCAGAGGACAAATTTCACCGGCCACCGTCAGCATGTGTGTGTTTGTGGCCTTCCGTGCATGTGTTGATGTGTAATCGTGTGACAATAAAGACGGGCTTGTCCGTCTGAAATCATGAAATCGTGTTATCACACACACCATTGTAACAGCTTGGGGCCCTATCTTCCCAAAAGTGGTAATTTAGCGTTTGCGCTCGTTTAACGCCGTGCGCAATGCAAATTGAGAGCGGGCACAAGCGCATGCCTGTTATAATTGTACTGGGCATAGGCGTGCCACATGCCAAAGCAGGCGTTTCAGCGCTAAAATGTGGGGATAGATGGCATTATTCTATCGTCAGCAGTGCACAATTACTTTGCGCTAAGAGCTTTGAAAAGGACCTCTTACGCGCTAAATACCTCGCTGCACTGGAGCGCACTATAATCTCCGCGCTGTGCAGTGCAGAAACGTCATTACGCACAGACGTGCCACCCCAGGACATCAAATTCTGCTGCTAAAATTGGGTAACCAGCAGATTATTCTGTGAGGCAATCAACTATAATTCACTGAGAAACTTTTATCACATTGCAAGGAGGGGTTATTGTAAATTAATTGAGAAAACTTGTACATTGTAGCCTACTTGCAATAGGCTATTCACCTTCACCTGCTATAACCCGGAGGGTCGTTGGCATCACAGCCGATCTGGCACAAGCCTCGGCACGAGTCGAGTTTTAATTGAGTCCACTGTAAATCCTAAAATCTTTTCTTTTGTCTCCGCCGTTTACTCGCTGCAAACACGTTTCTATTGTCCCACCCCAGTCAACCAAATAACCCGAATTGCATCAAAACTCAGATGTTTTTAACAGGTACTGTATATGATGTGATGGTGTCGTTATGAGATAGGGATACAGTCAATAGGCCTACACCTATCCAAATTACGCATGGGAACAATTACAGCATGCCTCATGCAAACTGTAGGCTATTACATGGACAGCAAGACGGGAATCTGGTTTGATTGATCTAACGCCCAGGCATTGCCAGGCCACACCTGTGAAATTCTCTGTATGCCTGTCCACTATGTCTATCACACACACCATCGTAACAGCTTGATGTTTTCTCTGTATGCCTAGTGTCCACTATGTCTATCACACACACCATCGCAACAGCTTGATGTTTTCTCTGTAGCCGATGCCCCAGGGCTGTGAATCTTCACTGGCCTCACGATTCGATTACGATTCAGAGGGCTACGATTCGATTCGATTAAGATTATCGATGCATCTCGATGCATCTTCAATCGATGCATCACTTTTTTTCCCAATACATGATTTATTTTTTCTCACCGTGTGGCTACTTTTAAAATAAAAGTGCATTTGGAATTGCATTGTATTATGATCCAAATAAACAACTGCATGTACTTCCATTATATTTTATTCGATTATAAAAACTTTTTTTTTTTAATAATCGATTTTTGACATTTGTGAATCGATGCAGAATCGTGCACGTCCGCATCGCGATGCATCTTATAATCGATTATTTTTGACACCCCTAATGCCTAGTGTCCACTATGTCTATCACACACACCATCGCAACAGCTTGATACTCTTCTTCATTGTTGTTGTCGTCGTCATTGTTTTGTCTGTATTACGCACGCAGTCGCGCACACACACAGTCACACACACACACACACACACACACACACACACAAACACAATGTGGTGGGGGATTTTGTAATAACTTTTAGTCATGACGTGATGAAAGACCGTCGGAGAAGCACAATAAACTGTCCAAACTAACTATTCACAAGCCAGCGCAGCAAGGCCATGACGGGTTGGTCCTGAATGCACTGTGACAGGGTGGAACGGTTGGATTTCTTCTCAATTGTCGCTCGCTTTCCCACCAACTCACTTTCATATTGTCACCTGTCTCAAAACTGCCAAGTGCAATCGATCATTTACAGGAATTCCTATCTGGGCTATTAGTTTCATTCTCCTCCCACTCCCTAGAAGCACTGGAGAAATAGAGAAGAGGAGGGAGGGAGGGAGAGAGAGAGATGGGGGGGGGGGGGGGGGGGGAAGAGTGATGGAGAAGAAGATAAGAGAGCAACAGAAACAAAGAAAGCAACAGAGAGAAAAATATAACTAAAAAGTGTTGCGTGTTGTCAAGGAGGCAGATCCATCCATTTGCAAAATGTAGGGAAAATAAATCAAAAATAAAAGAGAAATGTAAAAGAGATCTATCATGCAGTCCTTTTCTCCATCTCCACATTTGGTTCCTTAATCACATCTGTGTGGCGAGAGAGAGGGAGACAGAGAGAGAGAGAGAGAGAGAGAGAGATAGAGAGAGAGGGGGGGAGCAGAAGCATATACAGAATAAACCTCAAAACATTGTTTGATCTCCTGAGACGGTCATGCTCGCCAGCGTCAGTCTTTGTGCCCATTTCTCTAATTACAGATGACTTTACGGAAGCAGCGAAAGCAAAGATAATGAGTGTTTGAATGTTTAACGAGTTCCTTTTGAACGCTGGTGGGGGAATAAGTGCACGACGGAATGCCATTGCTTTGGTTCCCTTCCCTCCTAAATGTCGCTGGACAGCGACCGGAAAGATGCCAATGTTCAGTACAAAGATAGTTTCATGCTCCAGCGTGTGCCATTCTGCACATTGTCTTTCATCTAGCAACTTCAAAGAGACAGAGAATTCTTCATGTCTGAGGAAATGTGGTACTAGGTTAGTTATATTCATTAGCGCCTTTCTTCTATATAAGGGCTGGAACACACCAACCCAACTTCAAAGGACTAGCAGCAACAACGGCCGACTGTTGCGTCGCCTCGTGTCACCTGTGTTGGGGCCAAAAGGTTGCACTTCAACACACCGCAAAGACTATAGCTGACAATCAGTTAGCACGTACGTACGTTCTGCGCCTGCCTGACATCTAAGACTGTGGATATACACACCATGTACATGAAACAAATCAGCTTTTGTCTACAGGCCCGGCTCCAGACCCAAACTACAGAGGGGGCATTTAATTAGCTTGGGGGGGGGGGGGGCAAGCTACCCAACCCCAAAGAATGTTTTTTTTTTTTTTTAAGTGGGGAGTGAGGGAGAGTCTCGGATGGTCTGGGGGAGGGAGTTCCAAAGTCGGGGTGCGGCACGGGAGAAAGCACGGTCACCAAAGGTTTTGAGTCTGGATGGCGGGATGATGAGGGTGGCAGTAGAAGAGGATCGGAGTGTACGGGAGGGGCGATGGGGGATGAGGAGGTCAGTCAGGTAGGGGGCGGCTAGGCTGTGGAGGGCTTTGAAGGTGAGGAGGAGTAGTTTGAAGTCGATACGTTGCTTGACGGGGAGCCAGTGGAGAGAGTGGAGGACAGGGGTGATGTGATCGCGGGACCGGGTGTGAGTGAGCAGGCGGACGGCTGAGTTTTGGACCATCTGGAGTCTATGGAGAGAACGGGAGGTGATGCCGGTGAGGAGGGAGTTGCAATAGTCGAGGCGGGAGGAGATGAAGGCATGGATGATGGATTGAGCAGCAGAAGGGGAGAGGCAGTGTCTGACTTTGACGATATTGCGGAGATGGAAATATGAGGTTTTAACAACAGAGCTGACGTGGGGATCGAAGGAGAGGGTGGAGTCCAGGATGAAACCAAGGTTGCGAGCCAGGGGGGAGGGGGTGATGGTGGAGTCGTCAATGGTGAGGGTGATCGGTCCGGTTTTATTGAGGGTGGATTTGGTGCCAATTAGGGCTGTCAATCTCCCTCTATAATCAAATTCGAATTTCAGTGCTTTATACATTTTAATATTCGAATTATATTCGAATATTTTAATTAATTTTTAATTGAATTAAAAAAAAAAAAAAAAAAAAATTTGGTCTGAGTGAATTGTTGTCTTCTCTTATGTTATGTTCTGATTCTAAATATAGCTGAATCTTTGGGTTTGACCAAGTAAAACTTTTTCTAAGCATTTTACCAAATGTAGATGGAAAAGTGAATGGTGGATGAATATTCAAAATAATATTAGGCTTATCACAAATAGTCCAGCAATGATGTTTATTTAAGAAAACATGTTCCTTGTACATTCATTGCATTAGAAAATAGGTCAGATAACCAGAGCTTAGTTAATATTCATCAGTGATGTATTGGTGCTGTCTGAAATGCTAAAATAAAATAATTGATAATAAAAAAAGACACAGCCTTTGTTTGAGCTCCTTATCAATAAACAAATAAGTAAACTTTGCCAAAACAACAATGAGCCATGAACAAAAAAAAATCAGTCACGTATTGCACTTAAGAGCTACAGGTTTACATTCAGTATAGCAGCTTCAACAGTCAACTTCATTTAACACGTTCAGTGCCAGCGACGCCATATGGCGTCATTAGAAATTTACCGTACAGTGCCAGCGACGCCAAATGGCGTCATAACTCCAAATTGTTTTTTTGACGGGGGGGTGTCGATCTAAGCTTCTTACGTCGCCTCTAACAATATTGTAGCTATTGGAGGTCGATAACCTATTTTACAAACCCATTAGGTGGCGACAGCACTCTCCTGATCAGAGAAAAAGGAGCCAAACACACAGAAATAGTCACTGGGCAAAAGGAGGAAATCGCATCGCATCCGTCCGTATGCATCGACGTGCCTCCATAAACGAGCACAACGCCAGCTGTGCCCCCAGCAGCAGCATCCGCTGTCACAACTGAGCACTTCCATGTACGCTGCAACAGCACATTCACATAATCAGCATTATTATTCCGAACTGGAAGCATGCCAGCCCGTGACAAACACACGCGGAACCAAAAAGCTGAATGTCGCGCACCATTCACTGTGTGTGCGCAGCAAACTCAGCAGAGACTGAGAGCCACCAGACACATAAGACACACCCAGGAGGCGTGTGCAGTTGAGGGGGGGGGGGGGGGGGAGCACGGAGAGCAGCAGAGCAGCATACACTTCACCCAGACAGACCCAGACATCAGAAAATTAGCTTCAGAGTCAGAGATGTGCTTGAAATGTTTAATTTCACAAAAGGCTCGTTATCTCAGCTCGTAGAAAAAAAGGTATGTTTTTCGTTCAATCAAGCTATCTTCTCCGGCTCATAACTAAAGAACGGAAAATGGGATCAAT
Organism: Poromitra crassiceps; assembly: GCF_964638095.1. NCBI lineage: Eukaryota > Metazoa > Chordata > Actinopteri > Beryciformes > Melamphaidae > Poromitra > Poromitra crassiceps. Next base: position 48,015,716 of record NC_139624.1, read on the forward strand.
AAACTTTTTTTTGCAGGTGATAGAAGAGAGTCTCATCGTTATTTGTGCGTGTTCAGTGTTTACATAGTAATTATTAAAAAAATTATATGACTGTTTTAAAATGCATTGCGGCCTATGTGGCACAGCAAGCAACCTTTTGCCCAAGGGCCGTGGCACTGAAAGTGTTAACAATGAATGAACATACATTTTAAGAGCTACAGGTAGGTTTACATCAGTATAGCAGCTTCAACAGTCAACTTCAGTTAACACTCTTTTCTTCAAGTATGTTGTCAGAACTTGTCACTGTTCTAGTGTTCTAAAATAAAAATAAAAATTTTTTTAAATATTCGTTTAAAAAAATTTAATAATAATCGAATTTCGTTCATAATTATTAAATTCGAATAATATTCGAATATCAAAATTCGTTTCAACAGCCCTAGTGCCAATGAGGAGGAGTTCAGTTTTGTCACTGTTGAGTTGGAGGAAGTTGTGGGTTAGCCAGGTTTTTATTGCGGATATGCAGTTTTCGATGTGGGTGAGGGGTGGGTTCTGGAGGGATTTGGTGCTGATGTAGAGCTGAGTGTCGTCGGCGTAGCAGTGGAAGTCCAGGTTGAATTGACGGATGATGTGACCAAGGGGGAGTATATAACAGATGAAGAGCAGGGGGCCGAGGACTGAGCCCTGGGGGACCCCCTGCAAAACAGAGGAGAGGGTGGAGGAGTGACCGGAGAGGGAATGAAATGTTGTCTGTCGGTGAGGTATGAGGTGAGCCAGTCCAGTGTGGTGCCCTCAACACCCAGTTGGTGCAGCCTTTGGAGGAGGATGGAGTGGTTCACAGTGCCAAAGGCTGCGCTCAGATCGAGTAGAACTAGGATGTTGAGGGCACCAGAGTCAGCGGAGGTGAGGAGGTCGTTGATGACTTTGGAGAGGGCGGTTTCGGTGCTGTGGAAGGGACGGAAGCCACACTGTAGGGGTTCGTAGAGGTTGTGGGAGTGAAGGTGGGAGTGAAGTTGGGTGGCGACGATGCGCTCGAGGGTTTTGGAGAGGAATGGCAGGTTGGAGATGGGGCGGTAGTTGGAGAGGTTGGCAGGGTCGAGGGTGGGCTTTTTGAGGATGGGGGTGACGGCGGCGAGTTTGTAGACAGAGGGGACGTGACCTTGGGAGAGTGACTGATTGAAAAGGGCAGTGAGGTGGGGGATGAGGGTGGGGAGGCAGGCCTTGGTCAGGGGGGTGGGGAGGGGGTCGAGGGAGCAGGTGGAAGACTTGGAGGCGGTGACAATGTCGGTGATGAGGGAGGAGTCAACAGGGGAGAAGGCAGTGAGGGAGGGGGGCGGGGGGAGGGAAGATGATAGTGGGGGGGGGAGGGGCGGAGGGGTTGGCGATGGAGGCAGTCAGGGAGGAGTGGATTTTGGAGATTTTGCTGTTGAAGGCGTGGAGAAATGAGTTGCAGAGTTCAGGGGAGGAGAGTGTGTTATTGTCCGGGGATTGGAGGAGCTTTTTGACAGTGGAGAAGAGAGTGCGGGGGTTCCTGTTGGTGCTGTTGATGAGGGTGGAGAAGTAGGCAGATTTGGCGGCTAGGAGTGCATCATGGTAGGAGGAGAGGTGCTGTTTGAAGAGTTCGGCGTGGACAGTGAGGTGGGTTTTCTTGTAAAGTCTTTCCAGTTGCCGGCCGGTCTGTTTCATCGTGCGGAGTTGGGGAGTGAACCAGGGGGAGGAGGAGGTGAATGAGACTGTGGAGGTTTTCAGGGGGGCCAGGGAGTCAAGGGAGTCGGTGAGTGCAGAATTGAGGAGGGTGGCATAGTCATCAGGGGAGGAGGGGGCGGAGTCAGGGGGGGGGGGGCAGAGGATATAGTCTGGGAGAGAGTAAGTGGGTCAATGGATTTGATATTACGGAAGGAGATGGGGCTTGGGGGGACGGTAAAGAAGAAGAGCAGTGATGGAGTTGGGAAGTGAGAAGGCAAGGTGTTCAAAGGAGGACAGGGATGGGAGGTTGAGGTTGAGTTCATTGATGAATAGGGATTGTTTATGGAGAACGGCGAGACCCCCCCCACGCCCAGAGAGGCGGGGCTTGGCGATGTAACTGTAGTTGGGGGGGGGGGGGTGGCCTGATTGAGTGAGAAGAAGTCCAGGGGCTGTTGCCATGTTTCAGTGAGGAGGAGAAGATCAATGTTATTGTCCAGGATGAGTTCGGATATGATAGGTGATTTGTTGGAGAGAGAGCGAGTGTTCAGCAGGGCAAGGGAGATGGATTTGGGAGCAGGGGGGAGAGAGCGGAGGTTGTTGGGGTTAGCAGAGCAGCAGGTGGTATTGACAGGGGGGTGGGAGTTAGTCCAGAGTGAGGGAATGTTAGTGTCAGCAGAGTAGTGTAGGGTCCGGTTGCGGTTATGGCGGGGTCCACGGTGGATGTAGCGGCGGCGGCGGAGGATGTTAGCCTTGCTGGTGGCGGAGAAAGCAGGAGCAGAGAGACGGTGGTTATTGTTGAGTAAGTGAAGGTCGGCAGCAGAGTAGGTGAGGCGGGGGAGAGATCGTGGAAGTTGGGGGGTAGGTGGAAAAAATAATGGTCCAGGTAGAAAAAATAAAAATGGTCCAGGGGGAAAGGATAGGAGGAGCAGTAGTGAGAGTCCAAGATGGAGGTATGATATGAGGAGAGATGACAGTAATCCAGGGAGAGTGTTGTTGACGGTTAGTAGTGGCAGGTAGGGTGAGTTGTTATTGTTGCAGTTGTTATTGTTGTTGGTGTGAGGATTGATGGTGCTGGCCCGAGACCGAGCCCGTGCGGCGGGGCAGCCCAGCCGTGCCATGGTGACAGACCAGCTCCAGCAGCAGTGAGGGAAAGCGGGGTAGCGATCACTCACCTGCAGAGATGGATAGCGGAGGTGGCGGGAGCCCACGAAATGGCGAGGCAGTGGAGGCTGCCTCACAGGACGTGGGTCGCGCAGCGCAGCACGGCTGGGCAGCGATAGGAGGCGGCACGCAACGGGTCGGTCGTGGAGGGGCGAAGCAGATGGAGTCCAGGCAGTGAGAGGGAAATGATAAATCCAGGGGAGAAGTAATCCAGAGACGTGTTGATCAGCGGAGGGGAGACAGGAATGAGGAAATGATCGATCGGTTTGACGGGTAATCCAGAGGGTGGTGGGGACGTGTTGATCAGCCGAGGGGGAACGGGAATTATCAAACAGTTTAGCAGGAAGGATAGGACAGAGAGACACGGATGATTACGGGTGGACAAAAACAAAACAAAATAAACACACTAACAGCTAGCAATGACGATAAATGAAAGTAAAAGACGCGGGCAGAAGCGGCAGTCAACAACAACAGACGCCAGCAGTGCTCTGACCCGGAAACGGAAAGTGTAATTACTAGCTCACTCACTCAGCATTTCAATCTGGGTTTGCTAAACCCTGACGTCATCTGCTATTCATTTATGTGTTTACTTTTGCTACTAGGACATCCAAGCAAGTTCTGAGAGGGAGCAATGCCATTGGAGCATTGGACAAACACATTTGCATATTTCTCCCAGCATGCTTTGTTCCTTACAAACTTTTGACAGGAAAGTAACCAAATTAAATAAGTGGTGGATGGAAATAATCGTTAGCTTATTCTTAGTTAAACATGCAGTTTTGGAACATTCAATAAAGACAAATAAAAAATAGACTATGATTTGACACCCTAAGTCAGTGATACTCAACTTGCGGCCCGCGGGGCACATGGGGCCCGCGGGCGCCCCCTGTGTGGCCCGCGATGGAACTGCACCAAAAAAAAAACCTGAACACAACATGCAAGATACCCGCTGAATAAGTGTCCAAATGTTCATGTCATTCTGGCCAATACTCCACTTCTGTTATAGCATTTCAGTCTGGAATATGGAATATCTTTCAATAATCTATGATTTAGCTGCTAAATTGTCAAATACCGCAGTCTGCTTGCTACCCAGGCACTTATGTATGTACTTAACCTAACTAACTTAACCTAACTAACTAACTATCCGGTGTGCACAACATTGTCAGACTAAACTCCGGCTGACACCCCAAAAACCTACAATCCACTACAGAAAAATGTATATTGTTTGTTTATTAACTGGCCCCTGTCCTTCTATCATTTCACGAAAGTGGCCCCCGGGCAAAGCAAGTTGAGTATCCCTGCCCTAAGTGATATAGAATATATACCCATCACATCAATATCCGTTTCAGTGTAGAATGGTTAGTTCCTTGCTTGAGTAAAGTAAATGTTGTTTGGGGAATGGGGAGGCCTGGTCCGGCCTGGCCCAACGCCGGGCCTGTTTGCCTACCATTTTCACATCAGTCTCTCTCACCAATTAAATGGTTTCATAATATAGCTACTTCTAATCCAGAATATGTCTGATAAAACATATCAAATGGCACTGGTGTTGTCTGGTCGTTTGCTTGTGGAAGAAGAAAGGAAGAGGGGAAAGAGGTGAAAAATACGGAGAAACCGCACTAAATGGGTGATATCATACAGCGACAGGCTCAAGGGGCTTTCCCGAGGCCACGTCGCCGTGAAAATATTTGTGTAGATGAGATACAGTAAAGTTGAAAAATGCATTGCTTCTCTTAACCAGCTGACCAGCCAATCAGAGTGACTTCTCTTACCGACGGCCCAACGCCAATTCAACATGTAGAATCGGCTGAAAAAGCCGTCGACAAGGCCGACTGGAGGCTCACTGAAAGCCCAGACGTTGCCGACAGCCCGCTTGGTGTGTCAGGCATTTAATACTTTAGTATAGTTTGTGGTTGACTTTGTGGAGAATCAATACACAGTACATTCAAGTCATCACTGAGCATAATTTTATACAAGTCACGTGCAAGAGTAGGTTATGCAATATCTGATCAACTCTGAAACAGCTTGTGGTCTGCAAACCCTCATGAAAAAGTACTACTGAATCACTACACAAAACCTATTTGTGATATATCGATATCGATATTTTTTTACTCCCCAATATCGGTATCGGCATCGGCCTCAAAAATCCAGTATCAGTTGGGCTCTAGTTTATATAGTCATTTCCCAAAAGCCAAATAGTGAGACAGAAGTAATTAAGTAGTAATCATGCAGTGATTTAAGTACGGTAGTCATTATGTACTAATCGTCAGTAGTGATCGGTAGTGACTCATTACTACATAAATCACTACATACAGTAAATCACTACATAAATCACTACACATCTCAATAGCAATCAAGCAGTGGAACAGTAGGTTTTGTGTATATATTTAATAGTAGTGATGAGTAGTGATTCAGTAGTACTTTTTCATGAGGGAATCAAGCACTTCGGCAAGCATTTATAAAGTTTATAAAATAAATAACCCGTGTTCAAAACTAGCCAGATTAGCGTAACTTGAAGTGATACAGCGTATATGATCTTAAGCAGGATTCACTGGCTTCTTATGCAGGATTGAGGGTTGTGTATGCTTGCATACATAAGAGAGGGGAGAGGCGGGATGGGAGTAAATCCCTGAGCAAACAGAGGGGGGAACTTTCCGTGCCTTAGAGAGAAGAGCCTGAAATAGGGATTCCATGTGTACCAAAGATTAAATATGCCATGGACTGACAGAAACAAACATCTAATACATGTCAAATGTATCTGCAGCATCACGTATGTCAGTAATTACCTCCGCCAAGGAGGTTATGTTTTCGGTGCCGTTTGTCTGTTTGTCAGAAGGATTACGGAAAAACTAATTGGCCGATTTTCATGAAACTTAGTGGAAGAGTGTAGCATGGGCTAAGGTGTGGATCTGAGCACCATAGCAGACTGGACTATTGGCCTTGGAGGCGGTCTGCGCTCTCCGCGTGCCCTTCTAGTTTGATATAATATCAATATGTTTTAATAATGAACCGTGGCCCGTGAAATACAAGGATGTATCCATCTAAAACGGTAACATCCGGATCGACTTTCTTAGCGATGTTTTTATTTTAGTTAGCCTTTATTTAACCAGGTTTGTCCCATTGAGATCAAAGATCTCTTTTACAAGGGAGACCTCGATGTGAGAGTAGACCCTGGTCTCCACATCATAAAATGAAGACCAGACCCTTCCTATAATCATGAACCATCCCATCTCTTGGGGCCAAAGTTTGGAGTAGTTTGCACTTATACTCATTCTCCTTTCTCACGCAATTCTCAGGATTCAGTGTGATCTGTCCCTTCTTCTTATGGAACTTGCTGGCCGCTACTAAAGCCTTTTAAGTCTTCTCTGCCACTTCTGTCTCAAAGTAATACTGCCCGATGATAAGTTCTGGTGTCATATAGCACACTGGGGAACATGCATAAAAATCTCCCTGAGCTGTAAGAGAGCTCCTTTCATGACCCGGTTATCTTCAGACAAGATGGGTTTGGGAATGTATCAAGGTCCAGAAGAAGCCACAGCTCCCCTCACAGAGAGATGAATGTGGATTCTGATGTCAAAGCAGTCCTTGAAGTGGGAAAGTGTGGTCAAGGTTTCATAGTTCATAGGGCCTTATCTTCGCAAAAGCGGTAATTTAGCATTTAACGGCGTGTGCAATGCAAATTGGGGGCGTGCACAAGCGCTGTTATAATTGTAGGCCTACTGGACATAGCTACATGCCAAAGCAGGCGTTTCAGCGCAAAAATGTGGGGATAGATGGCATTATCCTATCCCGTCAGGAGCGCGCAATTACTTTGCGCTAAGGGCTTTTAGGTGCTAAAATACTCATTGTGCTTGAGCGCACCATAATCTCCGTGATGCGCAGGGCAGAAACGTCATTACGCACGGACGTGCCATGCCAGGACATCAAATTCTGCTGCTAAAATTGGGTAACCAGCAGATTATTCAGTGAGGCAATCAACTATAATTCACTGAGAAACTTTTATCACATCGCAATGAGGGGTTATGGTAAATTAATTGAGAAAACTTGTACATTGTACCCTACTTGCAATAGGCTAGTAGGCTACCTTCACCTGCTATAACTGGGAGGGTCGTTGGCATCACAGCCGATCTGTCACAAGCTCTCTCCATCTCTCTCTGTCCCCGGCACGAGTCGGCAGCTCAGTGTTTCACCGAGTTTTAATTGAGTCCACTGTAAATCCTCCAATCTTTTCTTTTGTCTCCGCCGTTTACCCGCTGCAAACACGTTTCTATTGTCCCACCCCAGTCAACAAAATAACCCGAATTGCATCAAAACACAGATGTTTTAACAGGTATATGATGTAATGGTGTTGTTATGAGATAGGGCTACTATATACAGTCAATAGGCCTACACCTATTCAAATTATGCATGGGGCGAATTACAGCATGCCTCATGCAAACTGTATTACAGGGACTGCAAGACAGGAATCTGATTGATGTAACGGCCAGCCATTGCCAGGCCACACCTGTGAATAATTCTGGTGGGTAACACCGCCCAAATCCCGGTTGTGCCATGCATAAATGATTTGGCACGCCTCTAATCTTGCTTTTGCTTCCGTTGTTGTGACGAGTTATGCTCCCCCGCAAGTAATTGCATCCCCACCATATTTTGGGGCTTAAAAACAGGGAGGTCACATGATCTACCCAAACAATTATATCATTTTTAAACAGTTATGCTTCTGTATAAATCATTACAATATGCTCCCGTGAGGTGGGGATGTGTTTAGCTGCTGCCGGGCGGGGGTGCAATTCTCGGTGATAGAGAATAAAATTCTACATTCCGCTAAATGTATATATAACAGTTTATCTAAACCAAATAAACTCGGCATAACACCTGGACAGCGGACTGCAATCTTCCCTGCCTTAAGGCACGCGCAAACAGGTGCGCAAGTGCAAATAGGGGATATCGCCTGTACCAAGATAGAGCCGTTGCATCGGCCTATGAACTGCGCCCAACGCCAGATGCAGCCCAGAGTAGTGGGCGTGGACCAGCGAACTCGATATTCTGGTATCAGTGCTACACGCAGCCTTAAGCATTACAACCACGCCTTTTAAGCGTAAAATTATGCACGGTCTGCTCACTGGAGAAGTGCAGTAAACCAGTCCCCAGCTTGCCTTTTAAGCTCCAATTCCACGGAGCGATCCAGTCCGGTCAAAGCCAAGCGCTCTGCTCCCCCCCTCCCTTTCATCCCCAAGCGCTCTGCTCCCCCGCTCCCTTTCATCCCCCTCTGTCTGTCTCTATATATAGGCTATTATTCCATATTATTATGCTTCTCAAACCAAGCTAACTGCAGTTTAAATACTGCAAGCATGTAAATACGCTACATTATAGCAAGATCAAAGTGAAAAGAATGTTCTAAACGCATCGGCTAGAAAAAAATAGCGTATCCCTATGATGAGATTAGATTGGTGAAAGATTGTCCAGAATGATATTGTTTTCTCTCCCCTGCTGCACAGGTAGGATGATGCACATAAATATAGCCTACATTATGTAAAGTCATTGCAGAAATGTGTTTTTATTGTAAAACTAAATGTGAAGTAGGGCCAATTTATTGGAGCAGACATCACAGTATAGCACATGACAGTAGAACCGCGTTACGCTGTCACTTATCTAAATCACGTTAAATCTACGAGGGATATATATAGGCCCAGGATGACATATATGTTTTACATAGGGTTGTGTTTGGATTTCGCAATTTTATTTTGTCCAATATTGAAATGTTCTACAATTTCATGTTGTGGTAACATTACACATTATTTCGATCTATTTCAATGTACGTTTCTATCTATTTAGGCTAATTTGGATGCGATTTATTATCGAAATGTATTAGCCCAATGCATGCTGGGAGATTTATTTTTTCTATCGGACTTGTGTTGTGTCTGTCTGAGCGAGGGAGTCCGAGAGAGAGAGAACCGGCGAACTTTTTTTCAAGCAGTCGTATTGTGCCTGTCACACTGATGAGCAAGAGAGAGGGAGTGACACAGAGATGGGGGACAGAGGAGAGGCAGAGGAGCGCTCGGCGCAACCAGCGCACTGAATAGGCCTGGTTTTCAAAAGCGCAAAGCGCTAAATTAACGGCAGGAAGGAAGATATCATTAGGCCGGTATTTAAGGCCGAAACGCCAATTCTCGCCAATTCTCGCCCATTCTGGGACTGCGCCACGCCTATTTCGCATAAAGCGCATTTCGGGGCCTAAAGCCATGTTGCTATCTTCCCGAGGCAGGCGCAAGGCACGTTTCTTTGCATTTAAGGCCAGTTTTTGCGCCAAAGGCCTGTGGGAGAATAGGGCCCATAGTCTCTTAAAACAGACGTGTTGGCCCCTGCAATTTCCAAATGCTTCTGCCAACCCATCTGTACTGTAGGAGAAAGTTGGTCAAAATGGAAATAAGCTGAGAAGGAGGGCTGGCCTTACCAGTGTTTAGACACTACTACTGGGCTGCCAATGTCAGGGCTCTGATGTTTTGGCAGCAAGGAACTCCTGATAATTTAGCTCTTGGGTCCCTGTGGCTGAAGATGGAGGCCAGCTCTATTGCCAACTCCTCTTTGCCAGCCATGTTATTTTCTAAGCTAGAGAGACCTCGGACCTCACAAAAAGTTTGTTGTAAAAAATTCAGTCAGAATTCTAAATCAAATTAGGAGTGTTTTGAGTCTAACAGATTTTTCTGTCCATACACCGATTTGTCTTGATTACTCTTTTTTGCCTTCACCGTTAGACAGAACCTTCCATGTTTGGAGTGAGAAGGGGCTGGTTTCCATCAAAGACCTATATATAGATGGTCAATTTGCATCATTTGATCAGCTGAAGAGGAAGTTTGAATTGCCTGTCACGCACTGGCTCAGATACTTGCAAATCAGGGATCATGTTCGATCCAAGATTAATACCTTTGAAACACTCCCAGATGAACATGCTTTCTTCGATGTTTTGCTGAGCCCTCCTCATTCCAAGCATCTAATTTCTGGGTTTGTATGTTTGTTTGACAACTGCATCACAGCCTCTACTGAGAGGATTAGAGAAGCATGGCAGGGGGAACTTGGTATTGAGTTATCTGATATTGTATGGCATAGGAGTCTGTCTGTGGTGCAGCTCTGCTCAGTTAATAGTAGACACCAGCTGATCCAATTTAAAGTCATCCATCGTCTTCACTATTCTAAGCAAAAGTTGCACAAGATCTACCCTTCTGTCTCTTCACTGTGTGATAGATGTCAGGTATCGGATGGCACTCTGTCTCATGCCTTCTGGTTCTGCCCTTCACTGGCAGGATTCTGAGCCAAAATATTTGACTGGTACTCTACGGCCTACGAAATAACCCTTCAGCCGAAGGCAGAACTCGCCATCATTGGCTGCTCGGAGTCCTCTCTGGACTTCACTACAGCTGTGCAACAATCTCTGACACTGACAACTGTTGCCAAAATACTAATTCTTAAGGAATGGAAGTCCCCCTCTTCACCCTCTTTCCAATTGTGGTTGATGGACATGATCTCTGTTATATGGCTGGAGAGACTCAGGTTCCTGACAACCAACTCACTTAGAAAATGTCTAACTATATGGGACCCGTTTTTAGCCTACCTCGATGAGGTTAGGGGCGATGGGTGACTCGCCTGGCTGGTTTCCTATAGACCCCTTGCTTGAGATCTCAAGTACATCGACTGCAAGCACATAAACACCTTACGTGGCTGGTAGCACCACTGTAATGTTGAATGTTCATTATGTTGTATGTTTTTTGTTTTGTTTTTTCCTTTCTTTTCTTTTCTTTTCTTTTCTTTTCTTTTCTTTTCTTTTCTTGTGTCTGAGCCTGTCTGTTTTGTTTTGTTTGTGTTCTATAGAAAAATGAAAATAAAATATTGAAAAACAAAATGAAATAATCAATCGGAATCTTTCTTGTTAAGCTTTCTAAGTGGTTTCATCTCCTGAACCATCTGCTGTCAGTCCCGGCTCACCTAACATTCTCCTCATCTTTGCAAGCTGCAGCTTTCCTCACTGCAGACTCCTCCTCTACAGAGAAAAGGATGGAGGCATTTGTATTCTGTCTGAGCGCAGAGATGAAAACGCATCTGATGAACTCGCCAGACTGACTGAACGCAGCAACTACTCCGCAAATAGGATACTGCTGGCAGAGGCTATATCTAGACATAGATCAAGTCAGACTCAGACCCAAGAAGCTTATTTTTTTATGTACTTATCCAGTGAAAATGTACTGAGTATGCACTTTTTGCCAGACCCATGGGGTCGGCCTACAGAAGGCTTTGTCGGTCGGTCGGTCGGTCAGTCTGTCGGTCGGTCTGTCCCTCTTTTCCTCCCTGGAGGTACACAGGGGGACCGTGCAAGAGTCATCCAGGCTGGGATGTACTATTGGCGGATAGATTGAGCGGGATGAGAGCCTCCTTTTATGGAGCTTTTTTCCATTTTTCGTGTGGTGCTCCAGGACGGACCCCCGTCATGGCGCAGAGGTATGCCCGGCCTCGGTGGCCCCCTCCCGAGTTGTGAGGGGGGGTCGACCTACCCCCCCCCCCCCCCCCCCCCCCCCAAAAAAAAAAAAAAAAAGTTTTTCGCTCTATCATGCAGAGGTTTGTCCCGGCCTCGGTGGCCCCCATCCCGGGTTGGGAGGGGGGGGTCGATTTTTCTGCCTATCTACAACCAAATACCCCTATACACAAAATGTTACACACACACAAAATGCCTAAAATGATTTATACTTTTAACTTATAAAGTGGTTTGTAGGTGTGTTGCCTACTAGGAATTTGTTCCTTCTGGGTCTGGCAGAACCAGGTCTCCTGGTCTTGTTTTCTAATACAAGGCCCCACTGCACATTCACGCCTGGGAGAAGTCCAACACAGCTAAGCCACTTCTTAACATGCAGTGGAATCCGTATTATAACCTGCACCTAGCCGGTTGGCCTGCATGTTAAACAACAATTAGCCGGCCTACGCGCACTCCCGAGACTCCGTATCTTATCTACCTCGACCACCGGTATAAGATCCGCTTCCACGCAAGCGCTGGTCATGTTAAACAGTGGAACGATATGATCCGCATATGTCTGAGTGGGTGGGTGTGGCTCTTCGTGACTCACTTCACGTTCGCTAGTTTATTAATTAATGAATCGTTCGGGCAATCGCTTATATCAACGAGCAAACTCACGGTTTCCTCAAGTGCTGCAATATGCTTTCCGAGGTGAGGGCTGGCTTGACTGCAGAGAGGCAGCGGGGAAGGAAAGTGAAAAGTGGAGCAGAAACGCGCTCCTGAGAATACGAGGCAGCAGGATGACTGAAGCAAATGAAACAACTATCACAAAGAGCAGCCGACATTCTGACACTTTTAGCGCAATGCGTGCCGCTCTATCTGCCTGTTTGTCTCTCTGCCAGTGCCCGCATGTCTGTTTAGTGTGCGTGTGTGTGTGGCATGTCATTTTTAACGCTGTTCATAACGAGCAGAGCGTGTTTAGGCTATCGTATGGCTCCATCCCCAAATTAATTTTCATCGTCCCTGACGCTACTGTGCGCCCACACTGCGGAGTGGATAGGAGCTGACTGACTGATAGGCTATCAAAGTTTTGTGGGGAGAAATACATTTCAAACTAGTCAGATATGACTTGAATGTCATAAAATAAATCACCCACAGTGATTGACGACAGTCCGACCACTATTTTGACTGCGCGGCTTTATGTAGCTTAACAAAGGCATTTTTGGCACATTGCCACCCCTCGTTGTCAATGGACTCCGTTAAAACATGTTTTTTGAAGTCTCCAGATTTGTCAGGCAGGCAGACTGTGCATCCACACTGTGGAGAGGATAGGAGCTGACTGACTGATAGGCTATCAAACTTTTGTGGGGAGAAATAAATTTAAAACAAGTCAGATATGACTTGATTTGTTTTTGTTTGGTTACAAATTCGCTAAAGCTGTTTCCTATCACATTTCTTGTTTTTGATAGATGCTACCGCGCCTGCAGGATCTATTACATCTACTTGATCAAGTCACTTCTTTACAACAGCCAAGAAGTCCTGTTTTAATGCCAAAAATACAGTGATTGGGTTAAAGCTGGAATACCTCAATTAGTTTGCATCAGTCACAAGCTACTACCGTAATAGAGCTCAACAGTCATGACGTCACCTCTGGTTTCCAGAAGAGTATTTACCCATTCATTTTTCTCAATCACTTTTCAAAATAACCTTATCTAAAGAGTTTTAAGCCAGGAACAAGCCAACCGACCCATAGAGAATCATGACCATAAACCATTTGATTCAGAGTTGAAAAAACATTGAAAAACAAAAAAGAAAGTAGAACGACCGCACCGCGGAAATATGCCTCCGCCAACAAGTGAGCAGTCGAGCATGTCTGTCCAGACTTTGACGTTTGAGCCAAATGTTAAATGAGCGGTTGTGATGTCACAGTAACCTTGAAATTTGACCACCAAAATCAATTCAGCTCATCCTTGAGTCCAACTAGATGTTTGAGGCAAATTGGAAGAAATTCCGTCAAGGCATTCTTGAGATATCGCGTTAACAACTTGAAAATGTCATTTGTGAGGTCACAGTGACCTTAACCTTTGACCACCAAAATGTAATTAGTTCATCCTTCGACATTCGACATTTGAGCCAAATTGGAAGAAATTCCGTCAAGGCGTTCCTGAGATATCGCGTTGAGAGCTTGGAAATGGAGTTTGTGAGGTCACAGTGACCTTGAACTTTGACCTTTAACCACCAAAATCTAATCATCCTTGAGTCCAAGTGGACGTTTGAGGAAAATTGGATGAAATTCGATCAAGGCGTTCCTGAACTACTGCGTTAACGAGCATGAAATGAGCGGTCGTGAGGTTACAGTGACCTTGAACTTTGACCACCAAAATCTAATAAATTCATCCTTGAGTCCAAGTGGACAATTGAGGCAAATTCTAAGAAATTCCATCAGGGCATTCCTGAGATATCGCATTAACAAGCTTGAAAATGACATTCGAGAGGTCACAGTGACCTTAACCTTTGACCACCAAAATCTAATCAGTTCATCCTTGCATCCAAGTCAACGCTTGAGCCAAATTGGAAGAAATTACGTGAAGCCATTCCTGAGATATCGCGTTAACAAACTTGGGAATGGCATTCGTGAGGTCACAGTGACCTTAAACTTTGACCTTTGACGACCAAAATCTAATCAGTTCATCCGTGAGTCCAAGTCGAAGTTTGAGGTAAATTTGATGAAATTCCGTCAAGGCGTTCCTGAGATATCGCGTTAACGAGCATGAAATGAGCGGTTGTGAGGTCACAGTGACCTTGAACTTTGACCACCAAAATCTAATCAGTTCATCCTTGCATCCAAGTCAACGTTTGAGCCAAATTGGAAGAAATTCAGTGAAGCCATTCCTGAGATATTGCATTAACGAACTTGGGAATGGCATTCGTGAGGTCACAGTGACCTTAAACTTTGACCTTTGACCACCAAAATCTAATCAATTCATCCTTGAGTCCAAGTCGACGTTTGAGGCAAATTTGATGAAATTCCGTCAAGGTGTTCCTCAGATATCGCGTTAACGAACATCGGACGGACAGACGTACATACGTACAACCCAAATCCATAATGCCTCCAGCCTGGCTATCGCCGGGGGAGGCATAAAAAAAAGTGCTGGCTACAAAACTGTGTACCTATTACATCACAAGAGTAAAGAAACTACTCATCCCATAATCCAGACAGAGTGTTTCAGCCATTGGGAGAGCACTGTGAGCAGAGACTATTAGTTCAATGACTAACGTTATCGTAGATAAGACACATTTCTGTGCATTAATGTGAACGAACCAGGTAACAGATTTCAAAACGGGTGCCTGCGTTAAGAGCAGCGTGACTCGTAATAGTTTTGATAATATACTTTCAGTCACTCAGTGGCGGTTTTAGCCTCTTTACTTTGCAAGATGTAACTTAAGTCCGTAGTAGGTTAGCCAGAGACAGAACAGCCAGCAGAGTCCTGCACCGGGTCGGGGTTCCGCGGGGCCCCGCCGGGTACCCGCAAAAAAATGCGGGGGGCGGGTGTTATTTTGTCTTCATTTTATTTGCGGGTTCGGATCTGGGTAGAATAAACAACATGCGGCCCGGGTCGCGGGTGTTGTATAATATATGTATTTTTATTTACTTTTTATATAACGATAATAATTCAGTCAGTGTGTAACTGAGTCTGAGTCTGAGTCTGACCTGACGTCTTTGACCTCAATCATTTCTGCTGGTCCTTTCCTTCCGGGTCAGCTCTCCCTCGCTCCGGTCACGTATAAACAGAAATGACCTAGACCTATGCTAGCTAGTAGCTAGCTTGTTGCATTGCATGACAGCCAGCACCAGCAAGGCTAGCATGTTTCCTTTAGCTGCTGGCTGGCCCTGGCTGGCCTGCTGGCACTGGCACCAGTACCTTCACACACACACCGTCAATGTGCTTAATTGTAAATAACGTTATGCAATGCCTGCCGAGTCCGACTGCACCGACGACCGTTGTTGGCTCTCGTCAGTGACTCGGCCAGAAAAGACCGCTATTCGCTTCCTGTGTGAATTGTGAAACGATCGCAGTTACTTTGGTTATGTTCACTTCAAAAAAAATTATATATGCGGAAGCGGAGCGGGGCGCGGGTCTCATGTCTGCGGGGCGGGGTGGGTTGCGGTACTGACTGATCATATGAGCGGGTTCGCGGAGCGGGTCGGTACTGCACGTCGCGGGGCCGGGCGGAACTGGGTCTTGAAAATCAGTCCCGCGCAGGACTCTGACAGCCAGTTCGAGAAATTAGTGCAGGCCACCAATCAGAGACGACCATACAGCGAGTTCCACCAATCAAAGACTTTGATATTAGATTGTCGAATTGTGGGTAGTGCAGTACTTCTTCATAAAATCGAATATTTTTTATAAGAATGAACAAGGACGATATCATACAGATTTGTGGTTTCTACAGGAACATATACAACCATCGTTTCACAACGAGATTGCCCGTGGTAAATCTACCATGGGTGGTTATGGCTAATAATCAAAATCTCAATGTAGAATATTGGAGAAATACACTTCCGGAACCGTGACATCATGGAACAGTCACATGACTGTTGAGCTCTATGCAATACTTGTGTGACTTGACCTACCAATGCATTGTTGTACTATGTTAACTTGGATAGAGTTTAATTTGTATTTTCTTGTTTTTACTGTTCTATGCTATGAGTTTTTCATTTCACTGTGCATTTGTGTAACCCAGTATGTCAAAATATGCAGAAGCGCATGTTGATGTAACTACACTCTTCTTCCTTATCGCTCACATGGGTAACTAAGCTGAGGTGGCTCTGTGCAGACTTTTGCCATCAGGCCCGTTGAGATATGAAAAGATTTATAAATTGTGCCTGTTCTGCAGAAATGTCTCTCAATTTCTATCCTATTTTTTTATGGCTTTCACTTTAAAAAGAACATTATCAAACCACACCATGCACAGTTTGTGTCTGCTTATCACTTATCAATGACATTATGAAATTCCACCATGTTATCGCCATTTTGCCAAATTGTGTCTGCAACCAAGGAGACGGATAAAAAGGAGGAGACCGAATAAAACTACACCATAAAGCCTGAAGAATATATCTTAATGTCAGGTGGTTGGGAGTCTGAGAATTGGTTATTTATAAAGCCAGGATGGAAATATCTATTGATAGGCAAATTTATTTATTCATTGCAGGAAACACGAAATACAATACAACTGCATGGGAATTGCACTAAACTGATTTCAGCGTTTACATAATGCAATGACACAAACTTCTTTTGAGGCCACAGTCTGGACAAATTACGGTCAAATAATTGCAATTCTATTTTCTGTCAATATCTTCCAGCCCTTGTATGTTCTCTGAATATCGATCTCTATTTGTTAGTAATGGAATTAGCTCCAAATAGGGAAACAAACATTGTCTTCCACAGGAAATTGAATGACTCTGGAGGCTGACCGTGTACACCCTGGCTAACGCACACCATGGGGAGCTTGACCATGCACACCCTGGTTAATGCACACAATAAGGACTGGAGCTCGACCGTACACACCCTGGCTAACACACAGCATGGGGAGCTTGACCGTACACACCCTGGCTAACACACAATGGGGAGCTCGACCGTACACACCCTGGCTAACACACACCATGGGGAGCTCGACCGTGCACACCCTGGCTAACACACACCATGGGGAGCTCGACCGTACACACCCTGGCTAACACACACCATGGGGAGCTCGACCGTGCACACCCTGGCTAACACACACCATGGGGAGCTCATGGAGCTCGACCATGCACACCCTGGCTAATGCACACAATGGGGAGCTCATGCGAGTCATTTGAGTTCAATGTCAGGCGAGATGATGAGAGTGGCAGAATTTCTTTATTAGCATCATTAATGTGGGGGCTGAAGTATGGGTAGTGTGGCGCAGTGAATGTGCAGCAATGACAGAGTAACAGCTGCAGCATCTTTCACATAAAAGGAGACCAGACCCTCCTCATAATCCATCCCCCCAACCTTCTGCTTCTCATTTCCATTCCTCAACCATACAGTCCAGAAGCTATGCTATACACCATTCAGACTCCCACCCCAACCCGTTGATCGACCCTCTGGCAGGTTTTCAATTAAAAAAATGCCATACTTTTTCCAGACCTTGATTTGTTTTGAAGATTTTTTCTGGTGATTACGCAGATAGACATCTTGTCCCTGCTAACTAGGTCATATCACTGCATAGATGAAGATTGTTCTTCACAGTGACAACTATCAGAATATGTGAGATGAATGGCAAGGTTTCTGCAGAGTTTCCATTAAAAAAATTACATATTTTTCCAGGCTGACCCCATGTTCTTGACTGGATGTGATTTTGGTGCGTATTTGATATACTGTAATGCATGCTGACAGCGGCTGGGGAATAAGAGCATCCCTCTATCTCAACATTATTCTGATCAACAACACAAACAGTGGACTCACAACAACATAAAATACTTGAACCACAACATTTTCCATACTTTTCCATTCATTATTTCAAATTCCCAAATTATTCAACACTAGGAAATGATCAAATTTTAATACTTTTCCAGACCTGTGTAAGAACTAGGAACCCTGCTCTGGCCACTCCTAAATCCTGTCAATTTTCCTTTCACCTGAACCGCATAGTAGAACTTCCTGGAGGAGAATCTTTCCTTAGCAAAGGCACACTGGAAGAAGCTCTTTGGATTACCAGGGCCATTCCATTCAGTCTCTGTCGCTGACTTGTTTCCATCCACCAAAACTTTGAGTTTTGGATTTCCAATATTGCTGGATCTCTGTTTCACAATTCTCCAACTCTTTCTTGAATATGCCTCCCACCTGAGCCAGTACTCTCCTCACAGTCTCCACACTCAGATTGCTGTGGATGTCGACTCCTTACCAGCTGTTTGTAGGAGTTCGTAGTCAGGGGGTTGTTGTGCATTGAAGGTGGTCTTCAGTAAACAGGAGTCACTCCAGCTTCATGCTCCTCTTCCTCAGCACAGAGATGTCCTGTTACAGCTCATTCATGACATCTTCAGCTCGGCTCTCAGTAATAATAATAATAATAATGAGGGCGGCTTTAGCTCAGGAGGTAGAGCGGGTCAGCCAATGACGCAAGGGTTGGCGGTTCGATCCCCGCTCCCTCCCAGCTGTTAATCGTTGTGTCCCTGGGCAAGACACTTAACCCTCCTTGCCTGGTATGATTGGTATGATTGGTATGAATGTAAGACATGAATGGTATGATTGGTATGATTGGTATGAATGTTGACATGAATGATGATGGTGGTTCGGAGGGACCGTTGAGCGCCAATGTGTGGCTGCCACGCTTCTGAACCACCGGTACGAATGGTGTGAACGAATAATGATTCTGTGTAAGCGCTTTGAGCCTTGGAAAGGCGCTATATAAATCCAATCATTATTATTATTATTATTAATGTGCTCACCTGGTAGCAAGCGTACGACGGAGGCTCGGTCATTCGCGCAGCTGATGCGGGTTGAATCCAACCAGAGGTCCTTTGCTGCATGTCATCCCCTCTCTCTCTCCCACCTTTCCTGTCTGCCTATATAAAGGCAAAAATGCCCCCCCCCCCCCCCCCCCCTATTTATAAAAGGGATGCACCGATATGAAAATTTTGGCCAATACTGATAATAACCGATATTAACTCATTGAGTGCCAGCCACTTTTGGAGAACGGAAGCTCCCAGTGCCAGAGTTTCAGAGCGTTTTCAGTGATTTCTCGAGGCCCACAGAATATTGTGTGATATTACTATGTAAACACCGAACACGCACAAAGAACGAGGAGACTCTCTTCTATCATCTGCAAAAAAAAGTTTATTGATCCCATTTTCCGTTCTTTAGTTATGAGCCGGAGAAGATAGGCTGTTTTGAGCAAAAAGACAGATTTCAAATTATAAGATGAGATATTCAGCCTTTTGTGAAATGCAGCATTTCAAGCACATTCACTGACGCTAGCTAATATTTTCTGATGTAGTGACGTGGTGTAGTTCTGTGGAGCCTGCGTGCCCCACCCCCCTCTCCCCGCCTCAGCTGCAAACTCCTCCCCACACGCACCCAGTCTCTGTTTTTGCCCGGGCGGCTCCCGGGCGGCTCCCAGCGCGACAAGGAAATGCCAAACGGGACTGCAGGGATAGGTTTGGCCCTTCGGCGTCGGGTGCTGCCTTTCTGGCGGGTAGTCGTGTGGAGAAACTATATGCAGACAGACAGACAGAGGCAGAGGAGCTCAGTTGTGTGCGCGGATTGACTGATGTTCGCAGCCCGACGTCAGCTGCAGACAGAGCAATCTATATGGCTCTGGCTGCAGCATGCATCGGCTTCTCTTTGATCACGGCTTTTTGCTGCAGTTTTCCGGACCTTTCTGTAATCTGGAGAGCTGTCAGGGTTGGTGTCGGAAGACATGTGGATCTATTCGTGGGTAGTTGATGGCCTGTGATCTTTGCAATGAGTTTGTTCATATCAAATGTGGTAACATTAACAGTAAAATCTATGAACTGGCTGTCCGGAATCAGTCTGATATACCACTGGTATGCAATGTCTGTTGCGCAAAAGAGATGTGCGGGCCTGATGTGTATGTTTCCAGTCAGAAAGGTGTTTGCTTTGGGGAGGGGTCTGTAGGTACTATGGACACGCAGGATAAATTGCTTTATGATTCTTTAAAACGAAGGGGACTAAACATCTTTCATCTGAATGCAAGGAGCCTGCTGCCTAAAATAGATGAAATCAAACGGCTATCAAAGAGCCTGAATGCTGCTGTGATAGCAGTGACTGAGACATGGCTCGATAGTTCTATTGAGCATGCGGAAATTGAACTTCCCGACTTCAACTGCTATCGGAGGGACCGCAATAGAAATAGTGGTGGCGTGTGTTTTTTCATAAGAAATTATTTATTGTTTAATCCACGGCCTGATCTCCAGAGGGAGGAGCTAGAAGCTGCGTGGATAGAGATTTTACTCCCTAAAACAAAGCCCTTAATAATAGGTGTCTGCTATAGACCTCCAAAGCAAAGTGATTTTTATGAAATGTTAGAGAAGGTCTGTGCTGAAAGTAATGTCTTAATGGAGAGGGAATGTCTTATTTTAGGAGATTTGAACACAAATGTATTATTGCCTGCTAGTAAAAACGGCCTAGTTAAAAATCTCAAAAACTTCTGTAAAGTTTTTGGGCTTAAACAACTTATAACCGAACCAACTAGAGTAGGTCCAAACAACCAGTCTATTCTGGACCTGATACTGGTTACGGATAATGAGAAGATCTGCCAGTCGGGGGTCCTGGACATTGGTCTCAGTGACCATAAAGTTATATTCTGTACCCGAAAAATTACTAGATCCCAGTTAAATCCTGGTAATCACTGCTCTGTAAAGCTAAGATGCACTAGGCAGTATACTAAGGAGGCATTTGAGCAGAAGCTTACTGAACAAAATTGGTCTGTTGTCTTTGAAAGTAATGATGCTGATAAGGCATGGGATTCATTTAAAGGTATTTTCTTAGAGGTACTAAATATTGTTGCACCCATGAAAGAGGTCAGACTTAAACAGAGAAGTGCCAAATGGATGACAGCAGAAATAATAGACCTCATTAGACAGAGGGATGGCAACTTAGCAAAGTTCAAAAAGTCTAAACTTAATACTGACCACGAAAGATATCTTCAGTGTAGAAATCAGGCTCAATACAAAATACAGAAAGCTAAGTCTCAGTACTACACGGATGCAGTTGCAGAGAATGTGCATCAGCCCAAAAAACTGTGGAAAGTCCTCAAAGATATGGGCTCCACAGGAAAATGTAATACAAAATCTTGTAGTACTGGATTGAACAATGATGGCAAAATGTGTTTTGATAAGCATATCATTTCTAGGCAGTTTAATTCTTTTTTTACAACCATTGCTGCAAGCCTGGTCTCCAAACTACCAAATGGCTCAGGGAGGTTTGGTTTGCCTTTTGTGAACAGTTTTTACCAAGGTAAAAATGTTACTCCTAACACCTTTGAGTTGAAACCTGTCTCAGTGGAGAAAGTTAAGAAAATGTTGTCTTCATTGTGTCCTAGCAAAGCAACTGGGCTGGATCTGATCCCAGCTAGGTTCTTGAAAGATAGCGCAGGTGTTATTTGTGAGGTCATAGCTTACATTCTTAATTTATCATTAAAATCAGGAAAAGTTCCTGCTCAAATGAAAAAGTCAAGAGTCCTCCCCCTGTTTAAAAAGAATAGCAGGTCTGACGTAGGAAACTACAGACCCATATCGATTTTACCAACCATATCCAAGTTATTGGAGAGAGCTGTGTTTGATCAAATGGAAGAGTATATGATCCAGCACCACCTTCTGTATGATTTCCAGTCTGGCTTTAGAGCAGCCTATTCCACTGATACCTGCCTCATCCACCTCTGTGATTCCATCAGACAAGAAAGTGAAAATGGTAACTACACTGGCATGGTATTATTGGACCTACAGAAAGCGTTCGACACAGTAGATCACTCTATACTTTTATCCAAACTTCAGAGTATGGGATTTGGGTCTGCAGCTTTAAACTGGTTCAAATCTTATCTCACAGGGAGAACCCAGCTCTGTGATGTTGAGGGGACCCTGTCTGAACCCATGAGTGTCACCTGTGGTGTGCCGCAGGGTTCAATTTTAGGGCCTATTTTATTTCTCATTTATGTTAATGACATGCCAGCGGCAGTAAAATGTAAACTTATTTTGTATGCTGATGACTCTTCCCTACTAGTGTCTGGGAAAGATATCCATGATATTGAGATCACTCTTAGTAGGGAGTTAGAAAATGTAAGGGAGTGGCTCATTGACAACAAATTGTCACTGCACTTAGGCAAAACTGAGTCAATTCTGTTCGCCACTAAGCGTAGGCTGCAGAAGTCGAGCAAGATAAAGGTTACATGTGAAGGTACTGAAATCGTCTCACAGGCTTGTGTTACGTACCTTGGGATCACTCTGGATCAGTCTCTCTCAGGAGAGGCTACTGCTGAGAAAATATTATCAAAAAGTGCCAGTAAACTCAAGTTTCTGTATCGCAGAACAAGGCAGTTTGATATTACTATTAAAAAACTCCTTGTAACAGCACTGATACAGTGCCACTTTGATTTTGCCTGTTCAGCTTGGTACAGTGGTCTGAACATGAAATTACAGAAGAAGTTGCAGGTTATGCAAAATAATATAATTCGTTATTCACTGAATGTTCCTCCTAGGACACATGTAGGTGGAAACAAATTCAAAAAGGTGGGTATGTTGCCTGTTGAGTTTAGGATTGAACAGCTAAAGCTAAACCATATGTATAACATCATCAATGGTACTGCCCCCATGTATCTGGGCTCACAGATAACAATGGTCCATACCCAGCATGGTCACAACACCAGGGCTAGTGTGCGCTCATGCAAGGTACCACGAGTGAATAGTGTAGCAGCTCGAAGCTCCTTTTTTTATACTGGGTCCTTGCTGTGGAACAGCCTTCCCCTAGGTATCAAGCTGTCAGAGTCGAGAGGTGTCTTTAGAAGGCAGGTCCGGGATCATCTTTGGAGTAAAGTGGCTAGCTAGAGGACAGGTTTTGCCGCCAGCAAAACAGTGTTTTTAATTCGTGATATTGTTGTTTTTGTTCTTGGATTTGGTTCTCTGAAATTGTTGCCGATTTTCATGTTTTTGTTTTGTTATTTGTTTTAATGATTTTAGGTGTCTGGTTACGGATAAGAAATGGTATATTGATTAGAAATTGTATATTGATATGACTGACTTTTTACATGTTATGTGTTGTGCGTTCTGTCCTACAACAGCAGGGACCATGTTGGAAATAAGTGTTCTCACTTTAAAGGAGAATTTCGGTTTTTTTGAACCTGGAGCCATTTCCTGGCATTAATTATGATTTGGCCAGTCACCTAGCGATGTCTGCAGCGTTTCTGGGCGTCCTAGCGTTGTTTTGAGATCAATATCGTCCAAGTCAGTCGTAAAATGGAGTTGATTTGGGGCCAAGTGGTAGCCTGTATTTCCTGCATCTAAATAGCTATTTTTCTTCCCGTTTTCGCCACATATCGCCGTAATCAGATCCGTCAACATCCAGCCGAGTGTTATTTCACCCCAGGCTGTTTCCTGGACTGCACAGGGATCAAATTACCTCAAACGTGATCTAGGTCACCAAGTCTCGTGAAGTCCCGCGATACTTTCCTGACGACTGGCCAAATACAGGCAGGACGCTTTGCGGTCGTGGTTTTAGCGTAACCTATGTGGGGTTTGGCGTAACCTATGTGGGATTCGAAATAACGAAGGTTATGCCATGTGATGAAGTTGTTTTTTTTATGCTGGGGTTTGGTTGCTGATATCCTGGTGCTTTGTGACACCGGCTGAACAGAAGGTGTGTCCACATGAAGTGCTAATGGGATCAGTGAACACATCCGGATGGAGAGAAAGTGGAGCCGTCTTCTGACAACGGCCACATCTAGCCAGAGGCCAACAATCACATTCAAAAGCACATTGTGACATCAGCAGGCTCTGCGTTTGGATAAGTCTTAAAGGGACATTCACCCTAAAACAACATTTTGCCCTAAAAGTCTTTTTTGTATTTTTGGAGCGTAAAGTCAATTATTTGTTAGTAAAATCAACAGCTGCTTAAACTATACACATTTAATCTAATTAAGATATACTATAATTAGATCTATTTAGCCGAGGAAACAAGATAAAAAATGCCATTAACGGAGCATGCTTGCTTGTTTTCAGCAACATCTTACACCACACTCTCACAGGTTCAAATGGGTGCTGTCCGGTACAATCAAAAACTTTATTTTGTTGGTCACTGACTTGTAGATGACTTTATTTATTTATTTCAGATTTCCCCCCATTTTCTCTCCAATTGTACTTGGCCAATTTCCCCCCCCATTGTACTTGGCCAATTCCCCCCCCCCCCCCCCTACTGCCCCGGCCGCTGCTCCACACTCTGCCGATTTGGGGAGACCCGAGACTAGCACCATGCTTCCTCCGACACATCCACACTTGCCAGCCGCTTCTTTTCGCCTGACAGGGGGAGCTTCACTGGCAGGACGTAGCACATGGGAGGATCACGCTATTCCCACCAGTTGCCTTCCACCCCGACCAGGCGCCCTGACCAACCAGAGGAGGCGCTACTGCAGCGACCCGGACACATACCCCCAATCCGGCTTCCCACCAACCAATCGTGCCTGTATGGACGCCTGACCATGCCGGAGGTAACACAGGGGTGTGAACTTGCGACCCTCGTGTTGGTAGGCAGGGAATCTACCGCTACACTACCCGGACGCCCAAGGTAATACCTTATTCCGGGGTATTTGAAAATAGCAAAGGTACAGTATCTGTTTCATTACTGTCATAAAACAATTCTGCTGTGCAATGTGTGCATATAATAAATTCCAGAGTGTTTGTCCAGCACCACTCTCTGCTGTGTGGTATGAAAGTGATGACAGAACATTTGATAAACAATCTGTAATTTGTAAAATAACCTGTCAAAAAAGACTACCTATTCAGAAGAGAGTCAAGCGACCATAATCCCATGTCATGTCACAGCTCTTCCTGAGGGACAATATGCCGTGACTAGACAGAGTAGAATAGAAAACCGACATCTCTCTCTCTCTCTCTTTTTGTCTATCTCTCCTGCGGTCTCTCGGTCTCGCTCTGTATGTGCGTGTGTGTGTCAGAAGGGAGAATTAGAAAAACAATGTGCACCCGGTCGCGTTTCTCTCGGTTAGCAGCTAGCATGTGCCAACTCTCACAAACCACATGCCATGGCTAAGCAATGCTTTAACTTCATAATTCACTCATGAGTCTACAAGTAAACTGCAGCTACCTTGTGGTGGGAAACGGTAAAGCAGCGGCTACATATTTTTTCAAGTGATTTTTAATCAGACGTAATACCGTATAAAGGGGTGAAATTTGGGGAAGGTTTAAACGTTAAACCTTCCCCAAACTTTAAAGGTATCAAAAATTGGATATCACCCAACCCTAATTGACAGTGATTGTTGATGTAAAGGAGTGTTGCCACTTTCCCTTTGCCGGCCGTTCTGAGGATTCAAACCGGCAACTGTCACAAGTCCACCACTCTAGGGGTTTATGTTCAGAAATCAAGACGAACTGTGAGAGAATAGTAACGATATACATTAATTCTGTTTTGGGGTGGATTTTCACCTAAAGAATAGCCTAAACAATAAATAAACAGGTGGAATTTAGCTTGCCATGAAAAGGCTCACATTACACCATGTCCTAGTTCCTCAGATTAAACGTATTAGGCAAAAAATTATATCACCATATATAATGTATTATTGAGTCTATTAATTAGTGTGTGCTATTCTGTCACTTGTCTTGTGAAATGCACCGTTAGCCGAAGCAGATGAATCACTCGTATTGTTTAATTTTGTTGCAAGCTTGAGCGAACAATTATTCCCAATCACCTTGCTGCTATAAAGCCGTCAAGAAACCACGGCTCGAAGCTAAATTCAGGTAATTTCTCAAACACCTAAAAATCGAAAAGGCAAAGAGTTGACTTGCATCCCACTAAACGTGGTAGCCAACAGACTGCTCAGTGCCTCTGAATCCGATGGCATTATGCTGTGACAGAAGAAGTATCGAGGCTATCTTCTCACCCTGGCAGCCACGAGTGCCTGTCTCTGTCATTTGAAGTGTTATCTAGTACCGAAGCACCCTTAAAAAGCTCTATCGGCTACAGAATTAATTGATTTGGAAAGACTCCAACTCCACAGTGGCCAGCATTACATACTAATGTTATATGTCTGCAGAAGACATTTAAGGCACCCCTTTACTTTCCACTTAAAAACATACCGGAGAGGCTTCAAGCAAAGCAAAACATCCAATGCGTGCACAAAAACACATCACCCAAATTCCTTAAATTCCACAAAGTTAAGACATGTCATGGCACACCTGAAGAAGTGAAAGCAGTCATTCATATTTCAAGCCTCTCCTTCCGTAATTGTCCGTCTTAATTGCCATCAAAACAGTTAAAGAAAACGCACAGATGTCAGATTCCGTCAGGCAGTACCAGAAATCAAAGCGCTGTTGGATACACAGGATACACACACCTGGTTATTAGTACTTCCGTAAGAAGGCAGCACGTCTTTCAAAGGGACTTATTCATATTCTCAGTCACTAAGTTCATCAAAGGCTCAAAGGCTGACGTAAATCACAAAATTTCTTCCGAATAAATATGCAAAGCAACGGGATCAACAAGATCATTTCATGCAGAACTGCTTTTTCAAGTTGAGACTTAAAAATGCAAACCCGTATTGAATAGACACGGCTTACAGCGAGTTATGTTGGCAATGGGCACGTACAAAAACATCTTTACAAATCAAGTGAAGACATCTGTTACAAAATGAGATAAAGAATTCAATATGTGTGTGTGCGCACGCGCGTGTGTGCCGTGGTGTGTGCCCTTACAGAAAAAACACATGAGGTTCACATGTGTCCACATGAGTTTCATGTGTCCACATGAGTTTCACATGTATCCACATGTGGTGAAACATGTGAAAACATGTTACATTTCATATGTGAAAACATGTGGAACACATGTGAAGCATGTGCTTTGCCCATGGGAATTGTGTGGTTTTGAAACATTTTCACATGTGGAAAACATGGTATCACGTTATAACATGTTGTTTATTGTATAGCAACATATTTTCCATATGTGGATCACATGTGGAAAACATTTACATGGGTTTGACATGAAATCACATGGGAATTTACAAACATGGGTTTCACACATGTGAAAATGTTCAAAAACCACACGCTTCCCATGGGCAGAGCACATGTTTTCACATGTGAAATTTCATATGTGTGCAAAATCACGTGATCACATGACATGTGAAGTTCATGAGGTTTTTCTGTAGGGGGGCGCACACGCACGCACACACACACACACACACACACACACACACACACACACACACACACACACACACACACACACACACACACACACACACACACACCGTTCTCCTCTTATCTCCTAACTATGGAACATAGTTCTAGTCATTAGCCATCTTGAAAACCTTGGTTACAACAACCATTAGGATAGGATTCAATAGTCTATTATAATGAAACAGTCAGTGATAAACATCAGCTATGGAAGGTTATGAAGGGCTTGGGAATTAATTGCTGCCTGAAAGTTATTAGTCAACATTTCAAAAACACAGTAACTACAGTATATCTGCAAAGACATCACTATTTTGTAAGTAAAAGTCTTATTAAAATGATAATGTGTGATTTCAGGACAGCAATCATTTTATGAGAGCAAGGGCCATTTTATTATTAACATAATTTTTTTAATAATACTGTAGCTAATTTTTTTAAAGCAGCTACGAGCAAGATTTTCGATTGTTATTAAACAGTCTAAATTTAATATCAATGCATCACATCTTACCTCTAATAGTAGACGAGACCAACGCAGAGTAGTCTCGCTTGAACCCCGAGTGAATCGGCGAGTGTTGTCTTGATGTTAGTCTGTCTGCGGCCGGGGCAGATTAGGAAGTGAAATGAAACGGTTTGCAGCAGCCACTTTGGCCATAACCACAAAATAACTTCCAAAAAACCTGTTAGAATATAACGAGAGATGTTCGCGAGAGTATGCGTGGCGTTCTCCTTGTTTATGGTATGTTGCTAGGCAGCGCGAACGGGGGAATGCAGGCAGCTGCGTTTCACTTCCAGGTTTCACTTCCGGGTTTAGCCGGTCCGGCGGTAAGGAGAGAGAGAGAGAGCCCCCTGTTGACGCGAGTTTAGACAGACACAGACTTAAGAGAGCAATCTCCGATTCACACGGCTTTGGTCTCAGCTACTATTATAGGTAAGATGTGATGCATCAATATTGTAATTATACTGTTTAATAACAATCGAAAATCTTGCTGTAGCTGCTTTAAAGGAACACTCTGCCCATTTTCAACCAGCTTTGTATCATTAGAACATCAGTAGTATATCAGAAAACTGTAAACGGTTTTGAAGTCTGTCATTTAATGTGACAGTTATTGAGTGTTAAAGTGTGGACCAGTGACATCACTGGTCCACACTAACTCAAATTAATAACTCATTAACTCAAATCAACTCTCAATAACTGTCAAACTAGATGAGTGATGAATAGTTTGACAGTTATTGAGAGTTGATTTGAGTTAATGAGTTATTAATTTGAGTTAGTGTGGACCAGTGATGTCACTCGTCCACACTTTAACTCATTCAGGGCCAAAGATGTCTTTGACGTGTTATCAGGAATAGCCCAGAGGGCCAATGACGTGTTTGACGTGTTTTTGTTTTTATTAGTGCAGCGCGTAGTTCAAACACTTCCCCAGCCTGTGACATGTTATCAGGTCCCTAGCCTCAAAGTCAAGCCGACAACATGCGATCAAACACATACCGCAGCTGTTGTTTTGAAATGAGCAGGAGGAAAAACAGAGAAACGCGCTTCCTTGTAGAGAGGAGAAACGCCATTGAAACGCCCCTCGGCGCGCTGCACTGCTCGCCTTGCTGCAGGGCGAACCTGGATTGAGTTGTTCGCAGTAGTCAAACCTGTGACGAACATGATCGATCCGGTTCCAGCGCCTGGTCCCAAAGCCAAGCCGGACCCGTTCCTGTGTCGTGTCGCAGCATTCGTCCCAGCCCGAACGAGAGGAGGAAAACGAGCAGAGGCAGAGGAGGCTAGACGCTGATCTCAAACCAGTTTGGTGTTCCCCTCCTATGCTAATTTGCGGGGGAAGGAGGTGCGATCCAGCAGCAGCTGTGGACAGAACTCTCTCTCTGTGTGTGTGTGTGTGTGTGTGTGTGTGTGTGTGTCTGTGTGTCTGTCTGTGTGTCTGTCTGTCTGTCTGTCTGTCTGTCTGTGTGTCTGTCTGCACACTCACTCACACTGAGTAAACTGTATTGTTGAATGTAAAAAAAGCACTTCATGTATATATATATATATATATATATATATATATATATATATATATATATATATATATATATATATATTTGTCATTTGTGTCATAATGAATAATATTTACATGTCTGATGTCAATACAGTTCAAAATAAAAGAATTGAGAGCGAGTTCTGCCTGAGATTGTGTCTTTTACAAAAATTGCCTTTTCTGCTGTTTCTCTTCTCCGAGAGACCTTTTTGGTGAAAACAGGGTGTATATAAATGGCTATAAGTAGAGTACAGAACATGCTAAAAGCTCACTTTTTTTTTCCTGGTGAACCCAGAGACGTACATCTTCATTTTGAGGTATTGCAAATCACTTTGGTGCTAATAGATAATTTACTGTGGGTCTTGAAAGATGACCAACAATTATGAAAATCTTTGGCCTGTGCTAAATATTGGCAGTCCTAAACTGGCCATGAATGAGTTAACACTCAATAACTGTCACATTAAATGACAGACTTCAAAACCGTTTACAGTTTTCTGATGTACTACTGATGTTCTAATGATACAAAGCTGGTTGAAAATGGGCGGAGTGTTCCTTTAACTGCTTTAAAATAGAACAGACTATAGAATATGATTAATCCATCTGCTACTGCTTAAGACCCTTGGTTACAAACAGTACCATACGCATCAATAACATTTCTATTAATGGAATGATGAGCAGTAAACGTCAGGTAGTTTATCTGTTCCAAAATGGATATAGGCTATGGCATTTGGGAATGTACAGTAACTGCACACATAAGTGAACACGTGTTGGAGTGAAAAGTATTCCTGTGCTCACCTGAACCTTCACATACATGTGAACGCGTGTTGGAGTGAAAGTCTTCCTGTGTTCACCTGAAGCTTCACATACATGTGAACGCGTGTTGGAGTGAAAGTCTTCCTGTGTTCACCTGAAGCTTCACATACATGTGAACGCGTGTTGGAGTGAAAGTCTTCCTGTGTTCACCTGAAGCTTCACATACATGTGAACGCGTGTTGGAGTGAAAGTCTTCCTGTGTTCACCTGAAGCTTCACATACATGTGAACGCGTGTTGGAGTGAAAGTCTTCCTGTGCTCACCTGAACCTTCACATACATGTGAACGCGTGTTGGAGTGAAAGTCTTCCTGTGTTCACCTGAAGCTTCACATACATGTGAACGCATGTTGGAGTGAAAGTCTTCCTGTGTTCACCTGAAGCTTCACATACATGTGAACGCGTGTTGGAAGTGAAAGTCTTCCTGTGCTCACCTGAAGCTTCACATACATGTGAACGCGTGTTGGAAGTGAAAGTCTTCCTGTGCTCACCTGAAGCTTCACATACATGTGAACGCGTGTTGGAAGTGAAAGTCTTCCTGTGTTCACCTGAAGCTTCACATACATGTGAACGCGTGTTGGAGTGAAAGTCTTCCTGTGCTCACCTGAAGCTTCACATACATGTGAACGCGTGTTGAAGTGAAAGGCTTCCTGTGTTCACCTGAAGCTTCACACACATGTGAACGCGTGTTGGAGTGAAAGTCTTCCTGTGCTCACCTGAAGCAGAGCAGCGGCCAGGTAGACGGCCATGAAGATGGGAGTCAGGGTGGTGTGGCCGCTCTTCATCAGGTGGATGGTGTAGAGGAAGATCAGGTGACCTGGGATCACCAATAGGAGGAGCACCTGAGCAGAACGGTGATTGGCTCCTGAGAAAATATGTGGAGGAGATAGAGGAAGGAACATTAAAGTCACAATGAAACCACATTTTAAGAGAGAAGTTGCTTCCTTAATGTGATGGATTTCCTATATGCCCCGCCCCAACAGGATATTGGTGGCGTCCCGCCACCATTAACAAATGTCAACATATTCAAAATGATTGACTGCATTGAACTAAAACAATGGGTGCTGCTTCTCCATGATATCCAAATCGGGCGAAACTGGCTGATATCTGACTTTAATAAAAAGGCATTATCAGCAGTTACCTGTACCGCAGAAGGTGCGGCAGGGGTAGTAGCATCCCTTGGCCTCCTCAGGAACCTCACCAGGAGCGCTGTGGAAATGCAGATGAGTGGAGATCCTGCTGGACTGAATAGCCACCAGATTCCCCCCGATACCTGGAGACGACAGACAAGGACAACAGGTCTATGGTTGCAACACAGTCATAAGAGGGTAAGGTCAAGTCAATGACACCACTAGAGAAGAGCAACTTTTGAGCATAAAAAAAAAGCCAGCTCTCACAGCACAGGAACTCTGAAGGTTGACACAGTTCTGTGCTATAGACATTTTAATCTGAATTGATTAAGCTTTTTTTTACGCATTTGTTTTTTGCAACAAAGCAGTGATGAATGAATGGAAACAGCTTGAAAAGCAATGAATAAATATTGTGGGACAAAACAAGAGAGAGAGTGACAGAGTATGAGAAAGATCTTTTTCTGTTAGAGTTTAATTAACATCAAGCAGGGGAACACTCGCCATGAGAATGTGGCACGCCATCTGTACCGGGAAGAAGCGGGGCCATTTTGCATTCAGCAACAGCGGCTATCACTCACTTTCCCTTAGGCAAATAACACACAGGAAAACTTCCTCTGTCTTTCATCATCGTCGCCGCAGTCTGCGGACTAGCTGGCATCGAGCCAGCACAGGATAGCTCGCGCATAAACACCAAAGTTCCAGACAGTTGGGCACAAAGCAGCTCGCGAGAGGAGGAAAAGGCTTTGCTCAGAGTTTGTGCCTCTATTGTTGTCAGAAACCATGCAGGGGAGAACTAAGGAATGCTAGATGAGTAGGATTCTTCCTGGAGCTGAACAATTAATTGGGGGGGAGAGAAAGAAAATCACAATAAGAACTTCTGCAATTAATTTCTCAAGAAAAAGTTGTGTCCAAAATGGATTCATACAAAAAGTGTTTTAGAGCTGCAGGTAATCTTTGATCCATGAATCAAGTCCGATATTGGTGAAAACCTTTAATTAGACACAAACTCAGATTGACACACAATTTTATTAAACAATGTTTTTGTTTTTCTGTAAACAATGTTAAAGTTCTAAAAAGTTGTGACAAGAAAAACCTGCATTTGCAATATTGTGATCCTTCAGCCTTAACTCTTACTTCAGAATCATAAAACATGGTTGCAGTTCGGCGGGTAAACAAATCCAACATGTGCACATCGTGGTCAGCTGAGTGACTGAAGCGGTCATGTATATGGGGGGAGAGGGGAAGGGGTGTGGGTCTCTGTGTTCTCCCCTCACAGCCATGCTTGTTGTTGTGGTGAGTCAATTAAATTAGACCCCACATCAACCTCCGGGCGATGGCCACTTAATTCAATCTATCGTGGCCCTTTTGGCTCCCTGGTGACAGTTTATTGGAGCATTACCAGCAGGCCCGGGGGCTTCCAGACAGACATAACTTCACACTGCCCCACCCGCACCCCCGCTCTTTCCCCTTCCTCTCCCACCCGCACCCCCGCTCTTTCCCCTTCCTCTCCCACCCGCACCCCGGCTCTTCCTCCCTCCTCCCCCCTCTTGCAGCATCTTCCCTGGTGCTTCTTGTCCAAATTATGAAGTCCACTGGTGAGGGGAATCCAGGTCAAAGCCATTAGCCCTTATTGATTTGCCATATTAAATCAATACCAACCACAAAGGAGGAGATGCAGATAAGAAGCGGACGAATTACAGAAGGATGAGACGACTGAGAAGTGGATTGTGCAAAACTCAATATCAGTAAGGTGTACATTCCGTGTGCTCAGGGTACATGCAGGAATTCTGAAGTTAAATTCAATACCTTTTAATAAAGAAAAAACATCGCATGGATGCATAACTGGGACGTATCCTCAGTGATGTACCCTGGGGTCATAGGATGTTTCGGGTCTCGCAACATCATACACCCTCGCCCAGGTGACCCAGCCGGGGCTGGCCAAGCCCCAACTTACGTCCCAGTAGCTACCCACGGTCAGCCCTCCAGGAAGGGTCGAAGGTGGTCACGCGGTCAGGGCCACTCAATCCGCTGCTCCGGAACTACTCTGCCGGGACCGGAGGAGGGGGAGGGCTCTGGTACGTAGAGGGACCGGGCTCTGTGGGTTGCCACCCAGCCGGACTCCTCCCCCGTCTCACCAGGTCTACGACCTGTGCGCTGCACCAGACTCCCCCGCTCCAAACATCTCATTCCGAGGTGATGGTATCTTGGTGGACACCATGCAGTACCAGTACTAGGTGGCACTGCAGTCTCCACTTGTGGCTTGAATGGCCCTCCTAAAAGGCCTCTCGTGGGTTGTTGGGCTTCTTCCTCACGGAAGACGCAGGCTGGGGAGCTAACCCATACTGCTACCTGGGTGCCGTCCCTGTTCCGGCTGTCAACTGACTCTCCAGTAGTCACTAGTCTTTCCTGGTTGTCACGTAGTCTATTCCTATGAGTCACTGGCTAAGCCAGGCTAACTAATAAAGAAAAAACATCGCATGGATGCATAACTGGGACGTATCCTCAGTGATGCACCCTGGGGTCATAGGATGTTTCGGGTCTCGCAACATCATACACCCTCGCCCAGGTGACCCAACCGGGGCTGGCCAAGCCCCAACTTACGTCCCAGTAGCTACCCACGGTCAGCCCTCCAGGAAGGGTCGAAGGTGGTCACGCAGTCAGGGCCACTCAATCCGCTGCTCTGGAACTACTCTGCCGCGACCGAGGGAGGGGGAGGGCTCTGGTACGTAGAGGGACCGGGCTCTGTGGGTTGCCACCCGGCCGGGCTCCTCCCTCATCTCACCAGGTCTAGGACCTGTGCGCTGCACCAGACTCCCCCGCTCCAAACATCTCATTCCGAGGTGATGGTATCTTGGTGGACACCATGCAGTACCAGTACTTGGTGGCACTGCAGTCTCCACTTGCGGCTTGAATGGCCCTCCTAAAAGGCCTCTCGTGGGTTGTTGGGCTTCTTCCTCACGGAAGACGCAGGCTGGGGAGCTAACCCATACTGCTACCGGGGTGCCGTCCCTGTTCCGGCTTTTTAATGCCTTTTTAAGATCTTTTCAATATATTTTAAGACCTCAATGCCACTTTCGTCACATCATTGATAGGGGTGTAAATCATAAGTTTCATCATGATACGATATTATATAGATTCTTTGGACAACAATACGATATTTGCTGATATCACAAAGTCTGCCATGATACGATTCCGATTCAATTCAGGGGTCTGCGATAGATATGAGACGATATCATAATGCCCATTTAACACAATAGCTACAAAATGTAATACCTCCTCAACTGGTGATTAAGACTTTTTAATAAAGTTTAATAACTGATGCTGTTTGAAGAAGAACGGACACCCACATACTGTCTTCACTTACTCAAACAGGAGTTTAATACAACGTTTCAGTACAAGACCTTCATATACTTGAAAAATACATTTTTCAAGTATATTCATTTCATATTCTTGAAAAAGGTCTTTATATACTTGAAAAAGGTCTTGTACCGAAACGTTGTATCAAACTCCTGTTTAAGCAAGTGAAGACAGTGTGCAGGTGTCCCTTCTTCTTCCAAGTGCATCTACACCACCTGCCACAAGACCTCTCAGGTGTGCAAAAGACTTTGTATGGTCGTGTATGCTGTTGAAATGGACTTTGAATTTGAAAATCTGTAAAATGCAAACAGCCATGATAGTGAGAATTAATTTTAATTAATTTGCTGCTGCTGATGCAATGACCCGCCTTCCAACAAAGTTTTTTCTTTTTTTCAATATTTTATTTTCAGTTTTCAAAACATCAACAAACACAAACTCAGACACAGGGAAAGAAGGAGAGAAAAAAATGACATTTCAATGTTACAACATAGTGCTACCAGCTGCTAGAGGTGTCCATGTGCTTCCAAGAGATGTCATATATGGGATCCCACGTAAGGGGTTAATGAAAAACCAGCTGGGCGAGTCTCAGCGGTCGCCCCTAACCTCATCAAGGTAGGCCAAAAACGGGTCCCAGATAACCGAAAACTTTTTAAGTGAGTTGGTCCGTAGGAACCTGAGTCTCTCCATTCGTATAACGAAGGTCATGTTCGTCAACCACGGCTCAAAAGAAGGAGAGGGGGACTTCCATTCCTGCAGAATTACGGTAGTTTATTGGCGACAATAGTCCCCTGTGTCAGAGACTGTTGCACAGCTGTAGGAAAGTTCAAAGAGGACCCTGAGCAACCAAAGATGGCGATTTCTGCCTCTGGCTGAAGGGTTATTTTGTAGGCCTTAGAATACCAGACAAATATTTTAGCCCAGAAAGCCGCCAATGAAGGGCAGAACCAGAAGGCATGAGACAGAGTACCCTCTGACACCTGTCACACAGTGGTGAGACAGACGGGTAAATCCTGTGCAATTTATGTTTAGAATAGTGAAGACGGTGAGTGACTTTAAACTGGATCAGTTGGTGTCTACTATTAACTAAGCAGAGTTGCACCACAGACTTACTCCTGTCCCATATAATGTCAGATGAGTCAATGCCAAGTTCGCCCTGCCATTCCTCTCTACCTAAAATATATATATATATATATATATAAGATCATTTTGGGGGCATTTTTGGCTCTATTAGACAGGACAGTATATATATATATATATATATATATATATATATATATATATATATATATATATATATATATATATTTATAAAACGGCTCTCTCAAATCAAGCAATCTGATTGGTTCACAGCCATTGTATAAATCCAATAACCCACTCCAATAACCCATGGCCATGGGTTATTGAGTTGCCATGGCAACTCTTACTAAAAGGCTTTGGTTACCTCAAATGACAGTGTAGAAAAAACAAATGGCGGAGACAGCTGTCAGATCCTTGTGAATCGATCTTCGCTTATAACTTTACTAATACTTCGCAGAAAATTATGTTTTGTACAAGAATAGACGCGGGCTAATGTCTTAACCCCTCTCTCGCGCGCCCTCACTCTTAACCCCGCATTTCTAAATAAGACGTAACGTTAGTTGGTGTCGGCATACGGCTCTGGTGTCGGGCTTTGCAAAAAGCTCTCAGCTTCTCAGCAAGCGCCAGGATTGGCCAATGTCAACTTCAGTCTCCAGAACGATCCAATCAAATCACCCGCACGTCTATCTTCTTGCTAGAGGTCCCGCCTTACAGTAGTGTTTCAACTGACTCTATCAGAATACCATGCCAGTCGGACTTATAGTATTATTATTATATTTATATTATCATACTTGGAAACCGTTTTATAAAAGCAATATAGCACTCGAGCAGCGTGTGTTGTGGCATATATCCCGCTGCTCAGCAGTTATCCCACGAGGCCGCAGGCCTCGTGGGATAACAACTGATCAGCGGGATATATTTGCCACAACACACTGGCTCTCATGCTATATTGCTTAAATATATATATACTGTATATATAGCACCGTATATCTCTCTCTATATATAGAGAGAGATATATATCTCTATATACTATCTCTCTCTCTCTCTCTCTCTCTCTCTCTCTCTCTCTCTCTCTCTCTCTCTCTCTCTCTCTCTCTATATATATATATATATATATATATATATATATATATATATATATATATATATATATTATATTTAAGATTATTTTTTGGGCATTTTTGGCTTTATTAGACAGGACAGTAGGCAGACAGGAAAGGTGGGGAGAGATAGGGGGGTGGTCTGCATGCCCGCCCGCTCTCATCACATCTTCCCTTCTCTCCTCAAGCTTTTTTTTTATTAGTTTCGCTTATTTGGACAGTGCTAAAACAAAGATGTAAAGGGATCAAACAAACCCCGGTGAATTAAATTAAGACACATTTAAATGCCAAAATAAAGCAAACGGGAAACTGGAAAAAGCAGCCTCCAACTGAACATAGCAAATGGAATTTCAAGGAAACCTGGCATTGCATGGTGAAACTGTATTTAAGGTATTTTAATACTTTTTAGAGGCCTTAAATTTAGGTGACTTCTGTTGAAAGAGTTTTCTCTCTGTTTATTTATTTTCTTTTTGAGCTCTACACATCTCCTTTCTAATCAGACCATCCCAACAGCATCCTCTCACAGCTCCCTCTGCCCTCTCGCCAGATGCTTTCTTGTGCAAGACTGTATTCTCACTCTTGTTCCAATAGAGGTAAATAGCTGAAATGCCCCAGGCCAGATGTACGGTGCATTTTAAACAGCTGAAATGCACCAAAGCCCGCTTCACTGAAGTATGTCGCATTTTACAGCTGAAATGCACCAAAGCCCGTCTCACTGGAACAACAGAGGTACGGTGCATTTTAAACAGCTGAAATGCAAGAAACTCATTCTGCAGGAATGGAAGTCCCCCCTCTCCACCCTCTTTTCAGTTGTGGTTGGCAGACATGATCTCTGTTATACGGATGGAGAGACTCAGGTATCTGAGAACCAACTCACTTGAGAGATTTCTAACCATTTGGGACCCATTTCTGGTCTGCCTTGACGAGGTTAGGGGCGTTGGGTGACTCGCCTGATTGGCCTCTCATGGACCCTCTTGTGTGAGATCCCATACATAGCGTCTCTTGCGGGCACGTAGACACCTTGTGTGACTGGTGGCACCACATTGATATTGGAGTGTTGATATGTTTTGTTTTGTTTGTTTGTTTTTGTGTATAATGTATTTTTTCCCTTTCTTTTCCCGTATCTGAGTTTGTTTGTTTTTGTTTGTTGATCTGGAAATTACAAAAATAAAATATTGAAAAAAACCAGCTGAAATGTACCAAAGCCCGCCTCACTAGAACAGAGGTACGTTGCATTTTAAACAGCTGAAATGCACTAAAGCCCACTTCACTAAGGTATGGTGCATTTTAAACAGCTGAAATGCACCAAAGCCCACTTCACTAAGGTATGGTGCATTTTAAACAGCTAAAATGCACCAAAGCCCACCTCACTGCAGCAAGTCTCCTGATCCATGAATAACATGTTGTAAATCAGAGACAGTTGAAAAGGTATGCTGAGCACATTGAACACTCAATGCAATAGAACCCGTATGCACAGACAGACACACGCACAATTCCCCAGCTGTTTTGTGCCCGAGATACATCTCGATGGAAAATCAATTAGAGACAGAGAGATCATCTTCCATCTCGTTAAACGTCTCTCATTAATGCAGTTTAATTAAAAGATTATCTGTTGTTGTCGAGGTGCCAGGGCCCTGGCTGGCACCCGTGGCCCACCAACAATGGGAGACGGGCGGTGAGAGGAAATGGAAGAAGAGCAGCTTTATGAGGTGGAGACAGACGGACAGATGGACATACAGACAGACGGACAGGCAGACAGACAGACAGACAGACAGACGGACATACAGACAGACGGACAGGCAGACAGACGGACAGATGGACATACAGACAGACAGACAGACAGACAGACAGACATACAGACAGACGGACAGGCAGACAGACGGACAGATGGACATACAGACAGACAGACAGACAGACAGACAGGCAGACAGACAGACAGACAGACAGACAGACAGACAGACGGACAGGCAGACAGACGGACAGATGGACATACAGACAGACAGACAGACAGACAGACAGACAGACAGACAGACAGACAGACAGACGGACATACAGACAGACAGACGGACAGACAGACAGACAGACAGATGGACAGACAGACAGACAGACAGACGGACATACAGTACAGACAGATGGACAGTCTCATTATTTTTGACCAATTATACTGATGACATTTTAAGATTTAAACTTTCTTCATCCAGGGAATTTTGACTGAGCACACTTCCTTTTTTGTAGCAACGCCCAGCTTTCACATTCACTTCATACACATTCACACCTGGGAGCTGAAAAGTATGAAATATATTGACACTATGGCCTGCCATCTATCTTCTCTTTACATATTTGGTTTCTATGTCAGCTCCAAGGGTCACAAATTGCATTAAACCGAGGGGATAATAAAGGCAAACAGCAATACAGTATGGTTTCTGCTTTCTGTGGACTGTAACAATTTAATGGTAGTTCTCCTGCCATCTGGCTGTTGGAAATAGCATAATTACAAGCTGAGCTCACATGAGTGGGAATTTTCCATGATACCCAAGTTGCTGAGATGTGACTGAAATTATGGCAAAAGTGCTGCTTAATAAAACATCTTTTCGTAAATACATTAATTAAAACATCAGTTAGACAACTCATTAATATAA
Organism: Poromitra crassiceps; assembly: GCF_964638095.1. NCBI lineage: Eukaryota > Metazoa > Chordata > Actinopteri > Beryciformes > Melamphaidae > Poromitra > Poromitra crassiceps. The sequence continues at coordinate 48,055,095 of NC_139624.1, forward strand.
GCACAGTCTTCTACTGTTCGCAACTGAGCAGCTCCATTGGAGCCGTTAGGGGTTAAAAGAAAAATCCACCCAAAAAACACTTTAAAAAGCAGCTGTTGGCGAATTACTTTAGAGTACAATTTTGGGCCAATTTTGTTGTTTGGTAGTGTATCATTATTATGATTATTATGATCATTATTATTATTATTACTGTCATCAATCTAGCTGTCCAGATATCAAAGAGGGACCATTAGAGAACTGAAAACGACTGTAGCAGCTGCAGGTATCTCCAGATAGATATATTTTTTAAATGGATTATACTGTAGTAGACTTTTTTGTTTAAATGCGATAGGATGACATTTACTGTAATTAATTGCTTTATCGAATCATGAATGCTTGTGCAGCAATAACTGTGACATCATCAGTGATGTCATAAATACCACTGACATCAGTGATGTCATAAATCCCTCATAAATCCCACTGATCAGCGTTGCCAGACGTACGATAATTATCGTATTTGTACGATAATTTCGACAACTGTACGATGTACGATCAATAATCCCAAAATCCACCAAATGTACGATAATTTCATCATTTTGTGACACTCAGTCGAATCCTACGTCTATCACTCTATCTGTTTATACATCTCTTCCCACAACGTCTTTGCAGCCAATACGTGCTTGAACGTGAGGCACGTGATGTGATGCTTACCATATGCCTACCATAAACACAGACAGTCACAGTTGGTGCGCGTCACAGAGCAGAATGCGGGAAGATACGGGGCGAGTCTTATCAAATAAAACAAAGAAAACGAGTGGTGCTGACCAGGAGGAACGTGACAAAGCTGTTGCAGGGTGTGACTCTAAAGCTTTTTGTCGTTGTTGCAACGCAGGCTCAGATCACAGTGTTGAAAACTCATGCCAAGTCCAAAAAGTAGCCTGTGTCAGCCGTAGTCCCCCCCGACATAGGCACGCCGCGCTGGGGGGTGCGCACGATAATTTCACTCCAAAAACGATAATTTTGACCCTCTGGTACGATAATTCAATATTTGCCATCTGGCAACACTGCCACTGATGAAATCATCAGTGATGTCATAAATCTGACATCATCAGTGATGCTGGCCTCATTGGCCACACAGCAGCTGAGCTGCGGGCAAGGCCGCGCAGCAGCCGAGCTGCGAATGCGAGCTACAGGGCTAGCTCGGCAAGCTGCAGGACGGGCGATCGCGCGCAAGATCCCAGGTAATTTAAATGTATCCTTTCACACAAATGCCAAGTATCTGCTTGACAATCCCATTTTGCTGCTATAAAAATGATTTAAGTGAGATGAACAGACTGGAAACTTTATCCCATTAGATAAAACAGATGTTGACCATTTTTCTTTCTTTGAGGACATCATTTGCAGTTGGAAAAAAGGTAATAAATTGCAATAATATTGTATCGTGACTTAAGCATCATGATATATCATATCGTGGGGACTTTGGTGATTCCCACCCCTAGCAATTAGACATGCACACTTAAATTCACTGTGCATTTTGGAGGCTTCAGGCATGAAAAGACATGCACACTTAAAGTCCCTGGAAACCAGAAATAATTTTTTATTATTTAGCATTTTGAGTTCATCACATCACAGGAACCTATGTTAATAAGCCACCAGCCAAATTTGAACGATGATGAACGTCGCAAAGTATATCAATTTAGGTTTGACAGTCATGACAACAGTCATGAGAATCAATTAAATTTTAGAGTGTATTTTCTCCCGCGGACTGTGTGGGCGTGTCCCGTCTGCAGCAGAGGAGACCTGCTTGAGGAGACCTGCTCGGAGGAGACCTCTCTCTCCGTTAACGGAGAGAGAGAGAGGAGAGAGAGAGAGAGAAGGAAAGAGAGATGAGTGTGTGTGTGTGTGTGTTCGCGCGTTGCTCGACACATAGCACAGACAGAGAGGGTTTACAGAGAGGAAGAGATATCTGCGCTGCGAGTGCACAGCGCTACTGTGTGTGTCAGTGTGTGTGTGCGCGCGTGCGTGCATGCGTGTGTGTGATTCGATTAAATCTTATGACATGATAAGATCATGCATTTTAGCACCGCGCGCACCGCTCTCTTCAATGAGGAAATGGAAATCCAGACCTTGTAGAAAAGTGGCGATTTTAAGGCTTTGGGTTGAAAGTAATGGCTCATACTTTCTGAGCCACACAATTACTCACATAAGACCCTAAATAACATAGTTAGAACGTTTTTGTGGATTTTGGTTTCCAGGGACTTTAAATTCACTGCATTTTGGAGGCATCAGGCAGGAAAAGACATGCACACTTAAATTCACTGCATTTTGGAGGCATCAGGCAGGAAAAGACATGCACACTTAAATTCACTGTGCATTTTGGAGGCATCAGGCAAGAAAAGACATGCACACTTAAATTCACTGTGCATTTTGGAGGCCTCAGGCAGGAAAAGACATGCACACTTAAATTCACTGTGCATTTTGGAGGCATCAGGCAGGAAAAGACATGCACACTTAAATTCACTGTGCATTTTGGAGGCATCAGGCAGGAAAAGACATGCACACTTAAATTCACTGCATTTTGGAGGCATCAGGCAAGAAAAGACATGCACACTTAAATTCACTGTGCATTTTGGAGGCATCAGGCAAGAAAAGACATGCACACTTAAATTCACTGCATTTTGGAGGCATCAGGCAGGAAAAGCAGCAGCCTGAGTGAGACGAGCACCAGCTGCTGGCCGTTTCTATCGTAACCACGCCTCTAGCCGTCTGTTTACACGGGGAGCGGGCAGTGTAGCGGAGAGGACTCGTGGGTCTGCGTGCGCTGTCCCGTTTGCCATCTGAAAAATGCATTACTCATTGTTTTCCCCCACCCACACATCCCCAGCTGATGTGGGGATCAACCAGACCGAGACGAGGACTGCACGTGGGACGACCAGACCAAGACACAGGACTAGACGTGGGATGACCAGACTGGGACACAGGACGGCACGTGGGACCACCAGACCGAGACATAGCAGTGCACGTGGGACGTCCAGAGCGAGACACAGGACTGGAAGTGGGACGACCAGACGGAGACAAGACTAGACGTGGGACAACCAGACTGAGACACAGGACTGTAAGTGGGACGACCAGACCGAGACACAGGAGTGCAGGTGGGATGACCAGACCGAGACACAGGAGTGCACATGGGACGACTAAACCGAGACACAGGAGTGCACATGGGACGACTAAACTGAGACACAGGAGCGCACATGGGATGACTAAACCGAGACACAGGAGTGCACATGGGACGACTAAACTGAGACACAGGAGCGCACATGGGATGACTAAACCGAGACACAGGAGTGCACATGGGACGACTAAACTGAGACACAGGAGCGCACATGGGATGACTAAACCGAGACACAGGAGTGCACATGGGATGACTAAACCGAGACACAGGAGTGCACATGGGACGACTAAACTGAGACACAGGAGCGCACATGGGATGACTAAACCGAGACACAGGAGTGCACATGGGACGACTAAACCGAGACACAGGAGTGCACATGGGACGACTAAACCGAGACACAGGAGTGCACATGGGACGACCAGACCGAGACACAGGAGTGCACATGGGACGACTAAACCGAGACACAGGAGTGCACATGGGACGACCAGACCGAGACACAGGAGTGCATATGGGACGACCAGACCGAGACACAGGAGTGCACATGGGACGACTAAACTGAGACACAGGAGTGCACATGGGATGACTAAACCGAGACACAGGAGTGCACATGGGACGACTAAACCGAGACACAGGAGTGCACATGGGATGACTAAACCGAGACACAGGAGTGCACATGGGACGACTAAACCGAGACACAGGAGTGCACATGGGACGACTAAACTGAGACACAGGAGTGCACATGGGATGACTAAACCGAGACACAGGAGTGCACATGGGACGACTAAACTGAGACACAGGAGCGCACATGGGATGACTAAACCGAGACACAGGAGTGCACATGGGACGACCAGACCGAGACACAGGAGTGCACATGGGACGACCAGACCGAGACACAGGAGTGGACGTGGGACAACCAAGTGCTATGTCCCAAAATCAACTTGGTCTCTCAGCCAGCAGGCGAGCAAACTCCAGCATTGGGCCATCTCCACTTGTGCTGCACTTGCACAGAAGGGTCGATAGGGGACTTAGGACTTGAGCAGTCTGTGTCTGAGACTCGGTGACTTTTCTTATTATTGGTATCTATTCTTATCTCTTTTCTAGATCCACAAGGATTTAGGAAGCTATTACATCATAACGCGTATTCGGCCAGCCGCTTGTTGTCTGTGTTTACACTCGAGATGTAAGTAAACGCATAATGAAGAACAGCAAAATCTTGAAGGGCGTTCAGGATGGAGCTAGCCGTGCGTACACTGTGACTCACCGTTAATAACTGGGGTGTACACTACGATTCCAGCCAGGTTCGGGTCGGACACCGTTTTGTCCAGGATGAGCCCGCCGATGCTGCAGAAGACAGAATGAACAGATCATGAACTGATATTGTTCTATTTGTTTGTGTGCGCATGAGAGACAGAGAGAGGCACTGACAGAGACAGATACTGAGAGAGCGAGTGAGAGACAGAGAGACGAGTTAGAGCGTGAGACTTTATTGAATTGCCTTCATCTCAGTGCTGTCCAGACAGAGACAATATTTGTCAGCTCCTCTATAAATGTCAGTGGAAATGCGGCATCAGCTGCACTGAGTGTTGAAGAGCAAACAACAGAGACAGGGAGTGTGAGAGAGAGAGAGAAAAGAGAGGGGGGAGAGAGAGACATTCCATTTAAATCTTTCTCTTCCTCTTTGAATATCTTCGGTTTTTGCGACTTATTTTACTGAGTAACAAAATGTCTTGTTTTGTTTTTTGTTTATTGCTTTTGTAATTACTAAGTGTTGCTATATGTATGCTTTGGCAAGGTAAGATGCACCTTATCATGCCAATAAAGCCCTTTTGAATTTGAATTTGACAGAGAGAGAGAGACAGACAGACAGACAGAGGGGGAGAGAGAGAGAGACAGAGAGAAGAGAGGGGGAGAGAAGAGAGGGAGAGAGGGAGACAGGGAGTGAGAGAGAGAAGAGAGGGGGAGAGATGCTCTCTTCCATAAATGCCAGAGAAATGTGATATCACCTGCACTGAGTGTTGAAGAGTGAGCACTAGAGAGAGGAGAGAGAGAGAGTGTGAGAGAGAGAGAGGGAGAGAGATAGAGAGAGAGAGCATCATTCCCTGCCTAGTAGCTGTATTTGTAAGGCTGCCAGGCTCAAGGGTACCCGAGGGTGTATGTGCTCGAGTGCTGCAATTTGTTTAGCGGATGAGTCATCAAGCAACCCAGACACTGTGAGTCGCACAGTAACATACACTCACGCACACACACACACTCACACACACACACACACGTACACACACACAACCCAGCCACTGTGAGTCGCACACACACACACCCCCACAACCCAGACACTGTGAGTCGTAGACTCAGAGTAGCTGTTTCCTTTCCCTTTGAAGACTAAACACTCACACACATGCATGCACACACACACACACACACACACACACACACACACACACACACACACACACACACACACACACACACACACACACACACACACAGACAGACACACACACACACAGACAGACAGACACACACACACACACCTACCTGCTGATGACCATGGCGGTGATGACTGGCTCCCATCCGGAGTACAGCAGGGTGCGGCTGGCTGGGTGCTTGGAGGAGATGACCATCCACAGCGGAGTCAGAGACAGGAAGAAGGCGCACACCAGCGACGACACATACGGGTAGGAATCTAGAGAGAGAGAGAGAGAGAGAGAGAGAGAGAGAGAGAGAGAGAGAGAGAGAGAGAGGGAGAGAGAGAGAGAGAGAGAGAGAGAGAGGGAGAGAGAGAGGGAGAGAGAGAAAGCGAGGAGACACCGGTCAAACACATTTGGTTGTTTTCTCAACCTACACACAGAGTGCTGCAGATGATGTATTTTTGTAGGCCAACCCGGAAACAGTGCTGTAGTGGTTAAAAAAAGGTGGGTAAACTATACATTTCGGAGGCAGCTTTCTCGTGTGTTGTGCGATTATATATATTTTTTTGGATCAATAAACTTCAGTCACCCATATACTAGACTAGAACAACTGAAACTGAATATATCCCTATAATATAGTTAAGTTAAGTTAAGTTATCCTTTATTTATCCCCTTGGGGAAATTCATCCTCTGCATTTGACCCATCCTCTACTAGGAACCTTCCTAGAACTAGGAGCAGTGGGCAGCCACGGTGCAGCGCCCGGGGACCAACTCCAGTTCTTTTTGCCAGTACCTTGGTCAGGGGCACTGACAGGAGTATTAACCCTAACATACATGTCTTTCTTGATGGTGGGAGGAAACCGGAGCACCCGGAGAAAACCCACACGGACACGGGGAGAACATGCAAACTCCACACAGAAAGGACCTGGGACGGACCAGGGTTCGAACCCGGGACCTTCTTGCTGTGAGGCAACAGTGTTAACCACTGAGCCACCGTGCCGTCCTGGCACGGTGTCTTAATCTATAATTTGATCATCATCATCATCATTGTTGTTGTTTATTTTGTGTACTGGTGTGATCTTTGTTGTTCTTGTTTATTTTGTGTACTGGTGTGGAATACTTATTGTACTGGCGTATTATATATAGAACCACTTCTACACCGCCCGGGTGGGGTCGTCAAAAGGGCCTTTCTGTGTGGAGTTTGCATGTTCTCCCCGTGCCTCCCGGGGGTTTCCTTCATATAGGAACCCCCTTCACAAAAACATGCAATACCCTGGTTGCTAATGTGGTTCCTCCTCTGGTCGTTAAGGGCGCCTGTTCAGAGGGAGGGGAACTGGTTGGAATAGCGTGAACCTCCCACGTGCTATGTCCTACCGGTGAAGCTTCCTCTGTCAGGTGAAAAGAAGCGGCTGGCTGACTGCCCATGTCTCGGAGGAAGCATGGAGCCAGTCTCGGCTCTCCCCAGATCGGCAGAGGATGGAGTAGCAACCAGGACAGAGAAATCAAGTGAGCACTAATGGGGGATAAAATGGGATAAAAAAAATCGGGGGGGAAAAAAAAAAGAAAAAAAGAAAAACACTTCTAATGGCTCATTTCCACCACATGGTGCATAGTACGGCTCGTCTCAACTCGGCTTTACTCGTCTCGACCTGAAGTAGTCTCTGCTCTCTCTACTTCCACCGCAAGTAGTACTCACTCAATCTGCCCTCCGCCCACACCTGGTCGTCATAGCGATGCCGCATATCTGCCCTCCGCCCTCCGTTTGTAAAGTTACAATTAAATCCCTACACGGAACTTTTAAACTGAGAAAGAATTGAGAAAGACACCCTCACCGGCGGCACAGGCCACACCACAGTCAGCTTGACAAGGCGGAGGCGAGTAGGTTCCCGAGTAGGTGCGATACGGTTGGCAAATTTTTCTTTTCTTTTCTTAATTGGTGTGTGGAGTCCTTTCTGTGAGTCAAGTCAAGTCAAGTTTATTTATATAGCCCTAATTCACAAGCATGTCTCAGAGGGCTTCACAGAAAGTATGTCTAGCTGATTCTAGCTAACACAACAGTAACAAGAATATACAGAATAAAGATAACATTTGAACAATTGATAATATAGAAAATATAGAAATGAAGAGAGAGCAGAGGAGAGAGCAGGAGAAGGGGGAAGAGCAGGGAGAATGTGAGAGAGTGATGGGGTGGGGAGGGAATGGGAGATGTTGGAGGGTATAGGAGGTGGGGAAGGAGCAAGAGGAGAGAGCAGGAGAGGGGAAGGGGGGGGGGTGTGGGGGAGAAGAGAGCAGGGGGAGGGAGGAGGTGGGGAGAGAATGAGAAATATAGACGCACATCTTGCAAACGGACATATGTCAATTTCTAAGCAACCAAGCTATGCCTAATTTAATTGGCTGCAAGCCTTTAGTAGTGAGTCCTTTTGCCAAATAAGCACATGTTCACATATAGAGCTTATGGGTGCCTTGCTTTAGGGAAGAGTGGGTGCCATGCTTTGAATAGTGGTGAAATACTAAGAGCATGGGTGCCATGCTTTAAATAGTGGCGGAATATTGCCATGCTATGCCATGCTTTAAATAGTGGCGGAATATTGGAGGGGATAGAGTGGGTGCCATGCTTTGGAGTAAAATGTGTACTATGCTTTTGAGTAGTGGGGGAAGGGGGGAAGAGGAAGAACACCGGGAAGAGGAGAAAGCAGGAGAGTGGAGGAGGGAGGGAGAGCGGGGGGATGTGAGGGAGGAGATGGGGGAGGTGGGGAGAAAATAGGAAATGTGGAGGAGGAGAGAACAGAGGAGGAGAGATGAGGGTGCAGGGGAGGGAGAGCCAGGGTAGAGGTAGGGTCTAGGGTTGGGGGAGGGGAGGGAGTAGGATACGGGCCCGGATTAGGGTGAGGGTGGGGAGAAATGGCAAATGTGGAGGAGGAGAGAACAGAGAAGGAGAGGTGGGAGGGTGCAGGGGAGGGAGAGCAGGGGGAATGTGAGAGGGAGGAGAGGACAGAGAACAGAGAAGGAGAGGTGGGAGGGTGCAGGGGAAGGAGAGCAGGGGGAATGTGAGAGAGGGGAGAGGACAGAGAGGAGGAGAGAACAGAGAAGGAGAGGTGGAAGGGTACAGGGGAGGCAGAGCAGGGGGAATGTGAGAGGGAGGAGGTGGGGAGGAAATGGGAAATGTGGAGGAGGAGGGAACAGAGAAGGAGAGATGGGAGGGTAAAGGGGAGGGAGAGCCAGGGTAGAGGTAGGGTCTAGGGTTGGGGGAGGGGAGGGGGTAGGATACGGGCCCGGATTAGGGCGAGGGTGGGGAGAAAATGGGAAATGTGGAGGAGGAGAGAACAGAGAAGGAGAGGTGGGAGGGTGCAGGGGAAGGAGAGCAGGGGGAATGTGAGAGAGGGGAGAGGACAGAGAGGAGGAGAGAACAGAGAAGGAGAGGTGGGAGGGTGCAGGGGAAGGAGAGCAGGGGGAATGTAAGAGAGGGGAGAGGACAGAGAGGAGGAGAGAACAGAGAAGGAGAGGTGGGAGGGTGCAGGGGAGGGAGAGCAGGGGGAATGTGAGAGGGAGGAGGTGGGGAGAAATTGGGAAATGTGGAGGAGGAGGGAACAGAGAAGGAGAGGTGGGAGAGTGCAGGGGAGGGAGAGCCAGGGTAGAGGTAGGGTCTAGGGTGGAGGGAGGGAGTAGGATACAGGCCCGGATTAGGGCGAGGGTGGGGAGAAAATGGGAAATGTGGAGGTGCTCTGTCAACAACAGAGTTGACTGCCATGCCTGGAGCGAGAAGGGGCTGGTTTCCTTCAGAGACCTATACATAGACGGTCATTTTGCATCCTTTGATCTTCTGAGGAGAACATTTTATTTGCCCAACACATGTTCGATCCAAGATTCATGACTTTGAAGTAATCCCAAATGAACATGCCTTTTTTTATGTTTTGTTAAGCCCCCCCCCCCCACTCCAGGCATCTTATTTCTAGATTTGTGTGTGTATTTGATGGCTGCACCAGAGCCCCCACTGAGAGGATAAGAGAGGTGTGGCAGGAGGAACTTGGTGTTGATTTGTCTGAAATGATATGGGACAGGAGTCTATCTGTGGTCCAACTCTGCTCAATCAACAGCAGACACCAGCTGATCCAATTTAAAGTCACTCACCGTCTTCATTATTCAATGTCTAAGATCTTACAAGATCTACCCCTCGGTCTCACCACTTTGTGATAGGTGTCAAGTGTTAGAGGGTACATTGTCCCATGCTTTTTGGTTTTGCCCTTTATTATCTACATTTTGGTCCAAAATATTTGATTGGTACTCCAAGACCTATAAAGTAATCCTTCTGCCAGAGGCGGAACTTCCATCTTCGGCTGCTCTGAATCTTCTCTGTTCCTTCCTATGGCTGTGCAGCAGTCTCTGACTCAGTGTTGTGCAAGCTCACACTTCACAAGAGCTAGCTCAAAGTTCAGCTCATGCAGATTAAAATGAACTAGTTCACGTTCATAGCTAATGTTTTGAAGTTTGAACTATAGCTCACAGTCCCCCAAAATTAGCAACTCAGTTCATTTCAAGCTACCCAGAGAAAAGGCACAACACTGAAAACGTAACACACAATAGCTTTTAACACGCAATAGCTTTTTAAACACATCTTTATTTTAAGATGAATGTAAAATTCAGGGGCTTTTAGCCCAAGCTTCAACAAGAGCAGACATATCTTGCTATAAAGTAAAAAAAATATACAATTAAAAATACAATACAGTAGCCTACATAGCTATTCATCCTCCCCCAGTCCAGATATTCAGGCAGCTGTTCTATAAATTATAGATCCTATAGATCTATATTCCTTGTAGGCTCTTGTATCTTATATGGTATTGATTTAGTACTTATGGTAGGCTATACAGTATCTTGTATTGTATCTTGTAATTCATTATATTATTATTCTATATTATACATCTATATAGATCATTATAGTATAATCATCACTATAAGCGGATTCCACTGTACAAACATGCAACTGTTGGGATCAAGTGAATTGGTTGGGTGCTCAGTGGTTGGGAGGGTGTACTGCACTGTTTACAATTTTGAGTTTCGGCTCTGGCATGTGAATAAGGGCTCTTGGAAACTACGCAATATTTGGGAATACCATGGGACCAAAATCTTGACTTGGATAACATTGTGTCTGAGGTGGACAGTTTTATTGTGATTGATAACGTGTATGTCGGTTGCAGCCATTTTAGCCGAGCGAGCCTGCAGTGGAATGAGGGGTTGCTACTCAGAATGAAGACTGAAGGCTGAGTCTTGCGTCGAGGCTAGGGTTGCCAACCGTCCCTTAAAATACGGAATCGTCCCGTATTTGTAAACAAAAAGACGTGTTCCGTATTGAACTGATACGGGACGCGCTTTGTCCCGTATTGGAGAAACACGCAGTGCAAAGAGTGAAGGGCTATTTGTATTGAGCGAGTAAACCCCGCAGCCGCTGCTGCTCTGCCCCTCACCTAGATTGTGCCTCTCTCATTCTGTTTGTTGTGAGCATAGACTGTATAATAAATAGGTTGTGAGTCACGACCAATGAAGCGCTGTCAGCGTTGCTAGATTCAACTAAACTCTGAAGACAGCACATTGAGTAGGCTATTTACATTGTACTTATACACATGTAGCATGCCATTTGTTTTTGTTGTGTTCAGACGATTTCAGTTGAAATCTAAAATGTTTTTGCACTAATGATTTAAACTTTCATACCAGGTTTGTTCTGTTCAAAAGAATAGCATAATTATGTAACGTTGCGGTTTGCACTGTTAAAAGAAAATTGAATAAGTAGGCCTACATGCAAATGTGGAGTAGGCTATGTAGACCTATATCAAAATACTGTTTGCACTAGCCTACTGTTTTTTTTTTAATACAGCTGTTTTATTAACACGTTCACTGCCATTGACGAGATATCTCGGCTTACAGAATCCAACGGTTCACTGCCAATGACGAGATATCTCGGCTTAAATTTTTTTTTTTTTTTTTTGACGGTGGGACGTGGATCAACGCTCCCCACGTCTCCTATAAAAATATTGAAGCCAGCGAACGTGTACAACCCATTCCACGGACCCACTAAGTGGCGACAGTGCTCTCCCAGACTAGAGGAAGGCAAGCAAAAAGCAGTTTGAGGAAGCCATTCTCATGAAAATGGATGGCGAAAACGCTTTCGTTTTCGCGCTGATTGCTGGCGGTGCGGGATTGCAAATTTGCATAATAGATTACGGGTGGAACACACTTTGAAACACGCAGCATAAATAAGACCAGAATCGCAAAAGCTTCATCAAAGCTCTCAACCGAAATCACAAGAAACGAGCGAGCCCATATCCAGACTTGCCGAGCGGCCGCCAGCAGACAGGCAGCAGCAGCAGAAGCAGTGAGCCTGGTGACGCGAGGTTACAGCAGCAGCAGCAACGAGCTTGTGACATGCCCGCTGCAGCCAAGAAGAACACACACGGAGGGAGGAGTTTGAAGCAGAGGGGTGTTTCCTGCTGTTATGGAGGAAATTACTGTTCAAAACTATTGTTTAGATGTCTGACGTCTTACTGATGCCAAAAATGAATGGTTAAAGTGACTATCGAATTTCACAAAAAGCCGTTTATCTCAGAATAATTTTCCAGACGCTGAAACCATGCTGTATTCAACTGCTAATGCTTACATAACTACTAACTCTACAAACTAACTCTTTTAGACAGAGAAAGCACACATTCTATTAGTTATTTTGAGATATTGTGTGTTCACAAAATCTTAGCAGAAAAGAATCCTCGGGTCTTGAAAGATGAGCCAGAATCCTCAAAAAAACCCTCTGGCAGAACCTACCTACAGTAAAAAAAAAAACGGCTGGCAGTGAATGTGTTAAGAATGATAAACTTTTGTTTTGCAAATACACTTGGATGATAATCTAGGGATAGGCTATGCGCAAAAGTGTTTGCTTGTGTTAATAATAATGTGTAAATGGTTGAAGCTGAAGCAATTGCAGTTATGTGATTGTTATATTTAAGTCCACTACCGACACCCCCCCCCCCCCCGTAAGTATCGAGGTAAGACAGCGAGAAAAAGAACGATAATAGGGCCGTTCACCCCCCAGGTGTGAGCGTAGCTCACTGTACGCTCATGGATTTGCAAAAAGGTGCTCAGCTCACCGCTCATGAAAATAATGAGCTTGCTCAGTGAGCAGCGCTCTATTAGCGCGTTCATGCACAACACTGCACCTCATTACAATGTTGTAATGTTGATATGTGTTTGTGTATCCTTTTTCTTTCTCTTCCTTTCCTGTGACTGAACTTGTTTGTCTTTGTGTTTGTTTTTTGTTTAAACAAACAAACAAAAAAAACAGAGTTGACTCAAACTTGTCAAACTAGCCCAATAATAAGTCCATAAACAATCTTATCAAGGTGAGTAAACAGTATGTCGTATTGAAAAAGGTGCGTAAACGGCGTTTACGTGCGTTTAGCCTCCACTACAGCCCTGCCCAGAAGTACGCTGGGTTATTTTGTCCGGATGTCAATTGGATTTTTGAATGAGGATTTTGGTTCGATACCTGAAATGAAATAAGGGCTGTGGTTAACAAAACGTTATGATACTGAGATCTTTGTGTTCAGCAAGATAATCTTCACAAATTATTTTTTTTAACCTGATTTCCCCCCATTTTCTCCCCAATTGTACTTGGCCAATTACCCCCTGCCACCCCGGTCGCTGCTCCACCCTCTGCCGATCTGGGGAGAGCCGTAGACTAGCACCATGCTTCCCCCGACACACACACACACACACACACACACACACACACACACACACACACACACTCCCCTCACTTTTTCTCTCTACACAGCCTTGTTTTACTCTCAAACTACAATATAGCACAATGCACCTATTTTGTAAGAGTAATTAGGGTAAATCACCTGCTTGGTACTAGCTAGGTAACCTCCCTCCCTCGCGCGCGCGCAGACACACTTGTGCACACATACACACTCACACTAGTGGGATGGATTAGTTTTCAACTAGTCAACTATTCTCTGAAACCCCGAACACATAAATACATGCACACACACACACACTCCTCCACACACATTCATACAATAAGTGTAGTGAGGCAAAATTAAACAATTTTGTGACATTAACAAACACACAAGCATGTGTGTGACACACGCACGCACGCACGCACGCGCACACGCACACACACGCACACACACACACACACACACACACACACACACACACACACACACACACACACACACACACACACACACACACACACACTTTTTCCAGCAGGATCCTGTCCCACACACTAAATTACTGTCATTAGGAGTCCCAGATTTATGATCATTTGGCCTCATAGGTAGAGTACAGAAAGGGGCTAGTGTTCAGCTGGCTGTAAGAGGCTGTAGCCAGCCTGCAACATAAAGCCAGGAGCTAGTGTTCAGCTGGCTGTAAGAGGCTGTAGCCAGCCTGCAACATAAAGCCAGGAGCTAGTGTTCAGCTGGCTGTAAGAGGCTGTAGCCAGCCTGCAACATAAAGCCAGGAGCTAGTGTTCAGCTGGCTGTAAGAGGCTGTAGCCAGCCTGCAACATAAAGCCAGGAGCTAGTGTTCAGCTGGCTGTAAGAGGCTGTAGCCAGCCTGCAACATAAAGCCAGGAGCTAGTGTTCAGCTGGCTGTAAGAGGCTGTAGCCAGCCTGCAACATAAAGCCAGGAGCTAGTGTTCAGCTGGCTGTAAGAGGCTGTAGCCAGCCTGCAACATAAAGCCAGGAGCTAGTGTTGAGCTGGCTGTAAGAGGCTGTAGCCAGCCTGCAACATAAAGCCAGGAGCTAGTGTTCAGCTGGCTGTAAGAGGCTGTAACCAGCCTGCAGTATAAAGCCCAGGAGCTAGTGTTCAGCTGGCTGTAAGAGGCTGTAGCCAGGGTAATAAAGTGAGAATCTCTCAGTTTTACTTCGTTTCGAACTCAAGCTCTCACTCTAGTGCCTAGTTCGCTGCGCACACAGCCCTATGGAAGACTGTCATCTTGCTCCGAAAAATTACTTTTCATTAAAAACCTACCACCCACCCGTAGGTGGCGTGGTGCCCCCCTGGGGCTGACGTGGTTCCACGTGACTACGTCACGTGCTGTCAGCCCAGGGTACGCCACTCATCGCTTCTTCCAGCCAGTGAGAGGACATGTTGTCTAAAGCTCCGTGTTAGCTCAAAGTTAGCGCTCTCAGTAGCTGTAGAAATAAGGCTTGTTCCGTCTAAACTTGCCCACCTTGAGAGGTTTGCGTGGACGAGGTAAAGCAGGCTTCGGGGACCCGAACCTGTTCTCTTCACCAGCGGCGTCGGATCAAGTCATCTAAAGCTAAGAGTGTCTTTCTTACAGTTAACACCTGTAATAGCTACCGCCGTGTAGCTTGTGTAAAACATTTCCCCGGCTGGGGTAGCGTGTATCGGCTTAAGAGCTGACTGAGGTCCGCGCTCAAAACTGTAAAGCTAAAGTTGCATACGTGCGATTAAGCATTGGTACTGTGTAGCACAGAGAACAATAGGCTAATTAGCAGGCTGCGTCCCCAGACAGGGTAACGCACCCAGTATTGTGGCAGATAGCTAGCGTGCACCCATGCAGTTAGTGTCTGTGTGCTAAGTACTTTAGGCGCCAGCTACCTCTGTGTAGGGCGCGCACGTTACCCGGAGTAACGTTAAGCGAGAGTAGTAGCTAGAAGCCATGCTCTCCAGTTAGCTAGATAGCTAGCTTGCTCCCGTGCAGCCAGCATCTAGCGTTGTGTAGCACTCCAGCTATCTTACCGTTGCAGGCTACTGTTAGTTAGCTTACACGGTATAACCCCCATTAATTCCTGTTAGCAGAGAGAGGGGGGGACAGCTAGGTGCTGTGTTAGCTGTGAGGCTACGCTGGCCGGTTACGACCGGCACAATGAAATTAATGTGTGCACTGCCTAAGGGCATGAGCACGCTGCACAGGCGTTGCTGGGACCTACATACTGCTTGTAGTGTAGCTATTACTGGCGTCGGCCCCGAAGGGGACGCTCTGAGATATTAGCTGAGCGAATACGCTAGCTAGGTGAGCTCGCTCCACACGAGTGTGTTAGCCACTTCTCTCAGTACTTACGCCATCTTAGCCAGCTTGCTTGTCTGCTAAGTGTTGCTTGCCGTCGTGCAAATAGCATCTACTAGTTTGTAACTCCCTCTGAGGAGTTTCTTCTGAGATTGACTAGCTTCGCGGGCCGCTGGCTTTCAGCTTGCGGTCACGCTCGCTTCCCCGTGTTACTCAGGGTAGAGACTCGCTGCACCGGCTTGTGCGCAGGCTTGTGTTAGCGCACGCTTGTCTCTCAGTGCTTACGCTAGCTTAGCTAGTGGCTTGTTCACGCCTGTTCTCTCGTAACAGGTTGTGGGTATTGTTGCCTTCCCTTCGGGCTGGGCTATTGCCACTTACGTTACCGTTGCACGCGCACGTTCGCTAGCCTCCGGGTTGCTTACTGTCTAGCCTGTGCTTCTTGCTAGTTTGCTAGCTTGCTTAAAACGGTACTCCCGCTAACAGGGTGCGGCCTGCGGGAGCTTGCTATTTAGTGATTAGCTTCCTGCTTTCTCTTGTGCTACTGAGCAGGGAAAGTCAGCGAGGGGATGGGCCGTGTGTAAAACTACATTGGCCGAGTATGAACCGGCACGATAAGTGCGTGTTCTGCCTTGGGCATGAGCACGCTGCACAGGTGCTTTGAACCCTCGGTCTTGCAGCTGCTGGGCTGTCTTCACGAGCGAGCCCTTCAAGGGAGCAGTTCGTGGGGCGATGCCCAGGGCCGCAGCTAAACTCTTGAGAGCGGACCAAGGTCCGCTCTCAAAAAAGTGTGAAAGCTAGCTTGCATACGTGCAGATAGCATTAGTACTGTTTAGCACAGAACGATAGTGTTGTTGCAGATAGCTGGCGTGCACCCGTGCAGTTAGTATTTGTGTGCTAAGTACATTGGGCGCGAGCTACCTCCGTGTAGAACGCGCACGTTTACTCCGGCTGGAGTAACGTTAAAATGGTCTACAATATACGTACCGCCCTTGCTGGCGCTACGCGTCCAGCAGGTGTTTCAGCTCGCCAAGGTCTGGGCTCAGTGCCAGCCTTTGGCTTGTAGCTCTAAGGACAAGCCCACCGCCCTTGGTGCCCAGGGCCCGGGGTGGTTGGGAGCTCTCCATGGGCTCCCTTGTTGGGGCGTCCCAGGGAGCCTGGCAGGGGGCACAGCGCACCTTGGTCCAGGGCCACGGCCTGGCCTCGGTTGGCAGTGCTCAGGTCAAGCTCACCGGTTGGCTCACCAAGGCTGGGCTCAGTGCCAGCCTGCGGCTTGTAGCTTTAGGCCCACCGTCCTCGGTGCCCAAGGCCCGAGTTCGGTCGGGAGCTCGCCCAGGGTCTCATACCCGTCATCAAGGCTCGCCTTGGTCCATGGCTACGGCCTGGCCTCGGCTAGAGGCTCCTAGGACAGCCCACCATCAATGGCACCGAGGGCGATTTCAGCTTTGTTCTCTTGGGTGACACCTATGGCGATGAGTGGTAATTGCAGGTGACATCCAAACTGTTGCATTATGTGCCATTACTAATGTCACATAATGTCACTATATACTGTACTGCAAAGGCTTCCATCAATGGGCCTCAATCAACATTGTGAGTGACTCTTAATTCATTTATTTTATTTAGATGAAAATCTTTGAGATTATAACTTTCAATCAGGATTTCTGAGAATAAAGTCAGAGTTTTGAGATTAAAGTCAGAATTCTGCAGGGAAAAAGAAGCATACTATCTGACATCACTGACGATGTCACTGATGACATTATCGATGGTGTACCGGAATTTGAATGTCACGGGGCCCTAGATTTTTGCGACGTCAAAAAAGGGGCACGAGCCAAAAAAGGTTGGGAACCCCTGGGTTAGCCCCCGTTCACACAGTACGCCGAAGCAACGCTCAACCGAAGCTGTACGTTGAACCCACAAGTTTCATTTAGGCATCCTTGTTAACAGGCGAAGCCGTTCACACCACCCGCGCGCGTGCCACGCTGACGCCTTGGCGAAGCCACGGATTGATGCAGATTTTCCAAGCGTGAAGCCGTGCCGCCGCAGGCATGAAGTCAATGGAAGTTGTGGGTGGCTTCAAGGCGTGAGAGTAGGCACTGAGAGGAAAAGACAAGGCGTCTTGTGTGAACGGTAAGGCATACGTTCAGCTTGTGCCTGCTCAAAGCTTCAGCGCGGCGTACGTTCGGCGTCCTGTGTAAACGAGGGCTTAGGGTCTTATATGGGTTGAACTATTGACATGATCCTTTGACACACTGCGATGGATGGATGTAGTGTGTGTACCACAAAGGCTTAGTAAACTGCGATGGATTGCTCTTGCCATGAAGAACCCAATGAAGAACCACTCAATATTTCTGCCCTGCTATGGTAGAGTACATCCACAGATGGAGTGGTCTGCCAGGAAAACAAATATGAAAAAGGGTGAGTCTGCCAACTACCACTGCCAGTACATGTGAAATAAATTATGATCCAAATATTAATAAGTATTGCATATTTTTTTGATGACAGAAATATACCCATAACCCTGTGTGAGTTTGCAAAAACTAAAAAAGTTAAACGAATCAGATCTTTCCCTCTTTAATCATCTGGGAGCAAACCAAGCATCTGTGTTTCTCATAATGGGAGTAGGAGCTTCTCCTGCTTATTCTAATCCAGTTAAATTAATTTGTACGTAGGTGTAAATGCAGCCAGACTCTCAGTACTCAACTCCACACCCAAGACCAATATATTCAGCACAGCCTACGTCCTACTTGACTCCCACCTTACCAGCCCGTCCTTTCCATTTATCTAACTCATCCGTTCACTTCTCCTGTGGACTCCTCCTGGAACTGCCCAGCTCTCTCATATCCACGCACGCACGCACGCACACACGCACATACACGCACGCACACACACACGCACACACGCGCACGCACGCACGCACGCACGCACGCACGCAGGCACGCACGCATGCACACACACACACACAGGCCCCATTTCTTGGTGTTTGTGCTGGACTTGCTTCTTCCTCATTCTATCATTATCCCTGCGTCTATCCATTGTTGTTTCCTCTCCATAATGCACTTTGTAACAATCCTGTTTGTTAAAAGCGCTCTATAAATAAACCTGACCAGACCTGACTCGGCCCCCGCAGGTCTGCTTCAGAATTGGACCGTTTCTATCTGCGTTGATAATCACGTGATTTGAATTCCGTTTAGCTGTGAGTAAACTGGCTGTTACTTCCAATTTAGCAGCGAACCGCCGGCGTGGCTAGGCTGGAGAACAACAGAGCTACTGTCCCTGAGGGTGACACAGTCAGACAGCCTCGCTGCCTTCACTGCCCCGAGATGGAAATCTGAAATCTGTAAAGTGTTTTATTAAATTTAGCTCAGCCTGCTAAACTGTTCCTTTCAGAGTTTTGTTTGTTTTGTTTGTGGTCGTGGTGGTGAATGTCTATTTCATACAATCAGACCTGACAGGGTTAGTTAATTTGCTACACTTTCCAGAGGAAACAGCTTCCAGTGCACGCTGTATATTAAGTAATGCAAGGTGGTGCAATGTTGGTCTGGGTGTGACATGAATTAAACATGTGGAATGTGCGGTGGGTAGTAAAAGAGACTGTCTGTTCTGCCAGTCGGATGGCAGCACAGGCACAGTGTGGTAGGAGTGACCTCTAGTGGCCGGCAGAGGGAAGTGTCTCACAGAACACACTTGCTGAACATACAACAGCAAAAATCTAGGGTTCTTTTTCCAACTGTTTCTAACTGATGTAATTGGACCCAATTTACAGATCTTATTGATTTTTCTTATTATTAAGAAAGCTTATTATTTTCTACGTTTTGCAGGACTGCAACAAAACAATTTTCAAAGTGCATCTTTAACACATTCACTGCCAGCCGTTTTTCAATACTGTAGTTAGCTTCTGCCAAGTTTTTTTTTTGAGGATTCTGGCTCATCTTTCAAGAGCCGAGGATTCATTTCTGTTAGGATTTTGTGAACACACAATATCTCAAAAGAACTAATAGAATGTGTGCTTTCTCTGTCTAAAAGAGTTAGTTTGTAGAGTTAGTAGTTATGTAAGCATTAGCAGTTGAATACAGCATGGTTTCAGCGTCTGAAAATTTATTCTGAGATAAACGGCTTTTTGTGAAATTCGATAGAACAGTCACTTTAACCATTCATTTTTGGCATCAGTAAGACGTCAGACATCTAAACAATAGTTTTGAACAGTCATTTCCTCCATAACAGCAGGAAACACCCCTCTCCTTCAAACTCCTCCCTCCGTGTGTGTTCTTCTTGGCTGCAGCGGGCGTGTCACAAGCTCGTTTCTGTTGCTGCTGTAACTTCGCGTCACCAGGCTCACTGCTTTGCTGCTACTGTGCCTGTCTGCTGGCGGCCGCTGGGCAAGTCTGGATGGGCTCGCTCGTTTCTTGGAGTTTCGGTTGAGAGCTTTGATGAAGCTTTTGCGATTCTGGTCATATTTATGCTGCGTGTTTCAAAGTGTGTTCCACCCGTAATCTATTATGCAAATTTGCAATCCCGCACCGCCAGCAATCAGCGCGAAAACGAAAGTGTTTTCGCCAATCCATTTTCATGAGAATGGCTTCCTCACACTGCTTTTTGCTTGCCTTCCTCTAGTCAGGAGAGCACTGTCGCCACTTAGTGGGTCGGTGGAATGGGTTGTACACGTTCGGTGGCTCCAATATTTATATAAGAGATGTAAAAGGGTTAGATGCACATCCCACGGTCAAAAAAAAAATTCATTTTTTTGACGTATTAATACGTCATTGGCAGTCAACCGTTGGATTTTTTTTGACGTATTAATACGTCATTGGCAGTGAACGTGTTAAACATCAATATACCATTGTGGAATTAATTATGACACCTTTTTAAAAATGACTGGAAACAAAGACACCATGGCCCAGAGTGTTAGCATGTTAGTGGTAGCCTTTATCTCATGCTGGTGGTATTGTTAGTGCTAATTTCCAACAAAATTAAGACAACATCTCATATAAACCTTCCTCCTTCCTGTTGCAAAGAGGATGTATACACTTGTCCCCCCCCCCCACCTCAGGGTGTGCTTGATTTTTGTTTGCTTTACTGAACAGGATAAAAGTTGTGAAACTTTATATATACTAGGCCTCGCCCGTTCTGCAGCTCGCCGAGCTGGCCCTGCAGCTCTCCAAGCTGACCCTGCAGCTCGCATTCACAACTCGGCTGCCGCTGCATGGCATTGCCCGCAGCTCAGCTGCTGTATGGCCAATGAGACAAGCATCAATGAGGGTGTCAGATTTATGACATCACTGATGATGTCACAGTGGTATTTATGACATCACTGATGATGTCACAGTGGGATTTATGAGGGATTTATGACATCACTGATGATGTCACAGTGGGATTTATGACATCACTGATGCTGTCACAGTGGGATTTATGACATCACTGATGATGTCTACAGTGGGATTTATGACATCACAGTAGGACAATCACAGTGGGACAGAGAAACAAACAGAGCCCTAGCTACTTCTGACACCTGTCGCAAGCGAAGGGCGAGATACTCCACCCCGCCCCTTCCAGATGGAAGTTGGCGGCCTGGTCCCTGAACGGGAGCGCCTGTTAGCTCAGGGTTTTCCCATGAGCGTGAGTCACACCATACAGAGCGCTAGGGCCACGTCCACGCGCTCTCAGTACACCTACAATTGGCGAGTCTTCTCCCACTGGTGCGCGGATCGTAACGAGGATCCAGTGTGTTGTGGTGTTCAGCCCAGCCTCTGTTTCCTGCAGAGCCTGTATGATGCGGGCCAGTCCCCTCAGTCCCAGGTCTATGTGGCTGCCATATCGGCCTGTCACATGGAGATCGAAGGGAAACTGGTGGGGAGCCTCCTCCTGGTCTCTCGGTTTATGAAAGGGGCACGCAGATTGCGACCACAGGTGCGTAATGTCTTCCCTAAATGGGACTTGGTCACGGTGTTGGAGGGTCTCTCAGGTCCCCCGTTCGAGCCCTTGGAAACTGTCCTTGAAGACTGCGCTGCTGTTAGCCTTGTCTTCAGGCAAGAGGATTGGCGACTTGATTGCCCTGTCGGTCCAGCAGTCTTGCTTGGTATTTGCTGATGACGAGCGGAGGGTTACGCTTCGGCCCAACCCCGCCTACCAGCCTAAGAATATCAATGCCAGCTTCAGTAGAGTTGCTCCGATCGATCGGCACTTGATCGGAATCGGCCGATTTGGCCTTTTTCGGCTTTGATCGGAGTTATCAAAAGTGCCGATCAAACAAGGCCGATCAGAATGACACAAAATCTGCAAGAACTACTACCAGAGACGTTTCAATATAGAGATAGTGCACTCCCAGGCTGCCAAGTAGTATTCTTCCGGTCTCCTAAAGGGCAGCTTGTGATTGGCTGTCTCTCCGTGTCATGAAGCTTCATTGGCTCCCAAGTTTCCTTAGGGGGCGTGGTGGTAGTGGCGAAAAAGTGTTTGGAAGTTGCACTCTCTCTATAGCGAAAGCAGCTTGGGCGAGAACAAACAGCACAGCTGCAGCTAACATGGCGTCGCCTGTCTGGCAATTTTACAACTTGTTGGAGAAGGACAACAAATTTGCCGTTTGCATTGTGTGCTCAAAGGAGATACCGCGTGGAGGAACGCAGCAGAAGAGTTTCAACACTACGAACCTCATAAGACATTTGAAGGTTTCCCACGTCAAGGAATTTGAGGAGTTTACAAAGTTGGCGAGCGCTAAGGCAGCGAAAGAGCGTGCAGCAAACCAAACGCCACTCACTCAGCTAACTGTAACAGAGACATTGAAACGACAGCAACCCTACAGCAACGACAGCAAGAAACGAAAAGAAATAAATGCAAAGCTAATGGAATTCATGTCTTGATCAGCAGCCGCTGTCTGTTGCGGAAGACCTCGGGTTCAAACACCTCATGTCCTGCTTGGATCCACGTTACACGCTGCCAGGACGTAAATATTTAACTGACGTTTGCCTGCCGGAATTATACCAAATTGTGTACAAGCACATCGAGAGCCTTATGAAAGACAACACCACGTCAATCAGCTTCACGACTGACATTTGGAGTTCGAGTGTCTGTCCTATGTCCATGCTGAGCCTAACTGCGCAGTTTATTGATGAAAAGTTCGACCTGAACAAAGTTGTACTTCACTCACAAGAGTTCTCTGGGTCACACACCACGGAGGCTATCGCTGCAGCTTTCACAGACATGTTCCAAGCTGTGTTGGTGGGGACTGTGTAGTACCACACCGGACAACTGCCTTCGGCAAAAACACCCTCTCAGTTCAGGGCTGCCAAATCTGGAATTTGCTACCTCAAACTATAAGAAACTGTCTGTCATTCCCATCTTTCAAACACAACGTAAAAAAATGGATTTTAAATAGCCAAATCTGCGACCATGTGTAAATTGTACTGTAGTGCTCTTGTTTTGTTTGCTCTGTTATGCTTCTTGTTTTTGTTTTGTCTTGTCTTATTAACCTAGTTTAGTTCATTTTGGTTTACTTTAGTTTCTGATCCGTTTTGGTTTTGTTATTGCTCATGTTGTTTTTTGTATTGTTCTGTTTAGTTCTGTCCTGGTGCTGCCTCTGTCGTTTTTCTGTCTCTCTGTGGGGACTACGGATGTAATTTAGCATTCTTGCTAACTCCGGCTTATTTACGTTGCCTTGTGTAATGTTCATAAATATGCACAGGAAAGCTACAGTATACAGTCTACTCTGTAAGCTCCAAGTTGTCTAAGAGAGTGTCTCTAGAGTTGCATGTTGCCTTAGCCTGCAATAAAACGGTTGTCAATTCATGATACTTTCTCATCTCCTAATTTTAATACTTAATATACAATGTCGATGTTGTTAACACATTGACTGCCAGCCGTTTTTTTTTTGCTGTAGGTAGCTTTTGCCAAGCCGTTTTTTTGAGGATTCTGGCTCATTTTACAAGAGCCGAGGATTCTTTTCTGCTTGGAGTTTGTCAACACAAAGTTCACAAAAGTACTAATAGAATGTGTGCTTTCTCTGTCTAAAAGAGTTAGTTTGTAGAGTTAGTAGTTATGTAGATATTAGCCGTTGAGTACAGCATGGTTTTAGCGTGTGAGACAGGAAGCTGAGATAATCGCAGTTTTGTGAAATTCAATCAAACACGCAGAACAGTCACTTTAACCATTTATTTTTGGCATCAGTGAGAGATCAGACATCCAAACAATATAGTTCCGAACGCCCTCTCCTTCAACTCCTCCCTCCGTGGGCGTGTCTAGTGGCTTTCAGCCTGCGTTTGTCACAAGTGAGTGCTCTGCTGCTGGGAGCCTGGCAGCGAGTTAGAGCAGCCTGCCTCCCTGGCAGCGAGTGTGGATACTGTAGGTCTCACTCGTCTCTTGGGTTTGAGAGCCCCGATTAAGCCCCGTGCGACTCTAGGCTTTATGCTGCCCACCATGGACAGTAGCCACACAGTCCATTTCTGGACTGGAAAGCGTCCCCGCCTACAGTATGAGAATGAGGCTCGTTCGTTTCTGACTGTAAAATCGCCAAGCCATTTCCTTGATTTCCTTCCTTGGAGGAAGCAGCCGCGGGAGGCGGCTGCTTTTGGTTGACTTTATATCTGTCGGGAGAGGACCGTCGCCACCTAGCTGGTCGGTAAAATAGATTATACACATTCAATACTTCCAATATCTCCATAGGAGACGCGGGGGGCATTGATCCACGTAGCACCGTCAAAAAAAAATATATTTTTTTTTTTGACGACTCAACTCGTCGGTGGCAGTGAACAGCTGGATTGTGTTTGACGACTCAACTCGTTGTTGGCAATTAACGTGTTAAGAATAATTAAATATATGAATAATGCGACACAATAAATAGAAGGCTTGAATTGATGGATTTGACGCGGTGATCGGTGATCGGCCATATCGGGATCGGCAGATACTGCTTCCAGTGATCGGTGATCGGTGATCGGCCTCAAAAAAGCTGATCGGAGCATCTCTAAGCTTCAGATCTATGGTCGTGAACCTGGCTGCCTTTTGTCCCCCTCCTTTCAGCTCGGAGGATGAGCAACACTTGAACACGCTTTGCCCGGTGTGTGCGATCCTGGCCTACGTGGGCAGGACACGCACGCTGCGCACCTATAACGAGCTACTGGTTTGCTTTGGGCATTGTCCAAGGAGCGCTTGTCGCACTGGATAGTGGAGGCCATTGCTTTGGCCTACTCTGCCGTGGGGAAAGCTCCCCCGGAGGGTATTAAGGCCCACTCTACACGAGATGTCCTGGGCATTGTTGCGTGGTGTGTCAGTGGAAGACACATGGCTGCCTCATGGTCTACCCACCACACCTTTGTTAGATTCTATAGCATTTATGTGGCCAGCGTGCCCTTTGCGCAAGCTGTGTTGTCAGCCGCTAGGCAGTAGTTCCTTAGTCACTCTTGTGCCTGCGGATTGCCATGGGCTGAGGCCATGTGCTCTGTTGCCAGCCTCGGGTCTCAGGGTCGCACAAGGTGCTTCCTTGTAGCGAGGTTGGTCGGATAATTTGCATAGTGTGAGATTCCGAAGTTCGAAACGAAGTAAAACGTTGGGGTTGTCCTACAACCCAGGTTTTACGAGTGAGAACTAGGGGTGGGGGAAAAAATCGATACACCACAGTATCGCGATATTTTGCCTGACGATATTGTATCGATATTGCAAAAAAAAAAAAAAAAAAAAAAATTGCAGGCCATGCCAGGCCACCGGGCTACTATAAACTTTAGTTCCAAGGCCAGCAGTAAACAAACGGTAGCATATTTTCATTTTGTTTTAACAGTAACAGTTTTGTCATAACAGTAATTTACAAATTCCCCAGTTACTGAATGGGCTGCACAAGATGTTTTGTGTAAGTGAAGTTGCATTGTTCAAAAACTACCTAAGTACAGTAGTCCACACACACATCCAGTTAAGGTGGACTGTAAGTAGACTGTAACAAACAGTTCAGTTTGTCAGGTGCATGCAACTATGACATGACTTTATGAAAGTTGTTGGTCTGTCTACTTGACAATGTTGCTGCAATAAAATGGTTGAAGTCAGATGTACAGACTGAAAAATTGTTCTTATATAAACCAGATGTTGACAAAGTTTTCCTTTGGGGACATCATTTGCAGTTGAAAAAGTAAGAAATCGCAATATATCGAGATATCGCAATATTCAATATATCGCAATATCGATATATCGCAATATCGAAAATATCGCAGTATCGCAATACTATCGTATCGTGACTCAAGTATCGTTTCAGTATCGTATCGTGGGCATCTGGTGATTCCCACCCCTAGTGAGAACGAGGAATCTCACACATCTAGCCTCGCTGCTGCTTCTTCGAACAGTGGGCTGCTGGACGCTTTGAGTGACAATCTGGGCAATAGACCAAATCAGCGGGGATGTTTACATTTACTTCCGGTTACCCCTGGTTCCGGTTACCTCCGCACAAACTGACGTGTTGAAGACAAAAACAGACAAAGAAGACAAAAATGGTTTGTTCGTGTTGTGTTGTTGGGTGTCCAGTGACCATAAAGAGCGGGTCAAGATTTGGATTATTCTAAATTCCCTCTGCAAAGGGCAAACATGAGCAAAGAGAACTCTGGATTCGGCGGCACAGGCTAACTACACCTACAACATCCGGGTTCCGAGCTGTATCCGAGCGGCGTCAGTAGCCTCTGTCTGTAACGTAACGTTAACGAGTCTGCAAAAAAACAGAGAGTTTGACAGTTGTAAACAAACGTTATTAGCTAGCTAACACTACATAAAACAAACACAGAAGAAAGGCTAGATACGTCGGACAAGCATGTTTACCAACCGTTTGAACGTAGTCGGCCGAAAAGAACGAGAGTTTGACAGCATTTATTTGACAACACGCAAATTTAAACCTGGCGCCTTCCCGAAGTGGTACCCGGAAGTAAATGTTGTTTACATGGTGACGTCACAGTGATTTGGTCTATAGAGAGCCGCAGAAACGAGTCCGGAAATCATCGATGCTAACAGTCCTGGTTCTTCACTGTTTTCGCCTATGGGAGTTTTGAATGGGTTTTTGGCGCGATGCTTCTAATAATCTCTCTGGGCAATGCTGGCTTAATCAAACGCGAACCAGTGTTTAGTAATATCATCTTCACACACGAGGACCACTTTTACGAGCCGTTAAAAGGGCGGCTAGCTAGCAAACGGCTAAATGAGACTACACTCTTGAGTCGATGGGGATATATACGTCAATAACGTCACCACTTCAAAGGACGAACACGGAAATTCTCTTTCCCTCACCTGGTTCAGCCCCGTTCAGCCCGGGGTAATCAGTGCACACATCAACAACAGTCCAGGTTGACTGCTGACGTGACGTGGAAGCCTATGCGACAGTGTGTAGTTCTGGATTAGCTTAGCTTGAGCTTTTTACTTCTAGGGCTCGCATTTACGCTACAAAACTCATGAAAGTGGTCCTCATGTGTGAAGATTATCTGACGGAACTCTGGTTCGCGTTTGATTAATCTTGCGTTGCCCAGAGACCATATTTGAAGCATCGCGGCAAAAACCCATTCAAATATCCCATAGACAGAAACAGTGAAGAACCAGGAAGTCCGGGACTTCCGCATTCTGACTACAAAAAAACGTCATCCCTGCGGCTCTCTATATGGCACGGACGTGACGTGGTGGTCACGGGGCGGAGCGGGTGGCCGCGTCATAGCCAGATGCCAATGACGCCTTCAGGCGCAATGGATGGTTTTAAGGGTCAATTTTGAGAAAATATTGTCCAGTTGGTGCGCTGCAGGGAGCAGCCTGGCATAGTGTGAGATTCCTCGTTCTCACTCGTAAAACCTGGGTTGTAGGACAACCCCAACGTTTTATAACTGTGGGATGGTTACAGATTTATGGGGGAAAATAATATCTTTCATAAATGACCTGTTCAACATCTCCCTGACGAAGAATCCAGCTGTATGTATGCTGGGCATTATGCCCACAAATCTGCAGATACACTGCCTCCATAAACCATGTTAACAGGCTGTAGAATTATTATAAGACAGTGGAAAGCGACTACACCCTCATCATTTGATCACTGGATCGAGCTAATGTCTAACATTGCAAGTTACGAACAAGTCACATTCATATTCTCAGGACGACAAGATCTGTTCCTACAAATATGGAGCCCATTTCTGGACTATATTGCCAACAGACAATGTCAAAGGACTGATGGCACATCACACATAACTGTCGACTTATAAAGCCCACTATCAAAACATATGTATGTGTTAGTTTTTGTTTGTTTGTTTTGTTAATCAATTATTTATGTATGGAGATATAGGGTGGGTGGGGGGGATATAATGTAAAAACTCCTAAAATGAAATGTCTGATAAATACATTGTATAACCTGTATGATGGACATTAAACATTATACAGGGCTTAAAATTCACTTTGCAAACTGGGGGGAATTCCCCCCTTATGTTCTTCAGGTAGGGGGGATTTATAGATTTTGGGGGGGATCTATAGACTTTGGGGGGGCTTTTTTCAGCCGATACTATAACCAACAAATATCTGCTTCTCCTGTCCGATAAGCGATAATTTCAAATTTGATTTGTTTTATTTAATTTAAAAACGACTGGATTATTTATAGCTAATCCAGGGCTCAGAGCAGGTAAAAAATGCAGTTAAGGATAATTTCTAAATGTTTTCTTTGTTTTATATAAAAACCCATCAATAAATAATGTTTATTATAGTCTAGTTTCTAAATCCAGGCCTAAACAAGGATATTAGACAAACCAAACACAAACATATCGGAAACAATAGCCTACTTTCCTATAATCATGTAAATGTAAGGTTAATACCTGATTACGCTACAATGTAAACAACAACATGCCTTTGCTGTTACCATGGACATAAAGTGAGGCGCTGCATGTTATGATTGTAACCAGATAACGTTACGATTGTAACGTTAGGATGTAACGTTATATAACCTGCGCGATTACAGGCAATCACTTGTTTTGGCAGATACGACATGGGAGTGCACTGTGTGCAGCAGACACTGTCTAGGTCAGCCAGAGAGCCTACCTCACTTTCTCTCTGCTGGTTGTGTGACAGTGCAGAGCAAACAAGTTAATTTGTTGCACCAATTGTCAAACGGTTTGCCCTTTCCACCCGTATTCAGTCCACGCATATCACCACTTGTTGTCCCCCTGGTCTGTCCCCTCTCATTTTAACGTTAGCGCGCAGTAGTTATGGATCCCACAGGAGTTGAAATTCACTTGGCAAGAAGACTGGCTAGTCCTCCTAACCGATGATGCAATCCTAGATTCGTTCCGCTCTGTCGGCTTAACATTATAGACATTGGTGCGCAAACAATTGCGGGACTTCTCCCGCATTATAAATTACAAATCTGCGGGAATTGGCAAAAATATGCGCGATTCTCGCAATCCCGCGCCGAATTTTAAGCACGGATTATATATATAAAAAATAAATAAAACTCAATGGCAGAGAGCCATAGACTAGCACATACATGTGCAGTTGCCAGTCGCTTCTTTTCACCTAACAGTGAGGAGTGACCAGTGACCAGGACTCATACCCCACCGGCCTCCCACCCACAGACACGGCCAATTGTGTCTGTGTGGGAACGTCTAACCAAGCCGGAAGTACCGCTGCTGGGAACTGAAACAGGATCTCCATGGTGGTAGGCAAGTGCTTTTACCTCTACACTACCCAGATGATTCTTTTTTTTTTGGTGCTGTTTTTTTTATTGTATTTTTTTGGGCCAGCGCTAGCGCCGCCCCGTAGAGCCTACATGTCCACTCTATTTGCGTGCCGATCTGGTCATCTGCACAACAATCCGAGGAAGCCTGAGCCGATCTGGTCATCTGCACAACAATCCGAGGAAGCCTGAGCCTTGCGGTATAGCCAAGGAAATGCAGGAAACGTGACTCCTTCCAGAGCATTTTGCAAACTATTTCCACTTTCCAGCTTTACTTTATTCACCAGTTTGACGTTTTCTGGTCCAAAATAATCCAGGTTGTAAAGAACCTATCCAACACCACCTCGCATCCAGCGCATCGCGCCTCCTCAGCTGTTGCCAAAGAACTTGCAAAGAACTGAGACTTCAACACACAGCTAATCCGCCATTTTGGACAGACTAGGCGACACAGTCAATGCCTCCGGCTAATGTTTTTCAGGCCAAAATGGCGGCAGCGCTGCGTCCATAACTACGCTAATACCCAGAGAGCCTTGCGCCAAGAAAGACGAGCAATCGGGAATCTGGGTGGGGGTGGGGGTGGGGGGGTTATTACGTTTACTAAAGTGGATGTTTTCTAATAGCCTACATAATTACATCAATCACCTACACATTTTTCAAACAGATTTGATTGCATGATGATGTTTTCTTTGTTGTGTTTGTGAGGGCCAGATTTTCTAGTATTCAATATTTTCTTTGACCCGCCCCCCTAAAATAACATTTTACATTAGTAATGGAGCTACAACACTGATCAGATCCAATTGTATATTCACCTTATTCACCACGCCCACTTTTTCTCTCTTCCGCGTTCAACGCAAACGTATTTGTTCTTCCGGTTCAGCGCTAGTTGCCTTCTGTGGCTTCTGTGGTTAGCCACTAGTTAGTTATGTTATATGGCAGTAAAATGCCACTGAATGACCAAATTGATAATAACTTTTAACCATTTCGAGTAACACTGTTTCCATACGGATCACCAGCGTTAGTTTGTTGTTTATAACGTGGCTATATTCATAACGTTTCTATCTCGGATGCGTTATTTCGAATCGCACATAGGTTACGCTAGTGGGTTTCAGGACGCAACAGCCTCGACTCCACTAACGTCATCTTAAGAGCACAATATTCCTGGAATGCAAGTTTAACTAAACAGTTACATATCCTCTGCATTCTACATAAAATTAAGATATTACGGGTTGTTTTATTTTGCATGTTACATACGTATTGGCCAAGATATGTTAGTTTATGGCGGAGTAATTCTGCCAGTTTAGATGCGGAGTGTGCGCAGCCATCTTGCCTGTGGAGTTTTTGGCAAGTCAAAACGGAAATACTATTACGGAATGACGTAATGCGGAAGCGTCCATGTGTGGGCAAAGAATAAGGTGAATAGGCTGTCTATAAATCTATCTATATATAGATGATATATTATTATAAGATATCAAATTAGATCATATAATACAATTAAGAGAATAGCCTATATGATTGATAATATATGATATTTAGGTGATTGATTAAACGACACAAAAACATTGGGCTAAACAGGGT
This sequence comes from Poromitra crassiceps, assembly GCF_964638095.1. NCBI lineage: Eukaryota > Metazoa > Chordata > Actinopteri > Beryciformes > Melamphaidae > Poromitra > Poromitra crassiceps. Next base: position 48,085,895 of record NC_139624.1, read on the forward strand.
AAATAGCCTATTTATTTTTGGGGTAAAAAATATCTTAAAATCAAACACGTAGGCTATTTGATTTTAAGGTGTAGCCTACACCAACACACATCATCATCCTGCAATGAAATATGTTTGACAAGTATCCTTCATACTTTTGCCACTAACAGGCTCGTCAACGCTTTTCCACGCTGGCCCTATGCTAGGTTTCGACCTAGCCTTGTTTTATACTGCCCAGTGTCCTTGAGTTTTAGAAAGGCGCTTGTAAATCAAATGTATTATTATTATTATTATTAAAGCCAAAAGCTGATGACACACAATGTGAAATGCAGAGTAGAGCCTGCCAATCTTCTCTGTGATGTATTAGTTTGTTTACGGGTAATTAAGCTAATGTTTCAGAATGAATGTGCTGATGTTTACTGATGTTAAATTGGTTCCCCCGTGGCCGTAGGTGATTTTCCTACCCAGGCAGTTGTAGAGGCCCTGGCTGATCCAAGCCAGGATGGCCAAGGTGATGAGGTCACCAAAGCTGGCGGCGATGGGCGTGGCCACGTTGTCCGGGTTGATGCCCGTCTTCTTCGACCCCACAATCACACCCACCATGATGAAACCTGGACATGACATGATGAGGGTGGAGCGCTTAAGTGTCACATTCACGGCGACTTAGACACACCACACAGATTATGCAAACATGTCATCATCGAATTATCACAAACATAGTGAGTCCTTCAGCAAGAGAGAAGTGTTTATGTAATCATAACTACTTGGTTTTCAGTTAAAGTGCCTGAAACTAGGGAAATCTGTGTCAGGCATTAAACTCACCTTATTTCTGCATTTTGAAGGCATAGGTAGGGTCAGATGGGGCAACCTTATTATATCGGAATCCTAGTTGCTTCAAAAAGTGAGCGGTTATTGTTTTAAAAGACAAAGTTTGGCGAGAATCAGCTGATGGGAAAGCAATGTTTAATACTTTTAGATGCTTACTATTATGCAGATACGACCCTAAATTATATAGTTAGAAGGTTATTGTGGATTTGGGTTTCCAGGGGCAAGTATGCGAGTCAGTGAGATTAGTTACAGAGATTGTCTGGCGAGGGAACGGAAGTAAACAGGCTTCCCTACAAGGACAGTATTCACAGTTTATTTTGGACTGCGATACGCTTTGGCAGTGTGTGTGTGTGTGTGCATGTTGACCTTGCAGCATGGATGCAATGAAGGCCGTGGCCACGCTGCTGGAGCAGAGCAGCACAGCGTGGCTCATCTGGAACTTTCCCTCTGGGATCCAACCAAGAACCACAGCTGCTACAGCTGCCAGGAAGCCCACTACTGTAGCCTGCACCTGCAGGGGGGGGGGGGGGGGGGGGGGGGCAGAGAGAGAGAAGAAAGAAAGAAAGATGAGGGATGTGACTCTTTGGGTATCTCATGATTCGATTCAAAAATTCAAAACAGATTCTCGATTCAAAATGATTCCCAATTCAAAATCGATTCTCGAATCAGTACAGTACATCGGGGGATTTCAGGATCTACTCGAGTCCACTGTGTGCTAAAAAGGCGGTGTAGCAAATGATGGTATGAAAGCAGAATAAAGTGTAGAAGGTTAGGTTAGGTTTTATTGAAAGGAATAAAAACAGATACAAATAGCCCCCCTTTCCCACATACGGGAGGGAAAGCCACAGTAAAGCAATTCCAGTACATACGAGGATAAAAACACAGAAAAGTCCATGACTTATTTCCACTGCGGTCCTCATGATGGCAGTAACACAGACAAGGCAACACAAATACAATGGCAATAACACTCATAAATAGGGGTGCACAGATCGATCGGCACGCAATCTGAATCGGCCGATTTTGACCTCAAATATGCGATCGGCTGATTGCCGATATTTCTTTATATTGAGAAAAAAAAAAAAAAAAAAACGATCTCTGGACATATGAATCGATAACAAAGGATTCAAATAAAAATCGATAAAAAATCGGAGAATCGATTTTTTTAACCCAGCCCTATCACTGATCAGGCTTTCCAACGATATAAAATACAATACCAATTGGTTACTGTTATGTCTTTATTTTGTTTTTATATAATATATGTAAAAAATATGTAAATCTATGTGATGATGGATGGACTATACCATATAAGAATTGATTTTTGTATGTCAAGTGATTTACGCAAATAAAAAACAATAAAAAAAACAAAACAAAAAAAACAATACCAATTGGTATTACTAAAGGGGAGAAATAATCGACCTAAATAACGTTTCCAAACTTTTTTTGAGTTTATATTTCGGTGATCGGTAATCGGTGATCGGTGGATGATCGGTTGGGCAGATATTTCCCATAGGCGATCGGCAATCGGTGATCGGTGGCAAAAAACGTGATCGGTGCACCCCTACTCGTAAATCAAACACTATCAATTATGCATCCAATATAGTGCTGCACGATTTGGGGAAAAGGTGCGATTAGCGATTAGGGTGGACAATATTGCGATTGCGATTGTGATTGCGATATAATAAACAAGAGGTATCTAGGGATGTGCCGGCATGAGTTTTTGAAGGTATGATAACCTTGGACAAAAATACCACGGTTTCACATATCACAGACTAAAATACATGAAATATGTTACAATTTAAAATATATTAAAACTAAAAAAATAAAACAATTTGAAATTAAATTATCTTTACAAAAAAATAAAACATTTTGAGACATTTGCCTGTCCCAAACATGTAAAAAAGAAACACCAGTCAAATAGAAACTGCACTGTGTTACAGCACATAGAAGATGGCTCAGCAAAGTTGCAAAGTTAGTTGCATGTCTGTCCAGCAATACTAATGAATGATACACCCCGTTTATTTATTTTGTAGCGACAGATGGCCTTAAACGCCACACTCACGTGACGCTTCTTTAGAGAGAGAGGTGAGAACGTGCATCTGCAGACTTTTAACGAGGGACCATGAAGGCGTCATGTGACAGGCTAGTTAGCTAGCCTGGAGGTGATGCTGCCAGTGCTGGCAGCTGCGACAGTGTTTTGCTATCAACCTTGTTAATCTCGTTATATTCTTCATCACAGCGGGTCATCCCCAATGTGTACTTAATCGCGCACTAGTTCTGCATAAGCACCTGCAGCTCTCTCCTTATTTTACTGACGTTCTCACTGATCATTCACACGGCTGTTTACATGCGTTTCTGAACGAACGGCTAGCTAGTTATTAGCATAGCTTGCTGTTAGCGATCATGGATGTTCTCTCTCGCCCTCTCGGTAGATAATAGTAACCTTGCTGCACATAACATTACTTATTTGCGGGAGTGCATGGGAGAAGTCTCCCGCTAGTATTGATGCCCAGTGTGATGGCAGAGAAACGTGTGTTTGCTGCGTCGCGTGTAACGTTAGTTTAGAGGAGGCTCTCTCACACACACACACACACTCAAAAAGACGTGAAAAAAATAAAATAATCGCACACTTTTGCGGTTATGTAATCGCACGTGCTGACATCGCGATTGCGATTCGATTAATCGTGCAGCACTAATCCAATAGATTAGTTATGGGCCTTTTCCGGCCTAGACCCTGACCTAGACCGGAAACAAGCACCGGAAACAGGATAATACAAGCATACAAAAATACAAAAAATAAATCATGCGACGGTGGCAGGAATGCCATATTGCATAAATACTTAAAACTTTTATGTACCGTAAATTCCGGACTATAAGGCGCACCGGTATATAAGCCGCAGCAGCAAAATTGACTGTTTTTTACATATATAAGCCGCACCGGACTATAAGCCGCGGGTGTTTTGATGTTTAATTACCATATGTAAGGGTTCGTGCACAGAGAGGAATGTCGGGAAAGAGATGGCTGTTTGGGGAAGCTCCCATTTATTAACATTTCAACAAAATCTGCATTACGGTAGGCTACTATAAGAAGCTCCCATTTATTAACATTTCAACAAAATAAATATAAAAAATAAAACAATAATAATAATAATAAAACAATCCTCAAAAGGATAATGTGCTGTAAACAATAAAACAATCCTCAAAAGGATAATGTGCTGTAAACAATAAAACAATTCTCAAAAGGTTAAGGTAAGGTGCAGTAAACAAATTAACTGGAAAACAATAATATAATAAGGTGCTGTCAACAATCAAACCAGGTACCGTAATCCTTGTCTTCATCTTTTAGGTGAAGGTGCAGCGTCAAAAACAGAGTCAGAGTCAAAGTCAAGTCACTAATCCTCGTCTTCCTCTTCTTCCTCCGTACTGAAACCAGCAAAGTCCTCAACTTCAGTGTCGGAAACGAACAGGTTCAGGGTGGCTTCGTCAACCACTCTCCTCTCTCCTTCGTTGTCACTCTCAAAACCAAGGAACTCCTCTTCGTCACTGTCGGTGTCGGAATCGAACAGCCTCTGAAGGCGCCCAGCTGTGCCGGCGTCATCATCACGCAGCAGTCCAGCCTTTCGGAACCCGTTGGTGATCGTGGATGTTTTCACACTCCTCCACGCTGTCAGGATCCACTGGCAAACTTGAGCGAAAGTTGCTTTTCGCATGCGACCAGTTTTGGTGAATGATTTATCGCCGCTCGTCATCCACGCCTCCCACTGAACGCGTAGTGCCACTTTGAACGCACGATTGACACTGATGTCAAGTGGCTGCAGATGCTTCGTTGTGCCCCCAGGAATCACAGCTGGAATGGAGTTTGTGGTCTTGATGGCTGCTTTCACGGAATCTGTTATATGAGCCCTCATGCTGTCGAGAACGAGCAAAGCTTTTTTTTGGTGAAAGAATCCTCCAGGGCGCTGTGTGAATTTCTGCGTACCTTCCCCATGGTAAGTGAGAGAGAGTTGCTTCTACTGCTCGTCTTGTTGTGATTCCGGGCTGCTGATGAACTTTGAACCGGTAGGAGTAACCGGTTGATTTCCGCCAATGATGTCAAGTCTTTCATACACAAAGGCAATTCAATGTGCTTTACTAAAAAATAATCGAAAAAACAAGCAGCAAAGCAATGCACATAAAATGTGCTGATGAAGCTGTGTAACCTGTAAAATCCATCGATTTTGGAGGTCACCGAGTGGCCGTTTGCTTACCGTAATTACCATATGTAAGGGGTCACGCACAGAGGGGATTGTCGGGAAAGAGATGGCTGTTTGAGGAAGCTCCCATTTACCGTATTACCGTAACATTTCAACAAAACAACATAACACAACACCACCTTTGTTTATTTTTACAGTGCACACAGTGTCCGCGGTGTGGTGAAAAGAGGGCAAGAGAGGAAATTAAAACAGAAGTGGATTTATAGTTAGAAAGAGTGCTAAAAAAGAGAGATTTTATTTGTATTTTTTTTTTTTTTTTCTGAAAAAATCCATAGATAAGCCGCACCGTTATATAAGCCGCAGGGCCAAAAAACGGGGAAAAAGCCGCGGCTTATAGTCCGGAATTTACGGTACTATACAACTTTTTAGTTGTGTTGTTTAGTTCTTGTTATCAGGCTCTAGCTAACGTTAACTACACAGAAGGTTTTTTGGCGCACATGTTTCTGGTAGACTGTTTCCGTCTCCTTGGTTTACGCCCCCAGGTCCCTAAGCGGTGGAAACGGCTCCAGACTACACCAACACCAAAGTTTCTGGATAGAAGCTGCTGATAGCTGAGATGATGTGTCGGTATTCAATCCATCTACTAAAGCACAGAATCTCTGTCTGTGAGTATGTGCCCTTCGCATATCTCGAGAACCATTTGTCCAATGTATTTCACACGTGGCGGGTGTATTGCTGGGGACCCGAGGATGTCCAGGTGCAATTTGGACACTATTAATAAAGTTAAAGAAGTGGGATCGATAGATAGGATACAGTAAATATGTCATCAAACAACAGATGAATTTACCTGCTTCAGTGCCAGGTTTCCTATGATGAGATTCCACTTCTCTATAGGAGAATCCATCTTTCCCACGTTTACCTGTATGGGGAGACAGGACAGAGTCAGTACGAAACCTTCGCCAGGGTTCACATCATTGCCCTGATCTATCTATCTATCTATCTATCTATCTATCTATCTATCTATCTATCTATCTATCTATCTATATTTTTGTTCTTGTGTGACCCCCAACACAGGCTTTGAGAATCCCGGGCCACTTACTGATACTTATGCTTAAATTAACCCACTTGTATTCTGGTTTATTTCAAGAAAAACATTTTGGCTAGTGGAAATTCTAATTGGCTGGATTTAAAATCTAGCAGACTTATTGGCAGGTGGTCAAAAAAGTTGCAGAGAGAGCAGGTTGTGATATAGGAGTGAGATAAGGATCAAATATTTGTGGTAAAGACTGAATAATGACATCACAACTAGGGATGTTCATCAATTATCGAAAATCGATAATCGATCGTTAAGGATTGGAATCGATCCTGTGGCATTTGGATCGATTTTTTAATTATTAAAAAAAAAAAAAAAAAAATTTTTTTTTTTTTTTTTTGGACTAGGTTTGGGTGGAATTCGTTCCTCCTCGCCCCACTCCATTGCACAGCTGACTAACGTGAGGTGGAGCTTCATATAGTCTCTAGTTTTCTGGCTGGGCACGGGCCTTTGTGCCAACAAAACTGTTTTAAACATGAGAAATTCACACCGGCATGCGCCGGGGACAGCAGTGTTGGAGAGGAGACACGTTGAAATAAAGAGTTCATTGAGGAGAACACGTTGTATTTCGTATTTTCTGCCATAGGCATTCATTTTGTTAAAAAAAAAAAAAAAAAAAAATTGAAAATATTGAAAATTTTCTAAGTATTAATAAAATCGATAATCGATAATTGATCGTTAATTCTCACCGATTATCGATTTTGGAAAATTTTCAAAATGAACATCCCTAATCACAACTGTTCATTTAAAATTAGTTATTTCTCTAAATCTGGCTTCAAATGGGGGGGGGGGGGGTTGGTATACGCATTACTGCGTAATTTGGTTTGGTACGTACGTACTACGCAGTGGTACTTGGTCGGAAAAGCTTGGGAACCCCTGATCTACAGTATCTATCTATTTATCTATCTATCTATCCTTCTATCTACGTACTGTATCTACGAAGCTGATTCCCAGCTTAGCCTCAGCCCAACAACAACAATATGAAGCTGATGCCCAGCTTAGCCTCAGCCCAACAACAACAACAATGTGAAGCTGATTCCCAGCTTAGCCTCAGCCCAACAACAACAACAATGTGAAGGTGATTCCCAGCTTAGCCTCAGCCCAACAACAATATGTAGCGGATTCCCAGCTTCAGCCCAACAACAACAATATGAAGCTGATTCCCAGCTTAGCCTCAGCCCAACAACAATATGTAGCTGATTCCCATCTTCAGCCCAACAACAACAATATGAAGCTGATTCCCAGCTTAGCCTCAGCCCAATAACAACAACAATGTGAAGCTGATTCCCAGCTTCAGCCCAACAACAACAATATGTAGCTGATTCCCAGCTTCAGCCCAACAACAACAATATGAAGCTGATGCCCAGCTTAGCCTCAGCCCAATAACAACAATATGAAGCTGATGCCCAGCTTAGCCTCAGCCCAACAACAACAACAATGTGAAGCTGATCCCCAGATTAGCCTCAGCCCAACAACAATATGTAGCTGATTCCCAGCTTCAGCCCAACAACAACAATATGAAGCTGATTCCCAGCTTAGCCTCAGCCCAACAACAATATGAAGCTGATTCCCAGCTTAGCCTCAGCCCAACAACAACAACAATATGAAGCTGATTCCCAGCTTAGCCTCAGCCCAACAACAACAATATGAAGCTGATTCCCAGCTTAGCCTCGGCCCAACAACAATATGAAGCTGATTCCCAGCTTAGCCTCAGCCCAACAACAACAATATGAAGCTGATTCCCAGCTTAGCCTCAGCCCAACAACAACAATATGAAGCTGATTCCCAGCTTAGCCTCTGCCCAACAACAATATGAAGCTGATTCACAGCTTAGCCTCAACCCAACAACAATATGAAGCTGATTCACAACTTTGCCTCAGCCCAACAACAATATGAAGCTGATTTCCAGCTTAGCCTCAGCCCAATAACAACAACAATATGAAGCTGATTCCCAGCTTAGCCTCAGCCCAACAACAATATGAAGCTGATTCACAGCTTAGCCTCAGCCCAACAACAATATGAAGCTGATTCACAACTTTGCCTCAGCCCAACAACAATATGAAGCTGATTCACAGCTTAGCCTCAGTCCAACAACAATATGAAGCTGATTCACAGCTTAGCCTCAGTCCAACAACAATATGAAGCTGATTCACAGCTTAGCCTCAGTCCAACAACAACAATATGAAGGCAAACTGGGAAACAAAGCAGAGAGCAGGGGCAGGGCTCCCACGGGGGGAGGTCAGGACAGTGAGAAATATTAGCTGCACTGTCCATGTTGACACAACCACTGTGAATGTGAAGCCTGTCTGCAGGGAGCCAGGCTGGGGCCACAAACCAAACAGCCTCTTCTGCCTCCACCGCCCAGAGGCAGGGACAGAGAGAAAGCTCTCACACTACCATGTTTCTGCCTCCACCACCCAGAGGCACAGACATGGAGAACACTCACACTATACCATGCTTTTTCTCATCTTCATTCTTTAGGTAAAAGCGTTTTTGAGCTATTACATCAAATGCTGTTCAAGATTGTGTCAGTAACAGACGTGCCAAATTTTTCACCAAAACAATGTTCACTTTGAACAGGTAGCAGACACAGCTGAGCTGTGTAGACAAATGGGCAAACGAGGTTAGCCGTGCCCTGGAGGCTTCACAGTCCTGTTTTCCATTTCACCTGACAAAAAGATGACGTAAGAGGACACAGATGACCTGACAGATGATAAACAACAACTGAACAGAGCAAGAAAGGCTTAGGGTATGGAGACAAGCCACGACCACAGAACATATGACGTGATCGCACATGCACACGCCCGCCCACAGACACACACACACACACACACACACACACACACACACACACACACACACACACGTGTACGTCATGTCTGTTTCAGGGCAGTGAGGCAGAATGGGAAGGCTAACTGGAGCAGGACGTTGACACCTTAACAAACATGACAGTGTGTCATCCTGCCTGTTTTCGGAGAGGGCTGTGTGTGTGTGTGTGTGTGTGTGTGTGTGTGTGTGTGTGTGTGTTTTCTCTCCCTGCTGTGGAAAGCCAGGGTCTCCTAAACTTGTTACTCGTAACTTGTGGGAAGGTTGTTTGGAGCTGGTAGGGACTCACTTGTTCAAATGACTTAAACAGCTTGTTGACTAGTGCTGAACAATTTATCAAAATTGTATTGAGATCGCAACATGGCCTACTGCAAATTTCAAATTGCAGGAGGCACAATATTTATTAAAGGTGAAATGTGTGCCAAAATACAGGGTTGCTACACATTTTCTATAAAAAAATGCCATGCTTTCTCCAGATCTTGATGTGTTTTAATGATTGTCCTTGGGAAGATACTGAACCGATGGGTTTGACAGCAGCAGCCGCCATCGCAGTGTGAATGGGTGAATGTAGGCACATTGTAAAGCGCTTTGGATAAAGGCGCTATAAATGCATAGGGCATAGTACTGTGAGCTAATATTTTTGTGGGTTTGTGGGTAGGTGGGTCCTGCAGGAGGGGGATTATCTTTTGAGTGAATTGTATGTGTATGTGTAGGTTTTCTTTTTTGTAGATGTTTGTGGTTTTTTGTGTTTTTCTTTCTTTGTTATGTTAAAAATAATTAATAATGAATTGTAAAAAAAAAAGATCATTGCCTCTAATATCGCAAATCATATCACAATTGCAATATCAGTCAAAAATATTTGCAATTAGATATTTTTTCAAAATCGTTCAGCCCTATTACCTACAGAGTTAAACCAGGGTCGTTTGGTTGAAGGTTTAAGGACAGTTTCTCTAACACTAGGTCACCCTATTGTGTGTGTGTTTCTCTCACCGCTGTGGACAGCCTCGAGGCCAGTGTCATCTCCAGGTTGCCCTTGAGGCCCAGCAGGGCAGGAACCAGGATGAAGATCTCTGTGATGTAACTGAAAGCCTCCCAGTGCTGTGCAGGACATGAGCAACACACACACACACACACACACACACACACACAAACACACACACACATGTTCTGTTAACATGTCAGAGGCCTGTACCACAAGGCAAGATTAGTGGCTTAGCGAGGTAACTTCAGGTTTAACCCTAGGTTTGCCGTACCACGACGCTAGTTAACTTCTTTCCGAGATAGATCACCATAGCAACTTATGATCTACGGCTAACCTGCTTTGTAGCAGGTTAAAACACGATTTCAGACGGAAGCCTTTATTGTCACACGAACAGCGCCACCGTACCCCATTAAGTTAAGTTAAGTTCAGAGGATAAGATCAAAACCCATGAAAGACCCACCTGCTTACCAATCAGCTCTCTGGAAACAGCGAGTCGCCATTCATATGAATGATATGAAAAATACATTGCATTCAAATGAAAAAGAAAAAGAAAAAAAAACATGGCTCCTGCTGAATTAATCGAGGACTGAAGCCTTGCACTTGTTGCAGGCTACATTTAAATTAAGCCCTACTTACCACTTTGGAATATGTTTTTATATATTAATTGTTGTGCTCTCAAGCAGGCTAGATACGTTTGACCCTGCCGATCGATTGCAGCTGAATGGTGAGTGGAGAAATATCACTAAACCGGCATAAAAAGGTTACATAAACGTCTCCAATTCGCACGGTGCCGTGCGCAATGGAGCTGTGGTAATGGAGCTGAGGATGACGTTGGGTTGGACATGGTCATACATGCCAGAATAGCCTACTACTATCTAAGCAATTTAATATGGGATCGCCTGCCCACAGATTATTCATATCTAGGCTACTCCTGCATTTTGCAGGTGCAACTGTGTTGCTTTTGGCCTGTATGATGTGATTGAACTTCATATTGTTTCCAGCATAGTCCTTGTATGAAATATGGAGATATGCGACTCTGCTGCCAATAGCCTATATGTGACCACAAAATATGCTATTTTTTATAAATGAAATCTATGCCCGCACGTACCGTGTTGATTCAGTTATAGGAATTATTCCATCAGTGCGACCAAACACATCATTAGATTATTAGTATTACATTATTATTCATTGAGCCTAAATGGTCTAAAAACGCCTACGGATTTTGGAAATTTAGACTGAGATAGATTACACATTACTTCCACTTGCAAAAAAGACATGCAGGTTTTATTGAGTTTATTGAGAGGGTGAATTGAGCTGCTGTAGATATGTGGAGGCAGAAACCGCTCTTCAAAGAAATGACTGATGTAAATAAAAGCGGTAACTTTAGACAGTCATTCGGGAACAGACTAATAATATCCAACGCGGATTTTGATTCTGACATACATAGTAAAGCTTCACGATTTGCGCTTTTAGTTAGAGAATTTTAGCAAAATGCTTGGACCATCTGTGAAAAAATGTACTACCAATAGCTTTCTTCACCAATGTGTTCTTATAGGTGTCTAGAATCACCTCTCAATTAGTGCAAACCCAAATCCTCGTGGAAAATCCTGATTGATTATACACTGTGCTTTACATAACAATAACCAATATACCAATATCATATGGTCAGGGAGACATTTTTACTCAAAAATAATGTTTGGAATGGATTCAGCACCCCTGAAAACCCCTAGTTAGACACCCCACAAGTTCATTTTAGACTTTTAATTTTTATCATATTTTTCACCCAAGCCCTCGAGGCACCTTAACTTTGATTGGCTCTCCAGGATTTTCCACGAGGATTTGGGTTTGCACTAATTGAGAGGTGATTCTAGACACCTATAAGAACACATTGGTGAAGAAAGCTATTGGTAGTAAATTTTTTCACAGATGGTCCAAGCATTTTGCTAAAATTCTCTAACTATTTGAATGAATGAGGAAATAGGCGTGTCTGGCGCTGTAAAAGCTGGAGCAGTCCATATTGCATTGTGATTGGCTAGTTGTTAAAACCACGCCTCTTGTGCACGGGCATTTTCATGTGCACGCGCTCTCAACTTGATTGGAAAAACCTGGATCCACTTAACGAGTTGAGAACTACATTCGTGGTATGACTTAACTAGAATCTAGCTAGATGGCAATTATCTGGTTAAGCCAAACCAGATCAAGGGACAGATCCTGGATCTGCTCATCCTACATTTGTGGTATAGCCTACTGATCTCACAATTATCCCCCTTTTCATGTAGCCTCATTTGATATTCAAGCTAAAGTGCTGTGGTAACATACAGATAAGGGGGATTCCAATGCAGCGCCGCTTGACAGCTGAATTTGCATGAGGCTATCTGATGTTTAGCTGGAAGCCTGTCACTAACCCAATACACTATGCTTTGGTGAGCCTCCACATTAAAATAACAGTAAATAGGATTTGAGATGGGAATGGGATACATAAACTGGCTTTTCGGTGATGTCCGGGACATTTTGGGGCAAATACCTACAGTATGCTGTGCATCATGTGCTAAGTGAAGAACTGGCTGTGGCTCTCAAGAAGATGCTTGCAGCCACAGTGCAGGGAAGCCATAGCAGCAAAACAGCTCAACTAAATGTGTGACAGACAAGAACATGAGCACTGTGTCTTATTTTTGTTGTTTCAAATTAAACAGCTCCAAGTTCAAGAATGAAGCTTGAGTTGTTTTATCAGTATTTAGTTTGAATTGGTGCAGGTTGATTGTGTGTGTGTGTGTGTGTGTGTGTGCGTGTGCGTGTGTGTGTGTATGTTGTAAGGCGTCTGGTCTTTAAAGTTGTATTGTCACTGTATGTTGTGTATAAGAAAAAATGACAATAAACATATTGGGGGAAAAAGAAAAAAGAATGAAGCTTGAGGTGACTTGTCAGTCATCTTGATCAACTGAGAGGAAGGAGGGCGGGACTGGCAATCCACTTCCTGCTTCAATGGCTAAAAGTTGCATGTGGTGTCTTTACCCGCAGAGGTCGGCTTACCTGAACTATATCCAACACCATGCCGGCCGACACCGTGCCAAACCCAGCCAGCAGGAAAGGCACCAGGATCTGAAGGGCCATGGCCAGCAGCGACTCCTTGGGCATATTCCGGGGAGCGGGTCCCTGTCCCTCCTCCTCATCCTCCTCCTCCTCCTCTGCCTCCTCTCCGGAGAGCCTCCCCTCTGACAGCATGGGCTCCGTCTCCGAGTAGCATCCATCGCCGCAGTCCGATAAGGTCACGGAGGAGCGAGCAGCACGGTCCAGGTGCCGTCGGCCCTCGGTGTGAGACGCTTCGGCCCGGTAGCCGTTCTGGTGCGGCCCGGCCTCCGGCTTGGCTCCTACGTCCACCATGGCCAGCCGCTCATCCTGCAGCTTGGTGTATCCGGTGGGGACCATGGTCTGGAACAGAGAGGCGATCCGCCCGGAGGGAGCAGGCTTCAGGGAGAGAGCGCTCCAGCCTCCACCCGCTCCGCTCATGCGCACTGTCAGGCTAGAGCCCAGGGACTCCCCTATAGCGCCGCCCAGAGTCTGGATGTTCATGGTGCGTTCGGAGGCTGCCGTGTCTCCTGTCTCCTGTCATCCAGTCTAGTGGCAGTGTTAGCAGGGGGCTCAATGAAACTGGTTACACCGGCTCAGCAACACCAACCATGTTCGAGATTAGCTGTAGGTAGGGTCTTTTCGCCCTGAAGAGATTAAATGAGAGAATATGACATAGGAGAGAGAAGGGGGGGGAATCCATTCTAAAGCATGCAAACTAATATTATTTATTTATTTATTTATTGTTTGCCTGTTTCTTTTCTCTTGTTGGTTCTCATTTCTGAGGGAGAGACCCCGAATAAGCCCACTTAGGGTTTCCTGTCTCTACCGGCACATGTTTTTTGTTGTTGTTTGTTTTCCTTTATTTGTTACTGTATTTATTTGTTTTTAAATATGTGCTGCACATAAAGAAAGAAAGAAAGAAAGAAAGAAAGAAAGAAAGAAAGAAAGAAAGAAAGAAAGAAAGAAAGAAAGAAAGAAATAATTCTGTTTGGCTTGGGTTAGACAGCTATTATTAATTAATACACAGGACAAGATGTTACTATCCCTTGTGCCAAAATCCGAGGAAAAACACATTTAGAAGCCCAATCCAGAATAAAACAAGCTAACAGGCTAACAAACTAATAAACAAGACACAAATCACCAGTTACCTACCCTAGCCAACAGCAGTATGAAGCATGTCATTGGGGTTTTCAAGTGGGCACCTTCCTTCACCGACGTTTCGTTAAGTTAGGCCCACGACACCTCAAGAAGGCTTAACGGTGTAATCCAGCGTCCTGGAAACACCCCCCTCCATGCTACCACCGCACAACTGCATATTACCTCACTATCTAAGCCTAGCTATCCAGGTCAATTCGGTATGACATTCCTGACTACACCACCACTGTCAATGATTCAGCCCTGTTGATGCGGACCGTTAATCATGACCACCAACAAACAATCCCTAACTACACCACCACTGTCAATGATTCAGCCCTGTTGATGCGGACCGTTAATCATGACCAACAAACAATCCCTAACTACACCACCACCGTCAATGATTCAGCCCTGTTGATGCGGACCGTTAATCATGACCAACAACAAACAATCCCTAACTACACCACCACTGTCAATGATTCAGCCCTGTTGATGCGGACCGTTAATCATGACCAACAACAAACAATCAATCTGACCTTAGCGAGCTCCCCAGCTAGCATGTTTCCTCCTTATCCACAGCCATTCACTTGCTCGTTCTGCTGCCTGAGACATGTTGCTAACCGCAAGTTTCAGGCTCCGTCCCCGAATGCCCAACTCAGTTAGTAAGGCAATAACGGACTTTGCCACAAAACCACGGCAGCCCACCTCTACAGGCCGCACTCGAGCCCTCCAACCTCGCTGCTCTGCCTCTGCTGCCATTTCAGCATACCTAGCTTTCTTGCGCTCATAAGCCTCCTCAACTCGATCTTCCCACGGGACTGTGAGTTCGATAAAATAAACTCTCTTCTCTACCTCAGACCACAGTAACAAGTCCGGACGTAGCCGGGTGCTAACTATATATGCTGGGATGACTAGCTGTTCATTCAAGTCAACCCTCATTTCCCAGGCTCCACCTACACTTAGCTGCCCTAACTTGTGCCTGACCTTAATTGGTCTAATCTTTTCTCCCTCACGTACAAATTTGATCTGTCTATTCTCTTTGCTAGCAACTAGAGAATTTACTTCTAGCCGCTTTTCCTCAACTGCAGCTGCCAAACATTTCAACACCTGGTTGTGACGCCAGGTGTATCGCCCCTGGGAGAGACTGACCTTACACCCTGACAGTATATGCCTCAATGTACATACACTAGAACACAACGGGCAGGCACCATCCTCGCCCAACCACTGATTTAAGTTCTGGGGAGATGGCAGCACATCATAAGTAGCCCCTAGAATAAATCTAATTCTGCTGGCCTCCATGCTCCACAACTCTCTCCACTTCAACTTTCTCTTCTCTACACTCTCCCAGTTCACCCACTGTCCTTGCTTTGCCTGCGACACTGCCTTAGTACATCTTACTGCCTCCTCTTGCCTATGTACTTCTTCAACTACCATCTTCCTCTTTTCTATTACTGATGCCTTGTTCCACACAGGTTTCCCTATGCACAACCCTAAGCCTCCACGCCCATGCTGCACCTGACCTATGATATCCCTGTGTCTAAGAGCTGACTGTGCTTGCTGTACTGCCTCCTTTGGGTTCCACTTCCTCCCTGTTTTAACTGTGGGCGCTACACTCCTAACCACTGGATCCTTTGACTGAGTCAGAGTCATTTCCAGTCTAACCTTAGCACACTTGAACTCCTCTGTCAGGCTAGATAATGGCAATTCCAATATGCCTTTCCCATATAAGGCTACACTGCTTAGGCAGCGTGGGACTCCGAGCCATTTTCTAATGAATGAGTTAATCATCCTTTCTAGCTTTTCTACCTTTGAAAGGGGAACCTCATACACTGTCAGTGGCCACATCAACCGAGGCAACAATCCAAACTGCAAACACCACAACTTTAACTTTCCTGGGAGCCCTGACTTGTCTATACTTGAAATACCTTGAATCATTTCCTGCCTCACCTCCTCAAACTGTCCCTTATCACTGAGACTTGCATCATACCATCTTCCCAAACTCTTGACTGGTTTCTCTAAAACTGTAGGCACCACCTCATCATTTATAACAAACTTCTTACCTACTACCCTCCCTTTAATGATTGAAATACTCCTGGACTTACTTGGCTTCACTTTCATTCTAGCCCACTGCAGATTACTATTTAACTTATCCAACAATCTGCTAGTACATGGAGCGGTTGACGTCATAGTCGTCATGTCATCCATGTATGCCCTAATTGGAGGGAGCCGCAGCCCTCCCTGCAGCCTTTCTCCACCCACTACCCATTTTGAAGCCCTAATAATGATCTCCATTGCCATGGTAAAAGCTAATGGGGAAATTGTACACCCTGCCATAATGCCTATCTCCAGCTGCTGCCAAGCTGTAGTGTACTCTGCTGTGGTAAAGCAGAGTTGAATATCTAAGAAGTAGGCTTTAACTAAGCTCTTTATACTACCTGGCACTCTAAAGAAATCAAAGGCCTCCCATAACAGACTATGCGGCACTGACCCGAAAGCATTAGCCAGGTCCAAGAATACTACATGCAGGTCTCTCTTCTCACGCCTAGCTGACTGGATTTGGTGCCAGATCATGCTGGTGTGCTCTAAGCACCCGGAGAAGCCGGGAATTCCAGCCTTTTGCACCGAAGTATCTATTAGCCTATTCTTTTCTAGATAACTAGACAGCCTCTGTGCCACAACACTAAAGAAAACCTTCCCTTCAACATTAAGTAGACTGATAGGTCTAAACTGACTTATCTCTAACGAGTCCCTTTCTTTAGGAATGAAGATTCCCCCTGCTCTACGCCATGCCTTAGGAATAACCTGCTTCTTCCAGACTACCTTCATCAGCTTCCATAGAAACTGCAACACATCTGGAGCACTCTTATACAGCCGGTAGGGGACTCCATTAGGACCCGGGGCTGAAGAGGCCCTTGCACGTCTCACTACTTCTTGAACTTCTTTCCACCTTGGTGGGCTATCATCACACTGGCTCTCTATTTCACCAATAGGTGGAATATCAGCTGGGACTGTCATCTCTCTAAACCTTTCCCTATCTTTGTGAACCTCCTCCAAATATTCCTCAAGCTTCTGCTTAGGTACCATAAGGCTACCATTCTTTTCCTTACTAAACAATGACTTCACAAATCTAAATGGATCCTTATAGAATGCTATTCTAGCTCGCTCTTTCTTTTTCCTATTTTTCCTAATGCTCTCTGCTCTTCTTAAAACTGCCAACCGATCCCTCACATCTGACTGCAAGCAATCAATGCCTTCCTTCTCAACCTCTGTAGCTTTCCTCCACTGCCTCTTAAGCTGTCTTCTCTCCTGGATAAGTCTATCTATCTCTTGTTGGCGCCTAGATTTAACTACCTCACCCTCTAGTTTCTTCCTTTTCTCAAAGACGCCAAACCTTTCCTTACCATAATCTAATTGGGTTAGACAGCTGAACAGGAACCAGAGAACCAATGGCAATAATCATCAACATCCAATGTCATACAATGTTTATAACACTGTTTAAAGCTATTAAAAGAAAAATAATCCCCAAAACGGTCGCTGCATCCTTAAAGGTCCCATTCCGTGCAAAAGCTGTTTTTACTTGTAAATGCATATATACTGCTGTCAGCCCTCCCTGTAATGAGTGGTCACAAGCTCAGAACTGCCACAGTTGGATTTGTCCCTATACAGCTCTCTCAAGCAGTCTCCTCCAAGCCACACCCCCAAACGCTTCGTTTGCCCAGACGGGGGATCGGGACGTCACAAGCTTCCTCGCGCATACTGCGCGGGTCTCTCTCACACAAGCTACCTGCACCATTTTGTCTATAGCCACAAAATTAACACTTCTAGCTGGAGCGACGCCAACTGTACGTGATCCAGCAACTACAGAGGTGCATTCGGTAAGTCTAGGCATTTTGAGATGTCCTCTTTAGCGTAGTAACCGTTAAGTTAACGATAACTCGCAACCTAGCGTGCTGGTCCACAGACACTAATCTGATTGGCCACTGGGAGCCTGGGGCGGGCTCTCCCTCAGCGGCCAATGGGAACTGTTAGTTCTGAATATATTATAGAAACAGAGCATTCTTGGGAAGCAACGAGATGAGGAAGTGAGAACTCCGTCACAACAAACGGGGTTGCTATATTTTCGACAAATTAATCCAGAATCATGTTTTATGGACCAGAGACACACGTTTTTAAGAGGTTACAGCTGCACGAATTGGGACCTTTAAAGTTGATCATCTCCCATTCGCTGACATTGTAACAGCTACAGGATCTTACAATTTCCCATTTGGCAGACTATTTTTTCCAGTGATGTAGACATGCTAATTTAATAAAGCATAAAGGTCCGCTTTGGAGGCTCCAAACACTCTAATCCAGAGGTTCTCAAATGTTTTTCAGCCAAGGACCCCTTACAAGATAGAAAATATACCGGGGACCCTCTCATTCTGATTTGTGATTTTGGGCTAAGCTTAATTGTTTCCACGGTAATGTGCTTGACTTTTAAATGTATAGGTTTGTTAGATAATGTAATCCATGAACCATTTTATATTTAAAGCATAAAACATTCTCGTTGAACTATGAAGCTTTTGCACACAAAAAAGTTTGTATTTTTATTTTCCTGAAAACTTTTCGCGGACCCCCTTGCAAAGTGCCACGGACCCCTGGGGGTCCCCGGACCCCCATTTGAGAACCACTGCTCTAATCAGTGTCAGACTTGACAAGAGATTGAACTGCTCTCTTTTTAAGAGTTTAGTGAAAATCCCGCCCCTTTCAGATTTCCACAAGCAACAGAGGAGCTGACCTGAGTCAGCTGACCCACATCAGAGAGAAACTCAGAAAGTGAAACCAGGAAGTGCTCAGTCACAAAAAGCCTGACACAACAGCCCATCTAGCCCAGATTCAAAACATTTAACACACCCTGACCGACTGCTATCTATGTCCTATGTCCTAGATCCGAGCTTGCTCTTGATCTTTAAAGCATTGAGAAAGTTGTTGGTTTTCTCTGGGAAATACTTATTTGTGCTCACAATTAAACCCTGGACAATAAAAACATACATAATGGGTGGTTTCCCCCCTTTCTGAGAATGCCACGGCCCATAACACACCATGGACCAAAGGCCATTAGGAAGATGCAGACTACCATACCAAAGCAGGACAGCTCATGTTAGTGACTGAATACAATTTAGAGATATTGTGGAGGCTAGCCTCAACTTTATTTCCCCTGTTTTATTTGCAGAAGCGAGTAGGCCTATAGTTTACACACTACCGAAATGTATCAGAAATCAAGCATTTGATTAAGGGAAAACAGAAAATGTTGATAACAGTCTGGAAATCAGTTTACCCAAAATTGTATTTGGCAGCACTAAATCACTGTTTAGGCCTTTAAATTATGTGTATGAATGCATGTTTATAGCATTTCTGGAACGTAGTGATTAACACGTTATTCGTTAAACGCAATTAACACTAGACGACAGAACGCGTTTGCTGATACTAGCTAACAAATATTTTCCCAACTCTACGTTAGCGCTAACGGTAACCGGGTACAATGCTAGCTTTTAACGTTAGCTGCGTGGAAATCAAAACAGTGGTCTAATTTCTGCAATGGTTTGTGCGTGTGAGAAGAAACTGTTTGGCTAACGTGAGTGTCTAAATTCAAATGACTCCATCTATTCGTGACTTTTAGACGTTTTTCCTTTTCCTTACCTTTGGTCCTAACTGAGAATCTATCCAGGATCAGGATGCGGAGCTTCCCTGGCACAGCAGCTCGTCCGCGTCACAGCCACTGACCACAGCGAAGGTGCCACCAAAGATTGTATATTTTCTAAAAGATGGATAACCCAGTAGTTGTAAAAATGGCTAATCTTCCGGGCTGCAAACAAGGAAGCTTCCTTGGGTGCAGTTGATATATATATATATATATATATATATATATATATATATATATATATATATATATATATAGTAAAGATGCCGGCAAGATATCACAACTTTTCTATTAACACCAAAGACTCTTGAGAATGCTATCAATAGCTTAATAAGACCTCAAACGGCTCCAACAATTAAAAAAGAAAGAAAGAAAAAAGACAAACGTGAGCAGGAGTGAATCCTCTCGCTTCACTATTTGATTGTAGTGCGCAGGCGCAAAGTACACCATGTCCACTTTGGCAGTTCTGTTCCACAAATGTTCTTTGAAGCATCATAAAGTCCAGTCGCATTCCATTTACATTAGCAGAGTTGTAAAGCATTGTTGTTCCTTGATATTTATCTCCATAGATATTGGATATTATCCCACACTGACTTTATAATCAATTGGTAGCCTATGATGACTCGCACTCATTGGGGTACCGCCCCAAAATTGAAGTGGCGCTCGCTGCAGTACGGGCTCCTCCCTCCCTGGAGTTTTAGCTCTAGAAAGGAGGAGCTGGGGAAGCCAGCTGCAATGCTGCAATGAGGAAACTCACTCCCGGTAGAATGTGTCTACCTTCAAAATAAAATGCCAATAGAAGTGTTTCAAATAAACGCAAGTGAAAGCGTTGTTTTGCGTGTCCGCTGTGTCGTTGTTTAGGTTTTTAAATGTGAGACATACTGGTTATTAGAATCATTCAGTTACTGGAGGCGGATCGCATGAGCTCTTTGCCAATTACACTCCCAATAAAAAGGCTATAAAGTGCTATAAGGAATCCTTTAGCACTTTATAGCCTATTCATTATTACTCATGAATAGCCTACTACTGTATACAGTCAATATACATCATCCATCCAGATTCTCTGAATACATGTGAATATCCATATACATTTCTATAGGTATATAGGAATATAGCCTATTTTACTACTTTAGATCAGATTTACTTTCTATTTTCTCCAAGTATAATTGATCTGTGTATATCTGCATATTTGACAGCTCATCCATCCTATTTTGTACTTTATTCTACTTATCAAGCACATTTAGGAGCCAGCAATAACATTTCACTGCACATTATGCTTGTATGATGAAATATGTGGCACATGAACTTTCATTTGACCTATTATTGTTATGAAGCCACGTACCTGTATGGTTGCTTATTGTATTCATTAATTAAATCAATGTATTAATAAAATAACCAAGATTTTTCTGTTCCCTAAACTCCAGTTAAGAAAAGATCAAGTCAGTGCATCTGTACGTCACCTTTATTATATCCTATGCAATCCCACCTCACTACTACAGGAAACCATGTCATATTAGTTCTTCAGCTGGATATCTTAATTGTGTTTCTCTTTCTACATAGCTTTGGCAAGTATAAGGGAAGAGAGTTTTAGTGAATAGAGACAGAACAATTAAAGCACTAGGTCATTATAGTTCACAGTCACCTTATTACTTGTATAGTTTACATCAGAACACAGTCTAGGCCCACATACACAATAACAAACTGACTAATCAGAATCAGCTTATTGGCCAAGTATGTAGGTACAAGGAATTTGACTCTGGTTTGCCTTGCTCTCAATGTACTCGCACACACAAATATTTACAGGCTAAAACAAAGGACAGGGATGTATTTAAACATTTACATTACAATAAGTGTGGAAAAAACACATTTTAAATATGTACCGGTATATATGAAAGAAATGTATGTGCTGTATATATGTATAAATAGGCGGATTGTAAACAAATAATCATACAGATTTATTATCAGATATTGCAGTCATTCAATGTATTGATTGATTGATTGATTTATTTTGGTGACATGTCAACAAAGATACAGGGGACAGACAATCACCGAGGATAAAAACACAATAAAGCCTGACTATAAAAAGCACTGGCTTGTTTCCATTGCGGTCCTCAACAAACAACAGAGAGACAAAAATACACACGATTGGGAATCACCTTCTATACTCAAATTAAGAATCACCTTCTATACTAATACATTATTACTAGATTGAATAGGAATAATGGCACGCTTGAATATTATACAATACATAAACATTTGTTGTTACATGTAAGGAATTAACATACGTAATACAAGAAAATTTAGGATGGGGAGGGAGTGGGTTTGCTGGGAAGGGGTTTGCAGTGGGGAGGGGGGGGGAAGCTCGTCCTCATTGGACTGGAGGCTATGTTATCAGCTCACAGCAGCATCCATGTGGCATGGCTCCAATACGCTGTGGTCGAGAGAAGGGAGGGGGGGGGGGGGGGTGAGCGTCTAGGGAGAATTTGCAAGGGCTGATAGGCAGGACTGGACGGCATGGGGAGGGGAGGATAGGGGTGTGTGGGTGTGTGCGTGTGTGTTTGAGAGTGTGTAGATGTGTGGTCGGAATGTCCAGAATTGTCCTTGAGTGTGTGCTGTAGTCTGATAGAGGTGTAGCCTGATCTATGGTGACGGCCTCCAGAGTCTTAGTCCACCAGGTGTCGGGGGGAGGGTGGAGGGTGGATGAGCGCAGTTGCATTCGAAAATATCAGGGGAGGAATTTCTGCTGCGTCCTTGGCAGCTCCGAGTCCAGATTAGGATGAAAATGTTTTGGTTGCCTGAATTCCTATCAGGTCACACAGACCAAACAGAACAGGTCTCAAGTCTCTGGATCCCAACATTAGTTCATTCCTTATGCAGATCAGTGGAAATTTCCGTGCTATAATCCAGGTATAATCCATTTTTCACAGTTCAAATTCACTGACCGCCCATCTCAATTTTCATGACGTCACAGCCTTGGGTCAATCGCTGCTGTCTTCCCGTACCCCGCGGAGAAAGGTCCGTCTGGGCAGAGGGTGGGGGTTCCCCGGACCTCGCATTCCTCAAAGTTTAGTTGATTTGCGTTGAGAGACCAGCTTAATAAATCCAATAAATCCATGTTTGTCATTTCGAATAGACAAATGCAAGTTTGCTCCGGCTAGCGTGGTGTTGCAGGCAGAGGGAAAAGGTGCAGGAGCAGGAGAGGGGAGGATTTGCGACCGCCCAGGTTCAGAGGCAAGACAAGAAGACTGAGTCGGATATTGCAGTTATTTCACAGAAAACATATTTCAAATCGTGTGTGTGTGTTTGTGTGTGTGTGTGTGTGTGTGTGTGTGTGTGTGTGTGTGTGTGTGTGGGGTGTGCAGTTATTTCACAGAAAACATATTGCAAATTGTGTGTGTGAGGCAGTTTACATAGAGAATACTTAAGGTGCTGGTCAGCCTTGCTATGTATGACTGCTACTACAGCACAGGAACAACTCACAAAAGCACAACATTAAATGACCCCACAGGGTTTATGATTCATTATTAACAGCTTTGACAATTAATATAAATACTACTCCTTCTACCCCCATGGTAGAAGGAATCTCTTGCGCTACAGCCCCTCCACAAGGGGAGGTCGGTGCTCTCAGACGAGGACAGAATAATTGACTGGAGCACACAAAATCACTGGCAAACAAATTTAATAAGGTCCAAAAACTAACGTTTCGATGCGAGCAGCGTCTTCTTCAGAGTCAAAACGGTTGGTTTTCGTGTGCTCCAGTCAATTCTACCTTTCCAGACCAGCACAGGTGTTCTTGTCCATGGGTGTCCAGACCCTCTCTATGGGGGCCAAACGGGGCCACCTCCACAAGCCCCACCATAACTCGAACCCATGGTAACTAACCATCAACCAACATCCAAGCTCACCTGGAGAGCTACTCCACAACAGCAGAGGGCGCTGTAAAAGAATTTCGTTGGAATTTCTATTTTATTACCTTCCACCCGGAGGTTGCTCAATTTGCTCTCCATCCAAGCAGCTCCCCCATGGCAGCTCCACACTCGATTCAAAACTAATAATCTATGATCATATCACCCCAGAAATGGATCTAACGTTAAACGGCAAGAAGATGAGCTCACAGGACCTGCTGTCATGTGGCAGCGGAGGAGGTTTGGATATTTTTCTTTGTCGTTAACGTTGAATGTAGATTAAACATACTGTGTCATTTAGGGAGGTGAGTCACGTAGTAACGTAGTTGGTAGAGAGAGAATTTCCATGAGTGTACCGAGGCTTATGTTGTTTTGATGTCAGGTCTCCACGATAAGCTTCTCCTCAAGCCGAAGAGGTCTTCCACGTTACAGACGGAGAGAGTCCCGAGAAGCAGCGGTGAGACCGAATTATTATTGAATGACACTGTAACGTTACCCCATGTTTTCTGTTAAGTTGTTTCTTCTGTCCAATGTATGTCTGTATTTATTTATTTATTTATTTATTTATTTATTTATTTATTTATGTATTTATTTATTTATTTATTTATTTATTTATTTATGTATTTATCAATCATTATCAGGTGATGCAATCCCACCACAGTTTGTTTTACCCCGTCTGTTTGGTGTCCGTTCAGTTATTTACAGTACACTACAGTAGGCTAATTGTAATACAGTTACTTCTATATAGCCTAGGTGCCTTCCTCGTTTTTAAAAGCACACTTTTTTAGGATTGTTCTTACCTGAACTGTAGAACAGTGTCCTCTTCTTTTACTTTTACTCTATGTTAATGTGCATCTTTGTAACTTCGTTTTGAAAGGTGTTATAAATAAAGGGCTTATATTATTCATTTCAGAGAGGGATAGCTTACTATAGGCCTACTAATGTCACGTGTGTGTGTGTGTGTGTGTGTGTGTGTGTGTGTGTGTGTGTGTGTGTGTGTGTGTGTGTGTGTGTGTGTGTGTGTGTGTGTGTGTGTGAAGGCACTCTTAGGCTGCTGTAAAATACTTATTGTGAGACTAGCAACAAAATATTACGCTTTTAGTTATTTTCTCTTCTGTTGTAAGCCGCGTCTTTACAGCACATCTGCCTTGTGTGCCCTCCGCAGTGCTGGAGCGGCTGCAGAGCTTCCTGCCCCAGATGGCCGAGGCCAATGACAAGCTGAAGAGGCAGATGGACCAATCGCCCGCCAGACACTTTGACATCGAGAGTGTGGAGGAGGCAGAGAGGGTCATAGAGATGGTGAGTGTTTTACCCCGTTCAAGACAACTCGGACCACCGGAAAAAAATGGGTTCCGACCTGTAAAAAGTGAATTGAACCCTCCTTGGTTTTTCCCTGTGTTTTCCCTCCGACCGGGAAGTGTAGCGTGAACGCAAATATGCCTGGGGCGGAGGTTCAGAGTTGAAACTTCCAGCGGTCCGAGTTGTCATGAATGCAGTATTTATCCTGCTGTGGTCAAACCATTCATTTCCCAGTGTGATTTAATTTCATGAATGGATCGTGTTAGGTGGCTGGCTTATTTGGAAGAGAAAACGTCAAATTGCTGAGTAAACAAGTAAATGTTGAATGGTTTATTTTTGTGAAAATGCAAAAAGAAGATGATATTGTTGCCTAGGCTATATTCGAGAGACAACTTTTGTGGGGAGAAATAAATTGCAAACAGGTCAGATATGACTTGAATGGCACTTGTAAAATCGCCTTTTCCGCTATTTGGCGTCCGACTTTTTGGTACATAGCAAACAGCAAATCTTTTGGCAGATCGCAAGCCCATGTTTTCTAACCCTATCACCAGAATAATGCGTTGAAGGTTTTTTCATGCAGGGGAGAATTGCTTTATGAAATGTATCTGTGATGTAGTCTACATTGAAAAATTTAATTAAAAGTCTGTCTCCCATAAACCCTGCAATTCCCACAGCACACTACGTACATGATTTTGATGTTGTTTTTAAGAGCAGTTTATAGTAGGCTACGATTTATGACCCCCCCCGATGGACATGCGACAAAGACACCAACCTTCTATCATTGCTCAACTTTGATTTTGACCGCTGTTGCTCATAAAATGTATAAACACTATAATCCATCTGCCATAAAACTTAAAAGAAGAAGACAATTGATAAAGTAGCGCGTTTGCCTGGTGACCATCACACCATTCTCAAGGCTCCCACATAAAGGACTCCACAATACGCTGACGCCCACAGGACCACAGACGGCTTTCATGGTCAGAGCGCCGCTCGCTCCGAAACGCCAGGGGGCACACAAACAAAAATATCGCGCGAAGCAGCAACAAAACAACGAGTGTTCAGGACAGGACGTCATTAGCCAACATGGCAGCCACCAGCACACACCGCCCTTACCCCGCTAGCCGGGCGCTTCTCGCTCATACTGAGCACATTAGCGCCCGGCGAACGTCACGCATCTCCCATTTTACACTGTGCCATTTTCACGTCTAGGTCTAAAAGCCGGCTCCTACCTGAGTCTTCACGTGAAGTGAAGACGCTATCCGATGCAAAACATTCTCTTCTTTTAATGACACCTAGTTGTTGCATCCAAATTGTTGCATAAAATCCACTTTTCTGTCTCTCAAAAACCGAAAAGCATTTATCTGGAGCACCGCTTCTTCTTCTTCTCTGATCTGAAGCAACCCGGAACAACTACTTCCGGGTTGCTCAACATTAAAATCGTCGCTCTTGACACAATTAAAAATGTCACTGTAATGTTTTCTCCAGCGCTCCACAATATTTTCAGGCCCAGTGATTCCATCAATACTCGATTGCAAGGGCACCTTACTGTTATTGATAATTTTAACCTCTTTCCAGAATTCGTTGACATTGTTATGCTGAAGCTTCTTAGCCATGGAATTAGCCCTCATAGCCTGCTCATTTCTTTTAATAAAGCGCACTGCATATTTAAATTTAGTGTGTTTCTTGTGCTCACACTCAGGCCCCTGCCTAGGCCTCCCTGCCATCACACAGGCTTTAAAAGCTTCTTTGGCCTCTGCATGGGGCTCAGAGACATAATCATTCCATCCTGGTCTGATACTATGCCTTTTATTTGGTTTATTGCAGAGAGATTTTCCACTATTGTT
Organism: Poromitra crassiceps; assembly: GCF_964638095.1. NCBI lineage: Eukaryota > Metazoa > Chordata > Actinopteri > Beryciformes > Melamphaidae > Poromitra > Poromitra crassiceps. The sequence goes on from NC_139624.1 coordinate 48,112,724, forward strand.
TAAACAGTCCACAATCTTTTCATACATAGTACCCAATCCATTAGCATGATTTTCTTTTTTACAGTTAATGTCATCACACAGTATAGCTTCAGTAGGTAAATCAATATTACTAAGACCCTTGTCCGTCAGTGACTTGAAATGCCAGAGGTCCTTTTCAGTCATCCTGGACCAGTCTAGTTTCCCACTCATTGCTTGGTTATCACAGCTGGTCATCTCAGGCAGTCTTTCAATATTTAAGATCAATGAGACAGGTATGTGATCTGTTGTAGCCATCTCATACATGATCTCAATTTTCTCTAGACAATCGTGGGCATCAGCTGTACATACACAGTGATCCAGCCAAGATGTTGTGTGCCATGCTTCACTTATGTATGTATAGCTGTCTGCAGGCAACAGCACTTTGCTGGAGAGAACCAGTTTGCTATCCTGACAAAACTGCTCTAGGTGTTGTCCAAACAGAGATTTCTCATCGGAAATGTCAGCGTTCATGTCCCCCACAATAAATATACCGTACATGTATATGCAATTTCCTTAATAAACAAGATTATAAAAGCAAGCCTGTTGATATAGTCATCTTCATTGTTATAACATTCATACGGGGTATATACATTTAAAATTAAGAAAGCTTTATCATTATACACAACTTTAATGGCAATGCCCCAGTCAACTTCAAGCCTGATCACACTGACCATAGGATCATATTTCTTGTGCCAAAATATGGCCACTCCCCCAGGAATTCTGCCCCGCAATAAACCGATGCTTAAGTCTGTAGTAGACTCCCCAGCACCATGGAAGTTCTCATTGACAGTGTTCAATTTATCAAGATCTTGTTTTGCTAAGAACGTCTCTTGTACGCACAGAATATCCGTGTTCTCCAAGAGCTGGTCAATAACAATACGCTGCGCTTTGTCCCCTGCACCATGTCCGAGGCGCAAGCCACGAGAGTTATATGACACAACTCTAATACCAGCCATATGAGACCAAGGTTGAGCCTACAATGCGTTCCCATTCTCAGGCATAGGCGCACTCCTTGTTACACCCCCAGCAGCCCGGGGTTTGCGTACCTCGAAGAAGCGCCTCACAAAGGTCCCTTCTGGCTGCAGCTGCGGCTCGTACATTTCACCCACCTCTTTACACACGGCGGATATTTTGAACGAGCTGAATCGGGGTTGGACACTGTCTATTTTCTCACATGTGACATCACGGCCAAGTTTATCTTTCAAATAACTAGCCAATGTATCCGGCTCCAAGTCAGACGAGAATCGTGTAGCAAACACACTCACCAACTTAGTGGTTATTGCTCGTATGCTTCCCCCAGCACCAGTCCCAACGATCCCACTTGTCTTCTGACAATGAGCTGACCGTGAGCTACAGTCGTGAAGTTAGTAATTATCGCCATAGAATGGAGGCCAATGGTACCGCTGTTAAAAATCCACTAAAACACACATCTCACAGCGCTGAATTACATGTTGTGCTTCGGGGGCTCACCACACTGTGAAATATCAATCCAAAATGCACATAGCGGTGTTTTTGGAACAGGGGAGAGTTTGGGGGCATGTTCACAAACTTGATAAATAAATGTGCTTTTATAACTCCAATGATGGTCTTCACTGATGAATATATATTTTGAATTGGTTCTCAAGTCATGACTGGAATGCATGCATGCATCTTTGTTGCTATACTGTCTAAAAGTGAATTCATGATCAGCATCTGCATTAGCTAATGATTTGTGAAGATATCATTATGTCGTGACTTTACTTTCTGAGGCACACATAACTATTAATTAATCCCATAGTAGCCTATAGTACATACCGGTACATAAGTATGTCGTCACTTTACTTCTTGAGGCACATAACTATTAATTAATTATAACTACATACATAATGATATAGTCACTTTACTTTGTGAGGCACAACACTATTAACTCATACATATGTGGTTCTTGGCATATACAGTAGAGCCTACAAGCCATACATCCAGTGTTTGAGGTCTGTGGGAGAGATGCACAGTGAATACAATGTCAGAGAATGGGTTTGAGCTGGTCTGGTTCAGGGCTAGTAGGAGCTACCAAGGTCGGCTACACGCATAGCCTATATCAGAGCAGCAACATCTGAATGATAGCTACAGCTGCTGAAATAGCCGTACCCGGCTAAGACACCCGGTAAGATAAGCACACAACACCGGCCACATGTTCTGTGTCCCTGCACTGCACCAAGCCTCGAGGAGTGTCCATGATGAATGAGGTAATGGCGGCTATAAGCAGATGCGGCTGGTAACGCTAAAGTGGCATCCCGGTTGCAGGCAGCTGGATGTCAATAGTGGTAATTAACACATGAATTATGGTATTAATTAATGCTAGGTGCTGATGCGGAATTAATCCATGATGACATAGGCATAGCCTACTTAATTAATAGTAATTCATATATGACTCTGTTCATCTGTCTGTTCATCAAACATACCTTTCATTAGTTGATGATGCGGTAAGCATCAATTAATGGCTAATGGTTACCAATAAAGGAAGGCTAATGAAAAATTGCGGCCGCTACATTAACGTTTAGCTTGGCTAACGTTCTCGGCGATGAAACAAAGAGTTTGATACAACAGCAGGTGTTTTGCTTCGAAGATGCCTGATAATTCCGTGGTCCATTTGCACTGGGAACTCGGGATTAGGCCCTTTTCACAGCATCCATTTTGAGTGTCAAAGCAGTGTAACAACATTAATGAGGGCCCTGGCACTGGAAAACCTAAATAGGGTGGAACTATCATTCATGTTAATTGGTTACACCTGTTTGCCCTGCTTTGAGACCCCAAAATGGCTGGTGTGAAAAGGGCACATTTCCCTGTTTACAGTCGACAACTAGGCTAATGTACGTTAGGAGCAATGTGTTTTGGGGGCATGGTGGCGCAGTGGTAAGCGCTGTCGCCTCACAGCTAGAAGGTCCTGGGTTCGATTCCCACCTGGGACGCTGTGAGCGCTGAAGGAGTGCGTGCCCGTCCGCATGTCCTCGAGTGCCCACCGCCCAGGTAGGGTCGTCAAAAGGGCCTTTCTGTGTGGAGTTTGCATGTTCCTCTCCGTGCCCCCTGGGGGTTTCCTTCATATAGGAACCCCACACCTAAACATGCAATATCCTGGTTGCTGATGTGGTGCCTCCTCTGGTCGTTAGGGGTGCCTGTTCGGAGGGAGGGGAACTCGTTGGAATAACGTGATCCTCCCACGTGCTATGTCCTACCAGTGAAGCTTCCCCTGTCAGGTGAAAAGAAGCGACTGGCTAACTGCCCAGAGGAAGCATGGAGCCAGTTTTCGGCTCTCCCCAGATCGGCAGAGGGTGGAGCAGCAACCAGGATAAATAAATTAAAATTAGCACTAATGGGGGATAAAAAAATCAGGAAATAAGGAGCAATGTGTTTTCACAGCACCCCAAGTTTCAGTTATAGCGCTAGTCCGGTTCAGGTTCAGGCCCATTCTCTGGGGTTATAGAAATTAATTCAGGGAAATGTAGGACTACTCACTACTACTACTACTACTACTACTACTCACTTAGTAGATAAAGCAAGTAACAAGTAATTTACAACACTTTACACAATACATGAATAAAATGCACTGAACATAACTTGATATCCAACACTATAAGTATCCACTCCATGGGTCAATTAATGATTAATATGTCTCCAGGATGTGGCCCTGGTGGAGCTCAGCGGGTCAGACAGCGACTTGGAAGACTGGACGTCGGACTCCGACTCGGATTCAGACTCTGAGGAGGAGAGCGAAGTCACTGAGGAGAACCTCAAACTGCCTGGAGAAAAAGACCAGAAGCAGAAGAAAGCCGACATACAGGTCCTGGACCAGCAGGGGGATTAAGATTCAGACATTTTGGGTAATTTTTTTTTCGATGGACGTGTGTTGGACTTCTGCGCCCTGCTAAGTGATGCGGGTAAAACACTCACCACTGACAAACTTGCTTTCTTATAGGAGGTCAAACTGCCTCTGCCCCATCAGCGGTGAAGGGGTTATACACCGTCATTATAGACTGAAACCTGCCATGTGCTACAGACACCAAGCTAAGCAGTGAATGGAGAGACGCAGCCTTTCCTAACCCCTATGGGAACATCTATTTTGTACTTGCTGAGGTCACGGCGGCAGAAGTGCCTCTGTTTCTTTCTGAGCCTTAAGGGGTACAGTGAATGCCTCATCAGCCTGTAAGGTGTGTTTCAGTGTGGGTGCGACTATCCCTACGAACATGGCCTGCATACCCAGAATGCCTTGCGGCCCAAAGAAGGCCGGGCACCTGTCAGGATGACGGGGGAACATGGTTTTGACAAAACCTAACAAAGTTGTTTTACTTGCCTAACCTTAATCAAGTTCTTTTACTTGCCTAACCTTAACCAAGTTGTTTTACTTGCCTAAACTTTAACCAACGCCTAACCTTAAGTTGTTTTACTCGCCTAACCTTGAGTTGTTTTTACTTGCCTTACCTTAACCAAGTTGTTTTACTTGCCTAACCTTGGCTTGGACTGCAAGGCATTCTGGTCTGCACTGCAGGCCACGTTCGTAGGGATAGTCGCTCCTGTTTCTCTGTGCTGTCATTAGTTTTCTTTATTTGTATACAGCAGTGTTAAGCCATAAATTCCATGCCCCAGTTTTATGTTGAAAGAATATGGCTGGAAGGTTGTTTTGGTCAGCTTGTTCACTGAGTATGGTTGAAATCAATGCCATGATAATCATAAGGATTTTTTCTTATCGATGTATAACAATATGGCTCACATAGGCAAAAGCACATGTTAAATATAATCAAATTAATGTTAATCCCATTGAGCCGAATGGTAATGTTAGGTGTGATGTCAAACAAAACAGAAATTTCACGTGATTTTCCTACCGTGTCATATTTTGACAGTTTTGCAATAAAATGTGCTTGCTATCATCAGTTTTATAGCAGAATGGTCTCGCGCTATCCGAACATGATCACTAAATGATTCCACTGGATGACAAAATTATGTTTCCCCATACAGCAGGGGCAGATATTAGTCTGTGTCTTATGTAACAGGACAGCGATAGACTGACGATTGATTCACAAGAAATACTCGACAGCTGTTTTTGCAGAACAGATGATCTAGCCAGTTCCACAGCATCAGTTTCTCATCATACGCTTGATATTAATGTCCAAAACAATGCACAGCCGACACGTTCTGTTGGCGTATTTGTGTGAAGACAGTTGACTTTATTGGCTCAGGTTTAGTAGCTGTAATATTCACTGAAGAAACGGTACTGACGTTGGGTCACTTGCAGAAAGTGTGGGAAATTAACACCAGCCAAAAGCTGGTAAATATTTCTCAGTGGTTAACACTGTTGCCTCACAGCAAGAAGGTCCCGGGTTCGAACCCCGGTCCGTCCCAGGTCCTTTCTGTGTGGAGTTTGCATGTTCTCCCTGTGTCCGTGTGGGTTTTCTCCGGGTGCTCCGGTTTCCTCCCACCATCAAGACATGTATGTTAGGGTTAATACTCCTGTCAGTGCCCCTGACCAAGGTACTGGCAAAAAGAACTGGAGTTGGTCCCCGGGCGCTGCACAGTGGCTGCCCACTGCTCCTAGTTCTAGGAAGGTTCCTAGTAGAGGATGGGTCAAATGCAGAGGATGAATTTCCCCAAGGGGATAAATAAAGGATAACTAACTAACTAACTTTATCCATTTTGAAAAGTGTGGTTGACTTGAAAAATACTTGGGGTCATTTCCTCTGCTGCACACAGATCGGAGGGCCTCATTTTGTAAAAGATAAGGACAGATTAGAACATGCAGTAATAGCGTTATACCAATATTTTGACTTTGTTACCGATACCAGGTTACACAGTTTTTGTTCTAAGATCACATCATGAACAAACAAAACAAGCATTAATTCACAATAGCTGCGACCAGATATGCAATGTCAGTGTGACGTCATCCACTCAATTGACATTCTTTAGTTGACCGACTGACCAACCAACCGAGTGACTTATAGAGCTGGGACCATGACTGGTCTAAAAACAACCCTCAAAGCAAAGTCAGCTCAGTCTGATGGACAAAGAACATGATCATTCTAAAATCGCCTGGAGCATTTCTGGTGAAATCAGGGTTGCAAACCAACTGGTCACATTTAAACAAAGGCTTTCTGACTGGTTTTGTGTCTGCCCTGGTATCTGTCACCTTTTTCACTATCCATCCATTAGTTTGCATCCCTGTAAAATGCAATCCAAACCATCAGTGTGCAAAGTGTAAACATTTATTTGACAAGGATTCGTGTTTGTGTGAGTTTTATCCAAGCTGATGAAATTAGATATGAAACACTACATGATTGATTTTTTACAACATATTTCTTCTACTAAATAATTCTGGTATGATCCCATACCGCTGCACGGTTTCTGTCGGTGTACTCTAAATAAATATTAAAACGGCAACATTAAGCAGCAACAACACTCAAACTCATGTCAAAGTTTATTCACTGTATGTATGACATTTAAGACTGAAGACAGACAGTCTTGATGGGATGACTCTCACTTTGTGCACAGAGTGAGAAATAAAACTCTTCCTTCCCTTTTTGTTCTGACATGAAAATAGTTTTGTAGCCCTTTGCTGCCCTTGTTGAGTGTGTGTGGCACAAATAGAAAACAATTTCATAAGTTCTTCACTTAAGCGATTTATATTAATATTTTTTCTTCAATTTTCTAATGATCTAAATGTAAACACATCTAGTCAGGCTGGTGTGTCTTTAACAAATAGTGTTATAACATAGTGTTCATCTGACGTATACAATGTTGAAAAATAGTTATTTTCTTTCCCTTATTTTGGTAAAAAATATTTACAAATAAACTAAAATTTGACAAAGGGAGTTGTGAATGTCTAAAGATAAGTTGTGGGACCCGAAAGCTGCAAAGAAGCGATGCGATACAACATTGATGAAGCCAAAAGGAAAAGTAGTTTTGTCATAAATAAAATAGCCGAGTTACAGACTGAGGTTGTGTTTAACCACATCACAGAGTTGTTTTTAGTATCTCAGTTGTGTGTTCAGGCATCTTCTTGGAGGATATGGCATGGCAAGCAGATAAAAAATAAAAACAAGACTTCATCTTGTAGACCCACAAAACTCAAAATACTACTCCAATGTTCACAGAGAAAAAAGAACCCATTTACAGCTTTAAAATACTTCTAACACCTCACATTTGGCTGTCATGAAGTCACTCCTCGTATTAAGACGTATGTATGAATCAATTAAATTAAATAATCCCTTTTTGTTTTACTTTCTCTAGCTACTATTTAGTTTTCATTTGGATTGGGGATTTAAAGCAGAACTCAACATGGACCCTATTTTCCCATCATTTGCCATGATACTGATCAGTTCTGATAAAAATTCTCTCAACTGCTTCACTATTGATCTATTTAAGTCTTGTTTTGCTGGATCCGCGGTTCTCTGATCCAGTCCTATTAAGCCAAAGGACACACCCGAAGTCTTTTTCAACATTTTGACGCTCAGTCTATACAGAGACGTAAAGTTAACTTCAGTTTATCAATGACCTGACCACTTGGACTATTTATTTTGCACTACTTTACACAATTTGGATGTAGATTCTCCAAGCAGCTACAGCTGACCAGTGAAGAGTAAAATGCTGAAGGAATGGCCATGGTAGCATCGAAACTGTGAGAAAGATAGTTTTCATTTACATCTTTTATACCCACGTTTCATTACAGAGCGAGGGATCAATGTGGGGTCGATTTTTGGAGTGTCTAATAAGGGAAGGAGAGGAGCTCTATAGTCTATAGTGAAGCAATTGATGAGATTTTGGTCAGAATCAGTCGGAAAAAAAGATGGGAAAACAGGATCCATGCTGAAAATGGCTGGAGCTATGCTTTAAAGTAAAACTCATCATGGTACTGAATATGGAAGAACTGAAACCTTTAAAATACTGTGTGTAAACCGGTCAGAACCGGCTTGGCCCCCGATAGGGACAGCGGCGTCCCCCGGCGGTTTCCGGTTTGTTGCTGGGGAAAGCGCATGTGTTCTGTGTCTGTGATGCAAGTTTCCGCTAAGAAATGGTAGTAGGCACGTTGTCCAGGCTGCGGCCGAGATGAACCACAACGCTCTCCTCTCATTGCTCACACACACACACGCACACACACTGGCCCCGAGCAAGGCAGACGAGTCCCTTCCAATTCAATGGGGGGGTCAGTCAGAGTTCGTGATGAGGGCTCTGTGCCTCAGTACTCCACAGTCACTGATTTGGTCCTGAGGTATTCCAGCAGGGCGTCCTCACCTGTGGATGAGACAGAGGACGAAAGCAGGTCCATCAAAAGAAGCAAAACCGCCAATGCTTCACAGGTGATTTTCAGTGACCCTTGTCTCGCTTAGACAGACCTATCTCCACATTAACGCTGGAGAAAGATCTGCCTCATGCACTCTCATTCTGGTATAGAGGGGGAAAAAACACTGCCTTGTTTGCATTTCTTTAAACCAATCATAATCGTCTTGCTAAATCCCCGCAAAAGAAAACGCCACACAAAACGGTAAAAGACTTGTGTCTAGTACAGTATGTAAAACTTGCCATTTTCAGCATGTAGGTTGCTAGCTTAGAGGTGGTGGTTGTTGTTTTACACATACTGTAGCGATGGGACTTGGGAAAAAAAAAAATCTTTTTGGGGTAAGACAGATTAAATTTATTTGATATGGACATCACAGAGCATTGGATATGTAACATACATGTATGCACAACAACCAGATACACAGCGTTAAGTGTTTATAGCGGAACGCAAATTTTCAACACCTGTCCACAGGCGACTCCTACACCAAAACACATCTTCTTACTCTTCACCTTGGACGCCCTGTAAAATAATGCTGTAAATTGAAGCTAGGTTTGCTGCTCCACTTAGGACCTACTGTATACAGCACAAGATGTATACATTTGTTTGTTTTATACAGACGGGGTTTGTTTTTTGTTTTTTATAGTGAAGACCTTTGTCATATATTTTGTTGAACTCACAGCTAATACTAATACTGTATTTTGTTTATTGTTTACTCTTAGATTTAATGCTCACCATCTACAATACATGCATAGGTTTCGTACCTCATTGTTAAAGTGACATGGTTGTTTTTTTCTTTTCTTTTCTTTTTACCCTTAAAACTTGTGCTGACAGTCAGTGCCACTGGTGGGCAATGTAGTCGCAGATACAGCTGCACCATGAGCTGCACATATAGTTCAGTGAGTCCATAGGCAGCACTGTTCTGGTGTTGGAACCAAGAATGATGTGGTTTAAAATGTCCACATGCATTATTGCTAATTGTTTCACTTTATATTTAATGCCCTTCCTTTAGCCTTCTATACTGTACTGTAATGGTGATAAGAATATTATTATGCGGGAGCCTCTCTGTGGGATAAGTGGATTGCTCACTGCTAGGAAGTATTGGATCTCCATCATTTGGGGATGGAGCTATCAACAGGGATGTGTGTGTGTGTGTGTGTGGCCCCCCCATTTTTCTTATGTTTTTTTTTCTCTTTTCTTATTTATTTTTTCTTCTCTGGGACCTGCTCAATGCTTGCTGTTCTTATTTCTCCTCATATCTCATTCCTATGTTCTTTCTACATCTAGATGGCCCACAAAAATATTGGCTCTGATACTCCTAGTGCTAGACCCCCTATTAGATTTCTGTCTTGGAACGTGAAAGGAATGGGACACCAGGTGAAAAGATCTAAGCTATTGTCGCATCTTAAAACGGACATCGCCTTCCTCCAGGAAACTCACATGCGGGTCAAAGATCATCCTAGGTTGCGCCAATCATGGGTTAACCAAGTTTTCCATTCCACCTTCAATTCTAAGTCCAGGGGCGTGGCTATACTAATTCATAAAAAGATTCAATTTATTCCATGAATACTATCTCTGACACTAATGGTAGATTTTTGATTGTTACAGGTTTGCTTTTTCAAAGACCAGTTCTATTAGTCAACGTCTATGCACCTAATTTGAATGATCCAGGATTTGCAAATAGATTACTGAGTAGCCTTCCAAACCTGAACACACATCTCCTGATCTTTGGTGGCGACCTTAATTGTGTGATAGACCCAGTCCTAGATCGTTCTAACCTTAAGACAACATCTCCCTCAGCAATGTCGAAGTCTTTTTTTGGATGTTAGGTTACAAAACGGCTGTGCTGACCCATGGAGATTCCGGAATCCCCATGTGAGAGTTTTCTTTCTTCTCTCATGTGCACCGTTCCTACTTGCGTATAGACTACTTTTTTGTTGACGCAAAACTTCTTCCACATGTGTCGTCTACTGAATATTTAGCAATAGTTATAAGCGACCATGCCCCCTCGCGCTTGACATATTTTGGCCCTCTCACTGAAAACTTGTCCTCCCTGGAAGTTTGACTCTCTCCTTCTTTCTGATAAAACTTTCTGTGACTTTCTCTCTTCCTCTATTGATACACACACACACTCTCTAATTTGGGAGTCTTTAAAAGCCTATCTCAGAGGTCAAATTATTTCATACTCTGCTAACTTAACCAAAATACATAAAGCCAAAAAAGGTAGGCTTACGGATCCCATTCTTAATTTAGACCACCAGTATTCTATTAATCCCACCCCCGAACTATACAAAGAGCTCATGAGTTTGCAGGCTGAATTAGCTCTTCTTCCAACCAGACAGGCAGAATGCCTGCTTCTACAATCGCGTGGTAATTACTATGAGTATGGTGAAAAGGCCGGCCACCTGCTTGCACATCAATTGAAGTGGCAAGCCGCCTCTCGATTGATCTCTCAGATTAAAGACCATTTTGATAACTTATTGTCTGACCCTGTGGGCATTAATGCTACTTTTTCTACTTTTTACTCCACTTTATATAAATCTGAATTTCCTGCAGATACCACTACCATGTCTCGTTTCCTTCATAACTTAGTAACACCCACGGTTGATTCCACTATTGCGAATGATCTGGACTCCCCATTAATTGTAGAAGAAATAATTAGAGCAATTAAAGCTATGCAAAGTAATAAGGCCCCTGGTCTGGACGGCTTCTGGACCGAGTTTATTTTTGTTTTGTTTTTTGTTTTATGACAAATAAGCTCCACTTCTCTTAGATGTATATAATGAATCCCTACGACATGGTTCGCTACCACCCACTCTTAACCAAGTCTCGATTTCTCTGTTACTTAAAAAGGACAAAGATCCGACTTCCTGTGCGTCTTACAGACCTTTGTCTCTACTTGATGTAGATGTCAAAGTTCTAGCGAAGGTGTTGGCAAGCAGTCTAGAAGTAATTCTTCCAGACATAATCTCTGAAGAACAAACAGGTTTTATTAAGGGTTGTCATTCTTTTTTTAATTTATGTACTCTTATGAATATTATTTACCGTACTCAGTTCAAACATCTAAATCCCCTGAAGTTGTCATATCATTAGACGCAGAAAAACTAAAAGAGTTTGATATAATAGAGTGGGACTACCTCTTTGCTACACTCAAACAATTTGGCTTTGGTGACCGCTTTTCTTCATGGATCCGTCTCTTAGCCTACTGTATATTCGAATCCTCAGGCCTGTGTCCGTACAAACAACTCACGGTCTCACTACTTCGGTCTCTCACGTGGGACCCATCAAGGGTGCCCTTTGAGCCTTTTTTTGCACTATGGATAAAGTTAAACATTTTAGGAAAAACAATAAACAGTAGTGCAAATGACATTTTGCTATAATTCTCTTCTTCACATCTTCACATTGGCATGTAGCCTACTCATTAAATACATTTCTTTCAATAGTGCAAACAGCAATTTTACACAGCTATTATTTTGAATAGAACAGACCTGCAAGAGTTTACATCATTAGTGCAAAAACATTTTACATTTCAGATTAAATCTTCTGAATAAAAGGACAATTAGCCTATTGAAAATATGGATTTAGACTGAGGATATCTCTGATTACTGTAGCCTATAACACGTCTTACAACTGCAACAATAGCCTACTATTGTAAGCAGGGTTTGTACAGCTTTTAAGAGTAAAATTCAAGCACTTTCAAGGTACCTAAACCAGGCTCTCGAAGCCTTTATTATCACATCTAAATATATTGAAAATGTGAAAAAACAAATGGCTTTGTGATGCCTGGTGAGTGAGGAACTTTGAGTGCTCCCTGTGTCCTGTGCACTGTCCACAGACTCTCGCTCAGGCTGCTTTAACATGACACCGCCTACATAGGCCAGGGGAAGGGCAGCGGTATCAGCAGACTGAGTGGAGACTCACGCACTCGGAGAGTTTACTCGCTCATACAAATAGCTTTGTACTGCAGTGTCTCTCGAATACGGGACAAAGCACGTCCTGTATCAGTTCATTACGGAACACGTCTTTTTGTTTACAAATATGGGAGGATTCCGTATTTTACGGGACGGTTGGCAACCCTACCGTGAGGGCATAGAACATCGTATATCTTTGTATGCAGATTACCTTTTACTTTACGTTTCAAACCCTGTAATTTCTATTCCAACTATAACAGTTTTAAATTAATTCAGTTCTTTCTCTGGATATAAAATAAATATTCAGAAAACTGAGTGCTTTCCAATTAACTCATCAGCTCTACAACTGCAGCAGTCGGACACGCCTTTTCACCTTTCTCAATCAAGTTTCAAATATCTTTGGGTAAACATCACTCAGCCTTTTTCTGTGCTTCTATCTGCTAATTTCACCCCCTAATGTCTCAAACCAAATCTGACTTTCAGAGATGGAACAGTTTGCCTCCGACTTTAACCGGCAGAATAAACACTATCAAAATGACCATTTTACCAAAGTTTATGTACCTATTCCAATCAATTCCATTGTTTCTACCAAAGTCATTTTTTCAGTCTTTAAATAAATTGATTTCTACTTTTATCTGGTCTGGTAAACATCCGATAATTACCGTAGTAGTTCTCTTGTACAGGAATGCAAATTGGCTGGTGGCCTTGCGCTTCCAAACTTCTTATACTACTATTGGGCAGCTAATTCTCATAAGTTATTATTTTGGTTCCATTCAGCTAACACACCCTGGTGCTCAATTGAGGCCAAATCATGCCAACCGTAGTCATATGTTCTGTTAGGAATGATAGGGAGGGTTATTGTCCCTCTTCTCCTTTCTTCCTTGTTTCCTTTCCTAAACACTGTTGACTGGTTTTCATTGAGAAATGAGGTGTGGTTAAGCTGTGTGTCCAGGTGATGTCATTGAGGTGCGCACGCAGCCACTGGAGCAGATTTATGAATGAACACTGCCCAGGTGTGTGCGCGCGGCAGATTTGAATGAATGCTCGAGACGCGACACCACGCCAGAGGACCGACACACTCACACACTTATTTATTGAGAACCAGCTTTTTGCTTTACATTGAGGATCCTTCCTAAAACAACTTAAACTGAACTGAAATGACAAAGACGGAGCTCGCCGCTCTGGAGAGCCAAGACGGTGCTGGCGAGGCCTTGTCAGAGGTCCGCTAACGTAGTCAGCTACTACATGACATCAATCTACTACTACGGTAAGCTGACCCACCTCTAGTCATTATTTCTCGTTTGGAAACCAGTCCTTTGTTTTGTCCATTTCTATCCCCTCTTTTCTGCTCTTTCACATACTCCAGGTTAGGACTAGCTTCGATAGCTAAAGGCTACAAACACCTCTTGTCCCCTAGACTGCTAGTCCGTAACATAAATTGGGAGGCCCGTCCGGAATAAATCCGATTGTTTAGAGTTAGCGTTAGTTTAGTCAGTACATCCAAACATTCTGTTTTTGTGGAAAAAGCACAGTGAGTTGGATTCAGCTCGTTAAAAGCCGTATGTGTCTAGGTTTAGCGTTAGGTCTGGCATACGGGCTACGAGCAGACGTTAGCTGTTCGGTGCAAACCATTTTTCCCACAAACAGACGTTTGCGTATGTATGTGAAACTGGTTAGCTTTAGAAATTAGGTGAGTACAATAATATAACGTTAAAATAATTACTGTGTGTGTTGGGGTTAAAAACGGGGATATAGCGTTGGTTAATGGGTCCCTGGTAAGTCTAGTTTGGCTGGTTAGCTGCTAGCTATTTGGCTAAATTTTGTTAGCGTTGGTTGCTTGTCGGTTTTGTGAGTGTGTGCGGCAAGGTAAATAAACTTAACGTTGCTGGCAGTGGTCCGTCTGGTAAGTAGCATTGTTATTAAGCGCTCTAGTATGGCTTGGTGTGTAATAATGACATGTAATGATTTGTAGGAATAGTGACTTGTTGCAAGCTACCGCTTGTCTTGTTTGAGTGGTCTAATGGTTACGTTTTGTAAGTATGGCTGTTTGGCAATTACTTTTTGAAGGTGATTTTGTATGGGTGTCTCACCCTTCGTCAGTCTACTTTTGTGCAGCTGATAACGTTGTGTTTTGTAAGTATGGCTGTTTGTAATTCCTTTGAAGGTGAAAGGCCATTTGGTAATTACCTGTAAGGTGATTTTGTGAGGACCTACTTTTGTGAGCAGTGGCTCTAACGTAACGTTTTGTGAGTGTAGGTTTTTGTAATCCCGTTTAAGGTGATTTTGTCAGTATTCTCCCTTTTGTATTGACCCACTCTAGTGAGCGGTGGCGATAATTAACTGTAATATCTGTAACCATGGCAGATTTCAATGTCGAGGATTTTTGTGGCGGTGATTTTGGGCGCAATGATTTGCGCAAGCTTAAAAAGGAAGAGTTGCTTGCTGTGGCTGCTTTTTGTGAATTGGAGATTCCTCCAGAAATGAAAAAGCTACAGATTGTGGAGACTCTCATGTTAGAGCTGCAGGTGCAGGATCCTGTACAGAAGGAGAAGGAGAGAGAAGAAGAGAGAAAGAGAGCGGAGAAAGAGGATCGTCTGTTTCAGCTCGAGTTAGCACTAGGCATGGGTCGATTTCCGGTTTTACCGGTTCGGTTCGGTATACGAGCCCAAACCGGTTTGATCACGTGCAAACCGAAAAAACCTAAAAAAAAAAAAAAAATTTTTTTTTTTTTTTTTTTTTTAAGTTTTTTTTTTTTTGCCAGTCCATTCTGATTGCACTATTGTTCGTATTAGCCTCTTCTCAAGTTGCACTAGTAGGCAAAAGTCTTATTTTGTTTATTATGTTGATGTTTGAAGAAAAGTTAAGCTGAATAGTTATGAGAAATAAAAACAGTGTGTTGTTACAGTTAAAAGGTTCTGCTTATTTGTATTCAGTGTTCGTGCTGGTTGGCAGCATACCAGCTTAGAGGTGCATTATCGCCACCAACTGCAGCCGCTTTGATACGTTTTTTTGGGGAATATCGAACCGGTTTCAAAATGTTCAAACCGACCCATGCCTAGGCCCTATATTGTGTGAATTTGTGAGTTTTGAAGTTTATAAGGCAGCTCAGCTGTAAGCCAATCCATTCTTATTGCACTGCTTGTGTTTTTATTAGCCTTTTTCTCAAGTTGCACTATAGGCAGAAGTCTTATTTCATTTATTATTTTGATGTTTAGAAGAAAAGTTGAGCTGAATAGTTATGAGAAATAAATACAGGGTGTGTTTGTTACACAGGTGTCCTGCTTCTTTTTATTCAGTATCATTGCTGGTTGACAATACCAGCTTAGAGGTGTATTATCGCTATCAGGTGGACTGAAGTTGCACTACAGACAGTTATGGGCCACACTCGGGAGCCCTGCTTGGAAAAAAAAAAAAAAAAAAAAAAAAAAATTAATTAATTTTTTTTTTTTTTTTTTTAATTAAAAAAAAAATCGGTATACCGGTTCGATCCGGTTTAGACAGCAATATCGAACCGGTTTTAAAATTTTCAAACCGACCCAGCCCTAGTTAGCACAAGTGGCAGCAAGAGAACAAGAGCGAAAAATTGAGCTTGCAAAATTAGCATTTGAGCAAGAAAAGCTTAAAGTGAACAACAATGCCTTGCAACGCAAACATGAAGTGCGCTTTAATGTATCCAGTTGTTTGAGACTCATGCCAAAGTTTAATCGTGACGATGTGGGATCTTTCTTTGATGCATTTGAGAAAATTGCCAGGGAGCTAGAATGGCCTGAAGACAAGTGGGCTCTGCTCATTCAGACCGTACTTGAGGGTAAAGCCCAGGAAGCTTACGCTGCACTCGACACAAATGAAAGCAGGGAGTATGATGCCGTAAGAAAGGTGGTTTTGGCAGCATATGAGGTGGTGCCAGAAGCCTACCGGCAGAAGTTTAGGTCCTTGCAGCGTAAACCAGGTGATACCTTTTTAGATCT
Source organism: Poromitra crassiceps (assembly GCF_964638095.1). Taxonomy (NCBI): domain Eukaryota; kingdom Metazoa; phylum Chordata; class Actinopteri; order Beryciformes; family Melamphaidae; genus Poromitra; species Poromitra crassiceps. The sequence goes on from NC_139624.1 coordinate 48,128,920, forward strand.
CGCTAGGCAACAGGAGGCTGTGTTTGACAGGTGGTTAGCAGGCATGGACACCTACACCTTTCAAGACCTGCGGCAGCTTATGCTGGTGGAGCAATTTAAAACTAGCTTACCCCGGCATATTGAAATACATCTAAATGAGACAGCCGTTAATAACTTGAAGAAAGCCGCCATGGCAGCTGATTCGTATGAGTTAACTCATAGAGAAGTGCCTGGGAGAGGTAGGTTTGGTGGTAGACCAGATGGGAGGCAGACTGTAACAACTGCCCGGCCTGCGGAGGCGGCCCCCGAAGAGTTTAGTCCCACCTTTGTTCAGTCTCAAGGATCAGGGAAACGATTTGAGAAGCCATATGAGAAGTCACATGAGAGGTCATATTTTCCCAGAAACGATGTAATTTGTAATTACTGTAAAAAGCCCGGCCATATGAAGTCCAGTTGTCTCAGTCTCAAGAGGAGAGACGGAGAGGGGAAAGCAGTAGGATTGGTCCGCACCTACGCTCAGATTGGTCCCTGTGAGGCGGATGGGTGGAACCTGTCGTCCTGCCCAATAGATAGAGAGTTTGAGGGTTTTGTGTCAAAAGGGGGAGTTTCTGGTGCGCCTGGTGGTAAGATGGTCCCGATCTCCATCTTGAGGGACACAGGTGCCACACAGTCCTTACTGCTCCAGGGTGTCATAGACCTACCTCCGGACACCTATTTACAGGCTTCTACCCTGTTGCAGGGCGTGGGAGGTGGTTTCATTAGGGCTCCTCTGCACAAGATTTATCTTGAGTCTAATGTTGTAAATGGACCAGTAGTGGTAGCCATTATTCCTTCTTTGCCAACGGAAGGGTTTGCTCTTGTGTTGGGTAATGATTTGGCTGGTACTAAAGTTTGCGTGACGCCCGTTGTGAGTGGAACACAGTGGTTGGAGCAGCTCCAAGATGAGGCTGTGATGCTAACTGAGATGGCCACACTAGAGCAAACTAGAGAAGTGCTCATTGAGGAGGTAGAGGCTGGAGAAGCCGGTAAAGAGTCAGAATCAACAGCTGATAACAACAGGGAGGCAAAGTCTCTAGCTGGCAGCGTAGTTGAGATGACACAGGTGGAAGCTAATAAAGAGCACGGTGGAGTGTTAGAGCTAGCTACGAATGTGGATTCAGTTGGGCAGTCACCGCCAACTGGTGAGGAAAATCTGTCCCTCTGCCAGATTCCACACTTTTCTGAACCTAAGGGTGAAGATAGGGCTGAGAATGAGACCTACAAGGAGAAAACCGATAGTTGCTTCATGAGCGAGGAGACATTGGTGTCAGTTGAGGGGTCTCATGACAACTACACGGCCCACGCAGAGTTAAATCTGGATGTGGTGGAAGACTGCAGAACAGAGGTTAGCGCCTCATATGTTTTTGGTCCAGGATGTCCAAGTTCCGTCGAAGTGAGACTGGACTACTCTTTAAAATCTCCTGATGGAAAGTCTGACGTGAAGGATGTCAGGCGTGATGCTAAACTGCTTGAAATCACAGACACTGAGTTTGCTGAGTACCCAGGTTATTTGACAGTGGCACAGGAAGGGGTTCATGTCATCGATCCTGATCCAGTGATGGGCAGAAATGTCTTGGAAGAAATGAATGCAGATAAGCGCCCGTTATCAAATAAGGCCAAGCCTAATGTATGCAAAAATGCAATCATTGCCGACTGTTGGTCCGCAGGATGAGGAAGGAAAAAAAAGTCAAAATATTTATGATGGAAATAAGAGTGGAACTTGTCTAAACGACAATGGAAGTTCTAATTAAATTAAATGATTCTCACTGCAAAAGGAGGATTTGTGGGTTATTAAACCTAGGTGATTCCTCATACAGTAATTTTGAAGTTTTCTATTCTAGATTTTGTGGTGACGGTTACATGTGAATTTTAAAGTTTTCTACTATTATACCATTTATATTTTTGTAAATTTTGTATGTAAACAAAAAGAAAATGTGAAAATGTTAAGAGAAACATGATGAAAAAAAAAACATACAAAAACACAGGTTGGAACCCAATGTTTTTTTTTGTTGTAGGGAGGGAGGAATGTTAGGAATGATAGGGAGGGTTATTGTCCCTCTTCTCCTTTCTTCCTTGTTTCCTTTCCTAAACACTGTTGACTGGTTTTCATTGAGAAATGAGGTGTGGTTAAGCTGTGTGTCCAGGTGATGTCATTGAGGTGCGCACGCAGCCACTGGAGCAGATTTATGAATGAACACTGCCCAGGTGTGTGCGCGCGGCAGATTTGAATGAATGCTCGAGACGCGACACCACGCCAGAGGACCGACACACTCACACACTTATTTATTGAGAACCAGCTTTTTGCTTTACATTGAGGATCCTTCCTAAAACAACTTAAACTGAACTGAAATGACAAAGACGGAGCTCGCCGCTCTGGAGAGCCAAGACGGTGCTGGCGAGGCCTTGTCAGAGGTCCGCTAACGTAGTCAGCTACTACATGACATCAATCTACTACTACGGTAAGCTGACCCACCTCTAGTCATTATTTCTCGTTTGGAAACCAGTCCTTTGTTTTGTCCATTTCTATCCCCTCTTTTCTGCTCTTTCACATACTCCAGGTTAGGACTAGCTTCGATAGCTAAAGGCTACAAACACCTCTTGTCCCCTAGACTGCTAGTCCGTAACAGTTCTATGTCTGTCCCAATTTATGTTCATTTTGGGACATATTTTTGAAAACCCTATCCGATATCTTTAGGAGTCGAGCTGCAGCCGTATCCCCTGATTGCTATTTTTGGCGTTCCTGGTATTATTTTAAATTTGCGCACCAAACACCTATAATCGCTTTTTGCTCCCTCCTCACACGAAGGAGAATCTTACTATCTTGGAAATCACCTGGTCCCCCATCAGCAGCAGAGGACACTGGTCCCCCATCAGCAGCAGAGGACATGATGAGTTTCACTAAGTTCTCATTAAAAGGTCTGTTGGTCTGTCCTCAAGTACCCTCTGTAAACATGTGGCTGTCACAGGCCTCAACATTCTTACCTCTAGAAAAACTGACTTATGACATACATCAGAAATCTGACACTTTTCAGAGAATATGGTCACCCCTGTGTTCATATCTAGAGAGACTCTGACTGATAAACCTTGACCCTGTATACTCTGTTCACTTACTCTGTTTTATTGTTTGTGTGCGTGTGTGTGTGTGTGTGTGTGTGTGTGTGTGTGTGTGTGTGTGAGAGAGAAAGAGAGTTTTTTCTTTCTCCTGTTTGTTCTTGTTTATTATAGTGGAGCCGGGTTGACTGTTAAAGGCAGTCACGTGCCCCAGTCATGTCTAATATATATACCTTGGTTTCTGTCAGTTCGCTTCCCTTTCGTTGTTGTTGTCGCTTGTTTTATGTGGTTGTTGTGTCTTGTATCCTTTTTATTCAAAATAAAAATGTTAATTAAAAAAACTAGAACGACCGCAACGACCGCGGACTTATGCCTCTGCCATTAGTTCATTCTTGAGTCCAAATCGCCATTTGAGGCAAATTGGAAGAAATTCCGTCAAGGCGCTCCTGTGATATTGCGTTACAGAGCTTGGAAATTGGGTGTTTGAGGTCACAGTGACCTTGAAGTTTGAGCACCAAAATGTAATCAGTTCATCCTTTAGGCCAAGTTAATGTTTGAGGCAAATTTGATGAAATTCCATCAAGGCATTCCTGAGATATGGCGTTAACAAGCTTGAAAATGGTGTTGGAGAGGTCACAGTGACCTTGACCTTTGATCACCAAAATGTAATCCTTTCATCCTTGCGCCCAAGTCGATGTTTGAGCCAAATTGGCAGAAATTCCATCAAGCAGTTCTTGAGATATCGCTTTAACGAACTTGGGAATGGCATTCGTGAGGTCACAGTGACCTTGACCTTTGACCAGGAAAATCTAATCAGTTCATCCTTGAGTCCAAGTCGATGTTTGAGGCAAATTTGCTGAAACTCCGTCAAGGCATTTCTGAGATGTTGCGCTAGCAAGCTTGAAAATGGCGTTCGAGAGGTCACAGTGACCTTGGCCTTTGACCACCAAAATCTAATCAGTTCATCCTTGAGTCCAAGTCGATGTTTGAGACAAGTTTGATTAAATTCCGTCGAGGCATTCCTGAGATATCGCGTTAACAAGCTTGAAAATGGCGTTCGAGAGGTCACAGTGACCTTGACCTTTGGCCACCAAAATCTAATCAGATCATCCTTGAGTCTAAGTCGATGTTTGAGGCAAATTTGATGAAATTCCGTCAAGGCGTTCCTCAGATATCGCGTTAACAAACATCGTACGGACGTACGGACATACGTACGTACGTACATACGTACAAACGTACAACCCGGATCCATAATGCCTCCGGCCTGGCTATCGCCGGTGGCGGCATAAAAAGTCTGTTGGAAAATTTACTGATAGATGGGAACCCTTTCTTTCATATGTAAATAGCCTTCAGAGGCTTCCAGCCGAGCAGCAGGTGTAACTCGCCTTCCCTTTTTGTTTTGTTTTTTGGTTATGGTTTCTTTTGTTTCTTTTCCCTTTCCTTATCCCCCCCCCCATTTAATTCCTGTATGTATGTGTATGTGTGTGTGTATGCGTGGGAGGGGTAGGGGGTTACCTGTTAAGTCTGTGTGTGGGGTGGCTGGGCAGGGGGATTATAAAGTGCTCCATTAAATGTTAAATGGTTGTTAGATGCCATACAACACATGATTTCAACCTGCTCATAGAGTACCCCTTGTTCTTAACTCATTGAGTGCCAATGACGTCTAAAGACGTCAATTCAAATAGTAACGTAGAGTGCCAATGACGTCTAAAGACGTCAATTGCGTTTTTTGACGGTGGAACGTGGATCAAAGCCTGATGCATCTCCTGTAAAAATATGGGGGATGTTGAAGGTGTATAAGCTATTTTACGGACCCATTAGGTGGCGACAGTGCTCTCCAGATTAGAGAAAGGCGAGAAAAAAACAGAGAAGAAGCCGTGGGGAAACGGAAACCGATGCATGCTGTAACGTTAGCTGTGCCTGTGAACAGCAGCCAACCTGCTCCCACAATTGAGCCTTTCTGTCTGTTGCGATAGTTTCTCCATATGATTAGTTGCCAGAAAAGGAGCACCTGACACCAGCGTCTTTCTGAAAAGATAAATTATTCTCAGCTGGAAGCGCTGGGAGCCAGCACACAAAAACGGCGGAGCGCTGTGAAAATATACGCTGGGTGCAGCGGACTTTGAAACGTGCAGCAGAAAGTTCAGAGCAGCAGAGAGCCACCAGAGACACTCCCACGGAGGAGGAGGGGGGTGGGGCACGCAGGGCACCATACAACACCGACCCAGACAGCAGGCTCGATGGACAGATTGGCAAACACAAGCTGGAATACCTGATGCCCACCAGCAGTAAATCAAGACCAGCAAGAAGGTGTAGGGTCTGCGCACGCAGGGGCCAGCGCTGCTGGTTGCAGCTAAAAAATATTATTTTGCCATCAAAATTCCTTTGTTTTCGCTGTTTTATTGAAGGAAATTATTTTTGAGGTGTCACTACATCAGAAAATATTAGCTTCAGAGTCAGTGATGTGCTTGAAATGCTTCATTTCACAAAAGGCTCATTATCTCAGCTTCTAGTTTGAAACGTCTGTTTTTGGTGAAATATAAATATATAAATATATATATAGAAAGATATTCTACTGCTGATAACTAAAGAACGGAAAATGATATCAATAAACTTTTTTTTGCTGATGATACAAGAGAGTCTCATCGTTCTTTGGGCGTGTTCGGTGTTTACATAGTAATATCACACAATATTCTGTGGGTCTTGAGAAATCACTGAAAACGCTCTGAAAGGGCTGGCACTGGGAGCATCCGTTTTCCAGAAGTGGCTGGCAGCCAATGAGTTAAGTGTTGTAAGTGTATGTGCGTGTGTATGTAAAAGAAAATAAAAAAAATAAGAGTGCTATCTGGTTTCTCATGGACCCCTTGCGTGGGATCCCAGGCACAGTATCTCTTACAGGCATATGGGAACCTTATGTGACAGGTAGCATGACGTAATACTGAATGTTGATGATATATATGTATGTTTTTTGTCCCCCCCCCCCTGTGTCTGAGCCTGTTTGTCTTGTTTGTGTATTATTCAAAAAAGTTGGGATTTTTTGGGGGAGGGGGGGGAATAAAACAAAATATGTTTACTCACTATGGCTATTAAAATGATCTTGAATCTTGAAAACACGCAGATAGCGTAAACGGAAGGGTAGGAGAATTCCGACTAAAATGGACGGCACCAATGGCAGAGCTTATACTTCCGTTGAGTCAGACTAGTCCGGAAATTACTTTTAAAACGACTATGTAAACTTTCAATTCAGTAAGAAGAAGAAGGGAAAAAATACACTAGTTTGTTTCCCATGAAAGCAGCGATACATTCCTTGACTTATCTTCTGCTCAGAAGCCCCTCCCATCTCCACCCCCGTTGCTTACCGAGGTCTTTGCCGAAGCCGGACTGCTTGAAGCCGCCGAAGGGCGAGGCCACGTCAGTCTTGTTGTAGGTGTTGACGAACACAGTGCCGGCCTCCAGCTTCTCGCTCACGTACATGGCCTTGTTGATGTCGCGGGTGAACACGCCCGAGGCCAGGCCGAACTCTGTGTCGTTGGCCCTCTGCAGCACGCCATCCACATCGCTGCAGTGTGGAGGAGGAAGACAGGTAGGTGGGATACTGGTCAGGAACTCCATCACATGACAGTATTGCTCGTTTTTGTACCAGGAAAAACATGCTCCACCTACCCGTCTTTGAACTTGGACACCACCATGACGGGGCCGAAGGACTCCTCTTTGGCGATGAACATGTGGTCCTCCACATCAGTGAATACTGTGGGCTCCATAAAGAAACCTACAGAGAGACAATGGTCATGATAATGACTGAGTATGCTGATACTAACAATGCTAATAATAACTCTATTGCTTATAATGCTACTCCATTGATCGGTTGCAGTTTGTCCAAAACAGCAAGAATTTTAACCAAAACCAGGAAAAGTGATCATATAACACCACCAGTATTAGCATCCATGTACTGGCTACATGTAATGTTGAGGATAGATTTTAAAATTATTTTATTTGTTTTTAAGACCTTAAATGGTTTAGCACCTTCATGTCTTTCAGACTGCCTGTCGGAGTATGTTCCAAATCGCTCACTCAGATCACAGAATGCTGGCCTGCAAAATTTCTTGAAGTACTTGTTAGATCTTTTTTTGTGTGTGTTGTTTTTTCAGCTCCCATTGTTATCTGTGTTTGCAGTAAAACTTGGTGACAAACCTGTGTCAACAGTCAATCTGACCTGACTTTATTGTAAAAATGAGTCATATTGGCTACGTATATATATGTGGTGTCAGTTGGAGTCAGCAGGTGCAGCAGCCGGTTGGCTACAGAGGCCCAGCGTTTGGACTACTAGGCTACCTGGTCGGTCCACCTGTTTGCCCCCGTACACCAGCGTGGCTCCTTCCTTCACTCCGATGTCACAGTACTCCACCAGCTTGTCCAGGTGGGCCTTGTGGTTCTGTGGGCCGTGGTCTGTGGAGCGATCCAGAGGGTCTCCGATCTTCATCTTCTTAATCTCCTCCACCTTCAAGAGAAACAAGCTGCATCAGGCTGGGACCGGAAGCTTTCCAACCTCCTGCTCACATGCAAAGTGCAGCTGTGAGTGTCGCTATTAAAGAGATAGTTTGGATTTTTTGATGTGGGGTTGTATGAGATACTTCTCGATAGTTAGTGGCCTGCCCACAGTAGATTGCATCCAGCACGCTTCCAGTTAGGAGCAGCGGACAGGGGAACAGAGCTCTCTGCTTCTGTGACTGGGGGTCACGAGCAAAACTGTTATTTAGCCATCTAAAAGAAGGCTCGCCTAAACAAATCAATGTCGGTGTACATGTGCGCTATATTTTGACCATTTTTAGCACTTTACTTTGCCGTCAAACAGCTCTTTCATTTGGTGATTATGATAGCGACACCGTGGAGACAAGAGTAGCCTATTATGCAGTAAATGCATTCCCTGTAAGTGTGCTGTCAATTTCCCATTTACTCTCACACTGCAGCCTATGCAATAGATGTAGCCTACAGTACAGTATGTGTTAGAATGGTACAGTACAGTATGTGTTAGAATGGTACAGTACAGTATGTGTTAGAATGGTACAGTACAGTATGTGTTAGAATGGTACAGTACAGTATGTGTTAGAATGGTACAGTACACTATGTGTTAGAATGGTACAGTACACTATGTGTTAGAATGGTACAGTACAGTATGTGGGTATGTGTTAGAATGGTACAGTACAGTACACTATGTGTTAGAATGGTACAGTACAGTATGTGGGTATGTGTTAGAATGGTACAGTACAGTATGTGGGTATGTGTTAGAATGGTACAGTACAGTATGTGTTAGAATGGTACAGTACAGTATGTGTTAGAATGGTACAGTACAGTATGTGTTAGAATGGTACAGTACAGTATGTGTTAGAATGGTACAGTACAGTATGTGGGTATGTGTTAGAATGGTATGTGTGTTTTTCCGGCCTGTTCAAACACGCAAGTGTCCTGGTCATCATATAGATTCCACCGTCTTCCTTTGAAAGATATTGGTGTTACACAGCTATGCTGAAGAAGATGATCTAAAACCACCGCCAAATAAGGAGAAACACTTTGAGGCTGAAGAGGATGATCTAAACCCACGCCAAATAAGAAGAAAAACCTGCTGAAGAGCACTGCCATACCCAACCTTCAGGTAAGATGAAATTAGTTACTATATAACCAGTAAAGAAATGCCTTTTTTCGGTTTCATTTAGAATAACGCTACAGTCAACATTTATAACACATACCACATACTGTACTGTATCATTCGAACACATACCACATACTGTACTGTACCATTCTAACACATACCCACATACTGTACTGTACCATTCTAACACATACTGTACTGTACCATTCTAACACATACTGTACTGTACCATTCTAACACATACTGTACTGTACCATTCTAACACATACTGTACTGTAGGCCAGAGGTTCTCAAATGTTTTTCAGCCAAGGACCCCTTACAAGATAGAAAATATACCGGGGACCCCCTCATTCTGATTTGTGATTGTGGGCTAAGCTTAATTGTTTCCACGGTAACGTGCTTGACTTTTAATTTGATAGGTTTGTTATTAGAATGTAATCCATGAACCATTTTAGATTTAAAGCATAAACTATTTTCGTTGAACTATGAAGATTTTGCAAAAAAAAAAAAAAAATCTTTTTTTATTACATTACATTTACATTACGTCATTTAGCAGACGCTTTTGTTTTGTCCAAAGCGACTTACAATATCACAATTTGTCAACAGTCCAGAAAACCACTATGCAACACAATCAATGACAGCCAAGATATTTTGATAGACTAGCACCATGTAGGAAGTAGTTTGAGAAGGAATAAGTAACATGTAGCATTTTCTTTTTAATTAAAAAAAAAAAAAATTTTTTTTTTTTTTTTTAACACATTGAGTGCCAGCCGTTTTTTCAATGCTGTAGGTAAGTTGTGCCAGTTTTTTTTTTTGAGGATTCTGGCTAATTTTACAAGAGCCGAGGATTCTTTTCTGTTAAGACTTCGTGAACACCAATCATCTAAAAAGAACTACCGTAAATTCCGGACTATAAGCCGCACCTTTTTTCCCGTTTTTTGGCCTTTTTTGGCCCCTGCGGCTTATATAACGGTGCGGCTTATCTATGGATTTTTTCAAAAAAAAAAATCTCTCTTTTTTAGCACTCTTTCTAACTATAAATCCACTTCTGTTTTAATTTCCTCTCTTGCCCTCTTTTCACCACACTGTATGACACTGTATGACACTGTGTGCACTGTAAAAAACAACACAGGTGGTGTTGTGTTATGTTGTTTTGTTGAAATGTTAATAAATGGGAGCTTCCTCAAACAGCCATCTCTTTCCCGACAATCCCCTCTGTGCATGAACCCTTACATATGGTAATTAAACATTAAAACACAAAAAAAAAAAAAAAAAAAATACCATTAAAACACCCGCGGCTTATAGTCCGGTGCGGCTTATATAAGAAAAAAATAGTCAACTTTGCAGGTGCGGCTTATACACCGGTGCGGCTTATAGTCCGGAATTTACGGTAATAGAATGTGTGCTTTCTCTGTCTAAAAGAGTTCGTTTGTAGAGTTAGTAGTTATGTAGATATTAGCCGTTGAGTACAGCATGGTTTCAGAGATTTTCAGAGAGTTTTGAGATAAATGGATTTTTAGAACCACCTCACGTGCCTGTGATTATGGGTGCCCTTGGGCAAGTCTGTATACTGTTTTGCGTGTGTGTGTGTGTGTGTGTGTGTGTGTGTGTGTGTGTGTGTCTCCAAACTCCTCCCTCCGTAGGTGTGGCTTTGCAGTGTTTTGTCACAGGCGAGTTTCTGTTGCCTCACAGATCCCAAAAAAAGAGAACGGAATCGCAGGAGCGGGGAAGAGGAGAGGAGAGGCGAGGGGGGGGGGGGGTTAGACACGGGAGAGAAATTCCTTCGCGATCCCCTTCTTCCAATCTTGAGGCAGCCTACTCCGCTCTGCTGCTGCTGCTGCTGCTCCTCTGGGCTGCTGCTGCTGGCGGCTCTCGGGCAGTCTGGCTTACTGTAAAACCGGCTCGTTCGTTTCTTGAGGTGTCGGCTGAGAGCTTTGAAGAAGCTTTTGCGATTCTGGTCTTATTTATGCGCAAAGGTACTCGAGTGTGTGTGTGTGCGCGCGCGTGTGTGTGTGTGTGTGTGTGTGTGTGTGTGTGTGTGTGTGTGTGTGTGTGTGTGTGTGAAATCGAAAGAGTTTTCGCCCAGCTATTTCCTTGAAAATTAGAATGGCTTTCTCCAGCGGACCCGTGGCTGTTTTTTGCTCGGCTTTCTCTCTGTCTGGAGAGAACTGTCGCCACTTAGTGGTCGGTAAAATAGATTATACACATTCTCTTCCTCCAATAGTGGTATAGAAGACGTAAAAGGGGTTGATTGATGTCCCACCGTCAAAAAAAAAAAATGTTTATGTAAGACGAGATATCTCGTCTTTGGCACTCAACGGTTGGATTATGTAAGACGAGATATCTCGTCCTTGGCACTCAACGTGTTAACTTGAAAACTTTTCGCGGACCCCCTGGCAAAGTGCCACGGACCCCTGGGGGTCCGCGGACCCCCATTTGAGAACCACTGCTGTAGGCTACATCTATTGCATAGGCTGCAGTGTGAGAGTAAATGGGAAATTGACAGCACACTTACAGGGAATGCATTTACCGCATAATAGGCTACTCTTGTCTCCACGGTGTCGCTATCATAATCACCAAATGAAAGAGCTGTTTGACGGCAAAGTAAAGCGCTGAAAATTGTAAAAATATAGCGCACATGTACACCGACATTGATTTGTTTAGGTGAGCCTTCTTTTAGGTGGCTAGTCGGCTTAGTGTTTGCTCGTGACTCCGTCACAGAAGCAGAGAGCTCTGTTTCGCTGTTTGGTGCTCCTAACTGGAAGCGCGCTGGATGCAATCTACTGTGGGCAGCAGGGTGCTCACAGGGTGCCAGCAGCGCTACATCATCCTGGGTGCTTTGCAACACAAAGTTTGGCAGATTGGGCCAACAGGAAGTACAAATGGGGATAAGGATGTAGAAAATAAAAATGGACAAGACAAGAGAATTTTGAGCTCACTCACCACTCGGCTGATGTACTCGTCGTGAATGGACTCCTCCACAAACAGACGTCCAGCGGCGATGCAGTTCTCGCCTTTGTTGAAGTAAACAGAGCTCATGCCCTGTGGAATAAATATACAAACACATTGGGTTAATAACAGAACAATAGATACAGATATAAACACATTGGGTTAATAACAGAACAATAGATACAGATATAAACACATTGGGTTAATAACAACAATAGATAGAGATACAAACACATTTTAAGTTAATAACAGAACAATAGATACAGATACAAACACACATTGGGTTAATAACAGAACAATAGATACAGATACGAACACACATTGGGTTAATAACAGAACAATAGATATCTGACCGATGGGTGTTTTCATCCAAAGTTTGCTGCAGTAGCATGTGTCAATATTTGTGTCAAAATCTTTTACCCCCCCCACCCCCACACACACCTTTTAATCCAACCCCGTTTTATTTAATCATGGTACTTTTACATCAGTCTCTGCGTGCTTTATTTGTAGGCTTAACAGCATGTAAACAACTGTCTAAATACTGTTTTTAGCATTACTATTATTAACTGTGTGTCAATAAATAAAATGTTTAAAACCCACAGAGCTATACAGGACCATGAAATAAAAAGGGGGAGAGATCGTAAAGAGCATAACAAAAACACTAAGGCTGGAGACACATTAGAAGGCTTAAAATCCTAAATCCTTTTGAAAAACGCAGTGCATCACACAACGTATTTAGATTTTTTTTGTCTCCCTGATGTAAATATGCCAAAACTACATGATCAGGCATGTATGGGATATCGATATACCTGAGATAACTTAATGATGTTGGGTCGTAAATATCATGATTGATATGATCGGGGTGGGGCTGGGTATCGCCAGTGATTTTCAGATTTGATATGATTCCGATACACAAGGTCCCGATTCTATTTGATTTCCGATTCGATACGATAGGATTCAATATCGATATTTCAGTTACAATACCAATTTTGCTTGGATATGAAAGAGATTCTCAAAGAAGTAATGCTGTAAATTGTACAAGGAACCCTCCAACCTGGGGCATTATTAAAAAACTATTTTTACAGATGTTTATGAGATCTTGTTGCACTAAGAACCAAACCACGCAAGTCTAAAGGCTGTTACAAACCAAGAGCGATGCGAATATACAGCACGAAATTGCGATGAGAATTTTGACCCACCTGTCAATGACAGCAACAGATGTGTACACGTCGGACGCGAATCTCAGAAAAATTTACCGTGGTCCGAAAAAATAAACACCGCAAGAACACTCAGAAAAGCTTCGCTGTTGGTATGCACCGTTGCATTGACTGATATAGGTTCTAGAAATATTAATGACATGCGAATTAATCGCACGAAAATAACGCTCCCGATGTGTAAGGACCTTAACAGGGTTAAAGCTTCAAGCATTCACGGGAAAGGGCGTTATAATAAAAGATCGATATTGGGATTTATGAGATGATATCAGTTTCTTCAGATGAATATCGATTCATATATGTTTTTAACCCAGCCTTAGTTAAGACTGAATCTGTAAACCCCTCACACTAAGATACCATTAGCCAACCATTGTCTCCAAGCAAGCAGGATTTCCCCTCCAATTGTCGGGATTTGAAAATCTGGTGTAAGGTGAGTCTGATAATCCTAGTGTGTCCCCAGTTTGAGACAAATGATAATCTCTCTCTCTCAGAGTCTTGCTCTCTCTCTCAGCCTCACCATGCGAACAGCCTTGTCCATGTCACAGTCGCTGAAGATGATGAGCGGTGACTTCCCTCCCAGCTCCAGAGAAACCTTTTTCAGGTTGCTGAGCGCACAGCTGCAACAGGAGCACAACACAGGGCAAGGGCCTGACGTTTACCCCAACAGCTACGTCAACCAATCAGCAATGAGTTTCTCATGTGGCAGTGTAGGGCTGTGAATCTTCACTGGCCTCACGATTCAATTACGATTCAGAGGGCTACGATTCGATTCGAGTACGATTATCGATGCATCTCGATGCATCGCGATGCATCTTAAATCGATGCATCACTTTTTTCCGCAATACATGATTTATTTTTTCTCACTTTCTTTTTTCTCACTGTGTGGCTACTTTTAAAATAAAAGTGCATTTGGAATTGCATTGTATTGTGATCCATAATTAAAATAAACAACTGCATGTACTTCCATTATATTTTATTTAATTATTAAAAAAAAAAAAAATTAATAATCGATTTTTGAAATTTGTGAATCGATGCATCGCGATGCATCTTATAATCAATTATTTTTGACACCCCTATGACAGTGTACCTCTTCATGATCTGTTTGGGTTAGGGTTTCTCATGTGGCAGTGTACCTTTTCATGATCTGTTAGGGTTAGAGTTTCTCATGTGGCAGTGTACCTCTTCATGATCTGTTTGGGTTAGAGTTTCTCATCTGGCAGTGTACCTCTTCATGATCTGTTTGGGTTAGAGTTTCTCATGTGGCAGTATACCTCTTCATGATCTGTTTGGGTTAGAGTTTCTCATGTGGCAGTATACCTCTTCATGATCTGTTTGGGTTAGAGTTTCTCATGTGGCAGTGTACCTCTTCATGATCTGTTTGGGTTAGAGCTTCTCATGTGGCAGTGTACCTCTTCATGATCTGTTTGGGTTAGAGTTTCTCATGTGGCAGTGTACCTCTTCATGATCTGTTTGGGTTAGGGTTAGAGTTTCTCATGTGGCAGTGTACATCTTCATGATCTGTTTGGGTTAGAGTTTCTCATGTGGCAGTGTACCTCTTCATGATCTGTTAGGGTTTATTATGTGGCAGTGTACCTCTTCATGATCTGTTTGGGTTAGAGTTTATTATGTGGCAGTGTACCTCTTCACGATCTGTTTGGGTTAGAGTTTCTCATGTGGCAGTGTACCTCTTCATGATCTGTTAGGGTTTATTATGTGGCAGTGTACCTCTTCATGATCTGTTTGGGTTAGAGTTTCTCATGTGGCAGTGTACCTCTTCATGATCTGTTTGGGTTAGAGTTTCTCATGTGGCAGTGTACCTCTTCATGATCTGTTTGGGTTAGAGTTTCTCATGTGGCAGTGTACCTCTTCATGATCTGTTAGGGTTAGAGTTTCTCATGTGGCAGTGTACATCTTCATGATCTGTTTGGGTTAGAGTTTCTCATGTGGCAGTGTACCTCTTCATGATCTGTTTGGGTTAGAGTTTCTCATGTGGCAGTGTACCTCTTCATGATCTGTTAGGGTTAGAGTTTCTCATGTGGCAGTGTACCTCTTCATGATCTGTTAGGGTTAGGGTTTCTCATGTGGCAGTGTACCTCTTCATGATCTGTTAGGGTTAGAGTTTCTCATGTGGCAGTGTACCTCTTCATGATCTGTTAGGGTTAGAGTTTCTCATGTGGCAGTGTACCTCTTCATGATCTGTTTGGGTTAGAGTTTCTCATGTGGCAGTGTACCTCTTCATGATCTGTTAGGGTTAGAGTTTCTCATGTGGCAGTATACCTCTTCATGATCTGTTAGGGTTAGAGTTTCTCATGTGGCAGTGTACCTCTTCATGATCTGTTAGGGTTAGAGTTTCTCATGTGGCAGTATACCTCTTCATGATCTGTTAGGGTTTATTATGTGGCAGTGTACCTCTTCATGATCTGTTAGAGTTTCTCATGTGGCAGTGTACCTCTTCATGATCTGTTAGGGTTAGAGTTTATTATGTGGCAGTGTACCTCTTCATGATCTGTTAGGGTTAGAGTTTCTCATGTGGCAGTGTACCTCTTCACGATCTGTTTGGGTTAGAGTTTCTCATCTGGCAGTGTACCTCTTCATGATCTGTTAGGGTTAGAGTTTCTCATGTGGCAGTGTACCTCTTCATGATCTGTTTGGGTTAGAGTTTATTATGTGGCAGTGTACCTCTTCATGATCTGTTAGGGTTAGAGTTTCTCATGTGGCAGTGTACATCTTCATGATCTGTTTGGGTTAGAGTTTCTCATGTGGCAGTGTACCTCTTCATGATCTGTTTGGGTTAGAGTTTATTATGTGGCAGTGTACCTCTTCATGATCTGTTTGGGTTAGAGTTTATTATGTGGCAGTGTACCTCTTCATGATCTGTTTGGGTTAGAGTTTATTATGTGGCAGTGTACCTCTTCATGATCTGTTTGCCAATAGGCGTAGAGCCGGTGAAGCCCAGCTTGCGGATGTCTGGGTGATCGGACATGCGCTGCCCCACCAGACCACCTGCAGGAGAGAGGAGAGGACTCAGAAAAGAAGGGATGGAGAAGAACTGATTCACTGTATTCCCTTCTGGATCTTTGTGTTTGTTACCTGAGCCTGGCACGATGTTGATGACTCCTTTAGGAATGCCAGCTCTCACCGTCAGCTCAGCAAACTTCAGCGCCGTCAATGGAGTGACCTGTTAATATATCAAATAACATATGAAAGACAGAAACAGGGATGAAACTAGTTCTATTCATTCAGGTAGAGCAGGCAGTTGATCATTCTCTGGCAGAAACTAAGTTTTGATGTATAGTAGATGAAACCTAATATTTGTTCTCCCAAACGTCTACAGACATGGGATGTAGCAGGTTGTATGTGACACAAAAAAATAAAATGCACAAGATGTGATAACTGATGTGTCATTTGATGGCAATACTGCAGGCAGATGATTTCAAGAATCAGCAGCAATGACTGCTATTATATATTCATATATTTTCTTTAGGGTGACATCAAAGATGCTCCATGGCATGTTCTACATACAGTATGTATGCTAAATTACCTGCTTAGTTTGAGTCGCTGCATTACCTTTCTAAGTTGTTGTTTTTAAATCTCAAAATATGTGAATGACCACTGAGGCATGAGAAAACAGACATTTTGGTCCTCCATTAATGCTCTGAAATCAAACTAAGTTCAAAGGTGTTGACACTTAGTACCACTGTATTGGCACATTTAAAAATTAGCTTCTTCTGTCTTACTTCCTGGATGACATCTAATGATCTGATATTTGATCGAGCAACGCACCATGTAAGCACCAGCTATCAGTGTTTCCCACAGGTGGGTCGCAGGAGATTGTATTTGGGTCACCAAATAAATTTGCACAATTTCTTCCACAGTCTTTTATTTAAATTTTGCATATTGTTTTACTGAGAGGAAATAAAAACAATGAGACAGCCTGTTAACTACGCCTAAATGCATTTATTTGGTCTTATTTATGAAGTATTTGATGTGTATATGTCAATAGAGAGGCAAAGTGACCACCTACTTCCTGCTTCAGTTCTGTACCACAGATTTTCATCCGCCATTTATTTTCCCATAGAAATTTTGTAAAATGCTTATAAAAATAGTTTTACTTGTTCAAACCAAACGGTTCAGATAGATTTAGAAACAGGAGACCACATAACATTTTACTCTGACCAAAACGTAAAACAATTACGGATTTAAAGAAAATATTTTTTAATGTAGTTTTTTTTAGATTTTGGTCCGAGTGAAATGTTCTATGGTCTCTCCCAATTCTAAATATAGCTGAACCGTTTGGTTTGGCAGAGTAAAACTATTTTTATAAGCATTTTACGAATTTGAGGACGAGTGTGTTCCCAGCTGTGTGTGTGTGTTGCACTCATTTATGCAGGTTTAAGGACGAGTGTGTTCCCAGCTGTGTGTGTGTGTGTGTGTTGCACTCACTTGTGCAGGTTTAAGGACGAGTGTGTTCCCAGCTGTGTGTGTGTGTGTGTGTGTGTGTGTTGCACTCACTTGTGCAGGTTTGAGGACGAGTGTGTTCCCAGCTGTGTGTGTGTGTGTTGCACTCACTTGTGCAGGTTTAAGGACGAGTGTGTTCCCAGCTGTGTGTGTGTGCGTGTGTTGCACTCACTTGTGCAGGTTTAAGGAGGAGTGTGTTCCCAGCTGTGTGTGTGTGCGTGTGTTGCACTCACTTGTGCAGGTTTGAGGACGAGTGTGTTCCCAGCTGTGTGTGTGTGTGTGTGTGTGTGTGTTGCACTCACTTGTGCAGGTTTGAGGACGAGTGTGTTCCCAGCTGTGTGTGTGTGTTGCACTCACTTGTGCAGGTTTGAGGACGAGTGTGTTCCCAGCTGTGTGTGTGTGTGTGTGTGTGTGTGTTGCACTCACTTGTGCAGGTTTAAGGACGAGTGTGTTCCCAGCTGTGTGTGTGTGTGTGTGTGTGTGTGTGTGTTGCACTCACTTGTGCAGGTTTGAGGACGAGTGTGTTCCCAGCTTTGTGTGTGTGTGTGTGTGTGTTGCACTCACTTGTGCAGGTTTGAGGACAAGTGTGTTCCCAGCTGTGTGTGTGTGTGTGTGTGTGTGTGTGTGTGTGTTGCACTAGGTTTGAGGACAAGTGTGTTCCCAGCTGTGTGTGTGTGTGTGTGTGTGTGTGTGTGTGTGTGTTGCACTCACTTGTGCAGGTTTGAGGACGAGTGTGTTTCCAGCTGCAAGGCAGGCGGCGCTCTTCCAGGCCAGCATCATGAGAGGGTAGTTCCATGGGATGATTATGGCACACACACTGCCAGGGAAACACACACACACACACACACACACACCACTTCATTCAGTGAAACACATTATAGAAACACACACTGCCAGGGAAACACACACACACACACACACACACACACACACACACACACACACACACACACATCACTTCACTCCACTCAGGGAAACAGACCACCATCCATTCACTTCAGTTGAATCTCTACTGTCCTATAAGAACAGTTTGGTTTGCATTAGGGCTGTGCAATTAATCGAATATTAATCATGATCAAGATTTTGGCTTCCCACAATCATGAAAACAAGAAAATTTAGATAAATGGTGTCACATTCCGTTCTCAATCACAATCGTGATCTCAATACTGATCAAAATAATCGATCATTTTGACCATAATGGTGCAGCCCTAGTTTGCATACAGGGTTTAGCAGATATAAGTCAAAACCTAGTTTGCATACAGGGTTTAGCAGATAGAAGTCAAAACCTAGTTTGCATACAGGGTTTAGCAGATAGAAGTCAAAACCTAGTTTGCATACAGGGTTTAGCAGATAGACGTCAAAACCTAGTTTGCATACAGGGTTTAGCAGATAGAAGTCAAAACCTAGTTTGCATACAGGGTTTAGCAGATAGTAGTCAAAACCTAGTTTGCATACAGAGTTTACCAGATAAAAGTCAAAACCTAGTTTGCATACAGGGTTTAGCACAGCGATCCTCAAAGTCCGGACTCCGGTCCGCATCCGGACCCAGACGCCGTCCTATCCGGACCGAGCCCTATAACCTACAAATCATTGAATAGTTACATTTTCACGGAGAATTTCTATTTTAACCGGCACATGCTTTTCTAGCCTTTACGGTACTGGTTTATCTGTCAGGAAGCTCACAGACCAATGCATGAGCTGTAAATCATCACACGTGATGCTACTCAGCCAATCAACAAGCGAATCGATTCTGCCTGCTGCTGCTGCGGGAGAGTTGACACACGGACGGACGGAGGAGAGGCGAGACTCGGAGAAATGCGAGAGATAGAAGTAATTTCACATCGCGTGCTCAAAAGAAACGAGTAGACCGCGAAAACAAAGCTTAAGTTTTAATCCAGAGCACTGAGAGCAGGCAGACTCATGTTCATTCATTGGTCTCATGAGCAGTTCAAAACCAGTATGTCTCGTGAAGTGTGATGCGATCCTGACCAGCTGTCTATGGAAGCGCCACATGAGCAAACACACACACACTCAAATCCAGACTGAGGGCACAAACACATTCACTGCCCAACGGCATGCGAAGTTTGCATTGCGAGCGACCAATAGATAGATAGAAAGACAGACAGACAAACAGACAGACAGACAGAGTGGGAGCTCACTTCTATCAAGAGAAAAGGAGGTTTGTTGGCTGAGAG
The DNA here is from genome assembly GCF_964638095.1 of Poromitra crassiceps. NCBI lineage: Eukaryota > Metazoa > Chordata > Actinopteri > Beryciformes > Melamphaidae > Poromitra > Poromitra crassiceps. The sequence goes on from NC_139624.1 coordinate 48,148,452, forward strand.
CCTGACTGATAAAATGTGAAGAGTTAAGAAAAGGAAGAGAAGGGGGAGCTTATTTTTCTAAAATTAAAGCACTTTATTTTAAGATACACATTTTTCCAAAGCACTCTGTTGTGTTATTTCTAAATGCAGCCATTATTTTACTTGAAATGAGAAAAGAACATGTATGTATTATTAGTGTAGGCTAGTTATTTATAATTAATCCAGTTAAATCTGAAAACTGTAAATAAACATTGTTGATGTTTATTTTGATTCAACAGTCAGTCATTGACTACATACAGACATTGTACCATTAGGCTACTGCAATCATTGAAGTAGCCTAAGTTCAATGGCACTGAATCATAACGCAAGCTCAATGTTCCGGACCTTCGCTTGAGGAAATTTTCTCTATCTGGACCTCTTTGAATTTTAATTGAGTGCCCCTGAGCCCTGTACTACGAAACTAGTTTAACAGATCTGCGATAAGTCCCTTTGATCTGGTTTGACTGAACAGGATCAAAGCTATCTAGTTAACTGATACTACGACGCTGGTTTTTTACTAGGTAAGTGGACCTGGGATCTGCCTGTGCACGCGCACGTTTTTCGCTCGTGCACAGGCGCGCGTCCACGCGAAAGAGGTGCACTAGCCAATCACATTATGAACAGCTGAGTTTATCCACGCCCACACCCATTTCCACACCCATTTCCTCGTTCAATGAAGCGCAGTGCATGATCAGAGTTTTAGCGGATATTTAATGTATCCGCGATTTAATGTCAGAATGAAAATCCGCGTTGGATAGTCTGCTGAAGGGCTGTCTAAAGCAGCAGCTTGTATTCACATCAGTCATTTGATTTACTTTGATCAGCGATTTCTGTCTCCTACAGCTTTGTGCGAGTGTAAATGTACATTAAATGTGTAATCTCAGTCTATAAATTTCCACAATCTGTAAGCCTATTTAGACCATAGATTTAGAAAGCATGCTCAATGAATAATGATCTCTATCACTCATTATGTGTGTGTGGTTGCACTGATCGAATAATTCATATATAGGCTATAATAATGATATCCTAATATAAAAGAGAAAACTGCTGGACTGAATTGAGACGATGCGGGCATACTTTTCATTGATAAAAACTAGCCTATTTTTGCTCATATATTGGCATACAGCCTACAGGACACAGTTCCAGCTGAAACATGCAAGAAGCCTGCATATTTAGTATTGGGGCTATCCCATATTTATCCCATCTATATTATATGTATAGGCTTTTCTGGCATGTAGGAGAATATCACCCTCACTCCATTTGAGGCTCCGTTTAGCCTATGATATGCGCTGCGGTGATTAATAGTGATCATATTTCTCCACGCATAGTTGAGCTGTTAAGACATAAAGTGGTAAGTAGGCTTAATTTAATTATGTAGCCTACAGAGCCACAAATGTTTTTCTTGTTATATTCTCAGTTGACTGCAATCTATTTTTCATATGGCGATCTTATATGAACGGTGAGTGACTCCAGAGAGCCGATTATATGGGTCTGTCATGGATTTTGATCTTATCCTCTGAAGCTAACCTGGTCGCGACCAGGTTAGCTTTGCAGCGTCAGTTGCCATGGTGATTGAAAGTTAACTTGCTTTGTAGTACGGCTAAACCAGGTTTAAACTCAAACTTACTCGGATAAGGCATTAAACTAGCTTCGTAGTACAGGCTACTGGTTTAGCAGATAGAAGTAAAAACCTAGTTTGCATACAGGGTTTAGCAGATAGAAGTCAAAACCTAGTTTGCATACAGGGTTTAGCAGATAGAAGTCAAAACCTAGTTTGCATACAGGGTTTAGCAGATAGTAGACTCAGCCCTCAGTCTTAATCCGTTTCACTCCTGTAAGACTGAGAATATTACTATTTAAATCTTTGCATAACGTTAGGTGGCGCTGTTGGAAGCCTTGCATCGGAAAACCAATCATGAGTGTTGCTGCTTTCTGGGGGCAGTTCTCATGCAGAACCGGTGTCTCGCAAAACATCGTCGCATTTGCGGATAAACATATTAATCACTCAGAAACAAACATAACCTGTTAATAGGACGTGTTTCATCCGGCCCCGGCGGCTAGAGGTCTTTCCCCCAGCGATAAACCCGAGTCCCGAGGCTAACGTTACAGAGCCTGCTGATGACTCACAGTATCAAGCGGACCACTTCCGGGTAGGAAAAATGATTGTAAAATAAACCACAGCTATAAATTTTGTTTGGAGCATATCAGCTTCATGCTCTGTGTTAGGACTATGATAAATGCCATTGCCGCTACCAAATAAAATTCTAATAATAAATGTAGGCGTGTCTGCTGCCGGCGGTTCTCGCCGGGCTCGAAGAGACAGTTTCTGACAGTGAAATTCCCAGACGTTTGGTGGCGCAGCTCACCAAACGTCTGGGAGCCGAGACTAAGCAGATAGAAGTCAAAACCTAGTTTGCATACAGGGTTTAGCAGATAGAAGTCAAAACCTAGTTTGCATACAGGGTTTAGCAGATAGAAGTCAAAACCTAGTTTGCATACAGGGTTTACCAGATATAAGTAAAAACCTAGTTTGCATACAGGGTTTACCATATAGAAGTCAAAACATACAGGGTTTAGCAGATAGAAGTCAAAACATACAAGGTTTAGCAGATAGAAGTAAAAACATACAGGGTTTAGTAGATAGAAGTCAAAACCTAGTTTGCATACAGGGTTTAGCAGATATAAGTAAAAACCTAGTTTGCATACAGGGTTTACCATATAGAAGTCAAAACATACAAGGTTTAGCAGATAGAAGTAAAAACATACAAGGTTTAGCAGATAGAAGTCAAAACATACAAGGTTTAGCAGATAGAAGTCAAAACATACAAGGTTTAGCAGATAGAAGTACAAACATACAGGGTTTAGCAGATGGAAGTAAAAACATACAGGGTTTAGCAGATAGAAGTAAAAACATACAGGGTTTAGCAGATAGAAGTCAAAACATACAGGGTTTAGCAGATAGAAGTCAAAACAGGTACTAAACACGCAATAGCAACATAACAAAACAAAATCAATGCACATAGAAAATCTTAACATTTGACAGGAAGAGAGAGAAGGTCAATAGCTCAATATCATTGAATAATGTTATTCACCAGTGCAAATACAGTACAAGGCTCATCACAGACACGACAGCTATTTTATCTAGAGGGTCTTACCCGAGAGGTTCTTTCTTAGTGAAGGTCAGATTGCGGTTGGGTCTGGCTTGGTTGATGGGTATCGTCTTGCCCTGCAGGAAACAGGATGTGAAGTGAGAATGTGCCTCTAGCACTATCATCAGTGACACATTCTGCAAAGTGGACATGGTGTACAGGAATCTACCTGGATCTTGTCGCACCAGCCAGCGAAGTAGGTTAGGTTTATGGTTATGGTTAGGGGGAATCTACCTGGATCTTGTCGCACCAGCCGGCAAAGTAGGTTAGGGTTATGGTTGTGGTTAGGGGGAATCTACCTGGATCTTGTCGCACCAGCCGGCGAAGTAGGTTAGGGTTATGGTTAAGGTTAGGGGGAATCTACCTGGATCTTGTCACACCAGCCAGCGAAGTAGGTTAGGGTTATGGTTAAGGTTAGGGGGAATCTACCTGGATCTTGTCGCACCAGCCGACGAAGTAGGTTAGGGTTAGGGTTAGGGGGAATCTACCTAGATCTTGTCGCACCAGCCAGCGAAGTAGGTTAGGGTTATGGTTATGGTTAGGGGGAATCTACCTGGATCTTGTCGCACCAGCCAGCGAAGTAGGTTAGGTTAGGGTTATGGTTAGGGGGAATCTACCTGGATCTTGTCGCACCAACTGGCGAAGTAGGTTAGGGTTAGGGGGAATCTACCTAGATCTTGTCGCACCAGCTGGCAAAGTAGGTTAGGGTTATGGTTAGGGGGAATCTACCTAGATCTTGTCGCACCAGCTGGTGAAGTAGGTTAGGGTTATGGTTATGGTTAGGGGGAATCTACTTGGATCTTGTCGCACCAGCTGGTGAAGTAGGTTAGGGTTATGGTTATGGTTAGGGAGAATCTACTTGGATCTTGTCGCACCAGCCAGCGAAGTAGGTTAGGGTTATGGTTATGGTTAGGGGGAATCTACCTAGATCTTGTCGCACCAGCTGGCGAAGTAGGTTAGGGTTATGGTTATGGTTAGGGGGAATCTACTTGGATCTTGTCGCACCAGCTGGCGAAGTAGGTTAGGGTTATGGTTAAGGTTAGGGGGAATCTACTTGGATCTTGTCGCACCAGCCAGCGAAGTAGGTTAGGGTTATGGTTAAGGTTAGGGGGAATCTACTTGGATCTTGTCGCACCAGCCAGCGAAGTAGGTTAGGGTTATGGTTAGGGTTAGGGGGAATCTACCTGGATCTTGTCGCACCAGCCGACAAAGTAGGTTAGGGGGAATCTACCTGGATCTTGTCGCACCAGCCGGCGAAGTAGCGGAAAGTCTGGATAGACATGCCTACGTGGGTCTTGAGGGCCAGCGTGTACACGGCTCCCGAGTCGATGGACTCAATGGTGGCCAACTCCTCCTGGTGCTCCTCCATCAGGTCTGCAAGCCTGCAGGATGGAGAGCAGAGCTCAACAAGAAGTCTTCTTTCAAAAAATATTAGCATCATTATTATGCGGAGGACAAAACTTCAGCCCAGATTCACTAAAGAATATCACGCAATTCACTAACTGTGCTAAGTGAGTGGAAAGCATTCCTATTGCGCTGGACAAACAAGAAAGTCTCTTTGTACCCATCATGTATATGTAAATTATATGTAAATCTCATTATTTCGCAAATCGCACCCGATTCACTAACACTTCTCAACATCAATATGGAATAAAAAAACTTTACACAGTTTGTTTATTCAGAATTACTGTTATTATTGCTGCAAGATACTAGCTTTGGCATCAGTGAGTCAGGATGCAAAGGAGAAGTGTTTCCTCCTTGAATCAGACCAGAGAACACTGTCATTCAACACAGGCTTTAAGGTGAAGGGTGCAGCCTCGGTGGATTCGCCTGACAGCTGAAGCACATCATTTGTGCTTGTAACTGGTGATGAAGGAGAATATTTGCTTGTGCAGTTCCCTTTTCGACAGCTTGTTTTGCATAAATATTGCAATAACTTGCTGAAAAGCAAATGAGGTGCAAGAACGAAACAGATTACCCACACTAAGCAATCTTAGTGAATTTGAACCTCAATGTTTTCCCTGAGTATGTAACTAAAGCCGACTGCAGACCTCTAGGTGGTGCTACAGGCACAGTGCTCACTTGTAAAGCAGACTTCCTCTGTCTCTGGGGTTCATCTTGCCCCAGGGGCCGTTATCAAAAGCTTCTTTGGCAGCTGCCACTGCCCGGTCCACATCACCCACTGAGGAATAGGCCACCTTACAGATCACCTGGGGGAAGGAAGTGACAGTTAGCAGCTTGTCTAGACTCCACTGTTTGATGGAAAACAACAGCCCTGTTCAGAACCGGGCCCTATTACAGAAATAGTGGACTATATAGTGTGTTGACCATTTTGTACTAGTGTCCGAATTCTCAATTGTTACTTTGATTCACTATATAGTCCACTATAGAATACCCACAATGCACTGCAAATTCTAGTGTCTGAAACTGGTTTGATCGTTCCCCATATAGTTCACTATAAACCATACATGGGCAACATACGGCCCGCGGGCCGTATGCGGCCCGCGGGCGTTCCCTGTGTGGCCCGCGATGGAATTGCAAAAAAAAAAAAAAAAATTGTGCACTTGAACGCAACATGCAATATACCCGCTGAATAAGTGTCCAAATGTTCATGTCATTCTGGGCAATACTCTTCTGTTATAGCATTTCAGTCTGGAATATGAAATATCTTTCAATAATATTTATGACTAAAAGGCTAAAAGTAATCTCATGTGTAAGAAATGACTGTTCTCCATTGAAGTAGAAATTTAAATAATTAACTTGTTGGTTTTGGATTTATTTAGCTTCAAGAGTGCCTTTTTGTTCTTGTGTGACCCTCAACACAGGCTTTGAGAATCCCGGGCCACTTACTGATACTTATGCTTAAATTAACCCACTCATATTCTGGTTTATTTCAAGAAAAACATTTCGGCTAGTGGAAATTCTAATTGGCTGGTAACTTTAAAATCTAGCAGCCATATCGGCAGGTGGTGAAAAAAGTTAATTTCAAGCCCTGCAGGGAGAGCAGGTGGTGACATAGGAGTGAGTGAGGAAAAGGATCAAATATTGGTGGTTAAGACTGAATAATGACATCACAATTGTTAATTTAAAATGAGTTATTCCTCTAAAACTGGCTTCAAATGCCCCAAGTTTTTCGCGTTGGCGCCATTCAGCCCTCAGCAAAATCTGGTAGCGAGGAAATTTTTTTGTGGCCCTCTCTATCATCAAAGTTGCCCATCCATGGGTTACGGCATGACAATATTTGTTCGGCCCCCGGCAACAATCTGGGTTTCTCATGTGGCCCCCCATGAAAAATAGTTGCCCACCCCTGCTATAAACACTACATGGAGAATTATGAGTGAGTGAATGAGTGAACCATTCCGAACACGGCTAATGTAATATTATGTGCCAGACAATCCATTTTATAACAAACTATGCAATGTGCCACTGCTAGTGTGTTCTCCAAGTCATTCATGTGTGTTTATGTCTATCGAGGGGTATTTGCATGTGTGTGTGTGTGTGTGTGTGTGTGCATGTCTGTGTGTGTGTCTGTGAGCTCACCGATCCGTCAGCAGGGTTGATGGTATCGGCGGCCTTGCCATTTTCCGCATCCTCAAACTTGCCGTCAATAAAACACTGGTATGGCATTTTCACAGTCATGTTGTTCACTTCTTTGGTCGCCTGTGAGCAAAACCATATTCACCACACAGCAATCACACATCAAGCACAAAGAGCTACAACATAGCTACAGTATATGACATGTATCAGTGACCTCAACAATCTCAGATCTGGAAGATCCGTAGATAATTCCTACAGCATGTAAATTGATTTATAGGTGATAAAAGAAACACAAAACACAAAATGTCAATTGGATGAGATAATACCACTGATTTCCAATTACTGTAGTTGATTCAGGAATGTTCCAGAAACAATCATGTTCCGATGTCAATATCTTGAAACAAGGCAGCTCACTCCACTAGTGTCAAGGAAATGACGCTTCATCCATGAAAATTCTTGAAGCACCTTCATTTGCATTGGAGGGAGGTGGAACTACCGTAAATTCCGGACTATAAGCCGCACCTTTTTTCCCGTTTTTTGGCCTTTTTTGGCCCCTGCGGCTTATATAACGGTGCGGCTTATCTATGGATTTTTTCCAAAAAAAAAAAAAAAAATCTCTCTTTTTTAGCACTCTTTCTAACTATAAATCCACTTCTGTTTTAATTTCCTCTCTTGCCCTCTTTTCACCACACTGTATGACACTGTGTGCACTGTAAAAAACAACACAGGTGGTGTTGTGTTATGTTGTTTTGTTGAAATGTTAATAAATGGGAGCTTCCTCAAACAGCCATCTCTTTCCCGACAATCCCCTCTGTGCATGAACCCTTACATATGGTAATTAAACATTAAAACACAATAAAAAAAAAAAAAAAAAAAAAAATACCATTAAAACACCCGCGGCTTATAGTCCGGTGCGGCTTATATAAGAAAAAAATAGTCAACTTTGCAGGTGCGGCTTATACACCGGTGCGGCTTATAGTCCGGAATTTATGGTACATCTCACCCCAGTGGCAGACCTTTTCACTTGTTTGAAGAAACATCAGCAGTGTACTGAGATGGCAGAAGTTCCTGCTCATACTCACGTAGTCTATGACCAGCTCCTCCTCTTGGTCTTCTCCCCTCAGCCTGCGGACGAACATCTGGATGAAGTCCTGGAAGGTGGTGGCCATGTAGACATCCTCAGTCTGGAGCTGAACACCGCCACACTTCTGCTTCACCTCCTCCACCAGCCTGGGGACATGCACACGCATGCACGCATGTCACCAACTGTTAGAGTACCATTCACAAGCTACTTTTGTACCTTTGGGCTACTGTCGTCCCTACTGGCACATCACAGTAATGCAGGGTCATTTGTAATCCACTCAGCAATTATCAAACTCTTAATAAGGAATCATGAAACAAATTAAATTTGAGATTTGAACACCCGAGGGTCAATCAAACGGATTTTGACCACTTGGATAATCTCCAATTGGGTCCGGCAAGTTTTGGTCCACCCCTTCACCTTCCACTCTGCGCTGTGTTCCCTCTTGTAAAATCCCCCTAGAATTTCCAACACCAACAACAAAGCTATCCCTCTCGCTAGCCGCAGAACACTAGCAAGTTTTCCAGGGAAATTAGTTGTTTTTAATTATTTTGTCTGTAAAACCGTCAGTGGAGACAAACTTCTAATTCCTTAGTTGCCGATTTCTCTGCACACTAACATCAATACGGGACACGGCTCTTCTCAGGCACAAATGCTAGTTCCAAACAGTCCCCCTGCACACCCCCTGCCCCTGTGTGACAATTACAATAATGACTGGGTTCTGCCAGACCATTCTTCTGCACTGGTACAGCCAAAATGACGTGTAGAGAATGTTCTGGCTATGTGAGACTAATGAAGCACAGCAGGGACCGAGGTAGGGCACGCGGGTCCGTAGTGGGAGCGGTTCGGTTGAAGCCGGTTGCTGCGCTGGCCTCCTCCCTCACCTGACCACATCCATGGAGGCTGCTCCGGACTTGAAGAAGTCTGTGGTGTCTTCAATCACCGGAACGTTGCTAAGGATCCCCTTCCAGATCATCTGTAGGCAAGACAACATTCACAATGAGCAACGATATTCAACAACTATATAATGAGATGAATTGTGACGTGAAAAGTGAATTTTAGATTATTATTTTTTATATATATAACATGTATAGTCTTGGCCTCTCCTATGCCCATGTGGGTTCATGAAGAGTTGAACACCAATTTAGCCAGAAAAGAGTGTGAATCCGGTGCTGAACATGCATTTTAAGGGCAGAACAGTAGTGATATACAGTATCACATCCGTCACTTGCCTTGATCTCCTCTGCCATCTTCTTCTCATCGTCAGTCAGCTCCACACTGGAGCTTTCTCCTGAGGAAAAGTACTTGGAGGCAGGGATCATCTTCCCATCTTCAAACTGCAGGTTCTTCACCAGCAGCTGTGGAGGGAAGACGGGATGGAAGGAGAGGAGGGAGAGGGGGCAGCAGATTATTTGAATTAGGTTCCGACTGAGTTTGAATGAGCGAGTGGCCATTAAACCTTCCTGGAGGGCAGTTAGGCCAAAGCATTGCCACATTCCACCTGCTCTACTTTTGTTTGTTTTGACTGTTTGCTTTGTAGTAGAGCAAACTGGAGCACTCACGGCGTTTCCGTCAGATCCATACAGGACCAGTCCGTTCTTGGTGACCAGGCCGGGTTGGGATGCCCCCTCGATGTCCAGGGGCTGACCGGCTGGCACCTGCCCCAACATGGATGAGCCGTACAGGGTCACTGTCTGCCGGCAGAGGAAAAGTTAGGACAGGGGTGTGTGTGCACATGTGTGTGTGTGTGTAGATGTACTGTATGTGTGAGAGTGTGTGGACTAGGGTTATACTGTTATACTGTATCAGTTTGCTGATAATGTGGTTTTGGCCTTTTATTAAATATCAGAAATCGACCAGTCTGTGTCATTCACTTTTGATATGATCCTTCTTGACCACAACTACAGTCATTAAAATGTGCAATGAAATTTCTTTTCTTCACACATTTTTATTATTTAATCGTTCAATAATTTAAGTATTTTTAATTAATTAATTAATTAATTAGTCTGCATTTCAATGGAGAGTTTTTCAATAATTTAATTATTTTTTAATTAATTAACTAGTCTGCATTTCAATGGAGAGTTTTTGGGTCCCACGTTGAGGCTTTTCCACCTTGACAAGAATACAATAATGGGAAAAACACTGAATACTTCAAATTTTGCTGGGCATTAAAAAGGTAAAATTAAAAGATACTAAATATCAGCACAAAATATGTGCTATCAGCAGCTCCAGCACAAAAATATCAGTATTGTATCATCCTTCAAAACCCCATAATCAGTCTAACCCTGGAGTAGACTACGTCTACGTGTTATTTGCTTGTGTGTTCCAGGAGATGTACCTGGCCATCAATGACAGTCCAGGCACCGGGGACTTTGTCATGGCCACGGATCCAGTTGTGGATAGCTTCGGCTGGTTGGGCCAGGTCCACCTGAGCGACAGAGAGACCACGCACACACACACCACACGCACACAAAACGCTGACCAGTCAAATTCATCTTTCTTTTCACAGGGGCCATTCCAAGTTTCCAAGAATGAGAGGGAAACCCAACAGCTGGCTGCCTGTAGTTGTGCAACACGGGGATGAGTGGTGCAGGAAAATAACCCTCTGGACTAAGAATAGCACATTTTGAAATGTTGCCAGCAGCGTGGCTTCAAGCGACAAATCACAAAGCAGCAGCCGGCTACGATCAGCCCCACCCCCCTAACATAAACACACCCCGTACCCACCCATTCACTCCCTCATCATATTTTTGGCCCTGAGCTACATGTTCGGTAAACAGGAATTTTCCATGCTGTTAAATGAAAGCAAGTGTTGTTGCACTAAACGGCCCCATGTGAAGTTCTACCCAACTGCTTGCTTACTGCAGCAGAATGGTGGTAGTAAATGTATTTTCCCACATATATATAAATAAATCTATAAATAATAGGAATGACTGCTGATATGTTGATGTATGTAAATTATGATCCATATAAGCCTGTCCTGTGTTTTTTTTTTTTTTTTTTGGTAGATGTGGGTCCTGGGCTAAGGTGACCAGATTTCTGAAATGAAAATCGGGGACATTTCCAGTTCGGCAGTCAATATATCATTAATATCCATTTATTGTCTTTACCAACATGTATACAGTTAAGAGTAACAGGAAACTTGTCTCAATACTGCACTCAAGTATTCAATCCATGAAGAAACACACAACAAATAAGGTTAGACTAAAATGGGAAAAAGAGGCTGGAATTGTAATCTCAGAGGAGGACTGGATGAATATGTGCAACGTACAATCTACCTCCACCAGCTCGGATTTTTGGAGAGGATTTTGTTGGCGGAATTTGATGAGGTATTTTATAACTCCTAAGTTAAAAGGTTTACAGATGGGTGAATTGGGAAGGAGTCTATGTTGGAGGAAGTGCGGAGAACAACTGGCAGACCACTTCCATATATTCTGGAGTTGCCCTTCCATCCAGACATACTGGCAGGAGGTATCACAAGCAATAAAGGATATATTTGGTAAAGAAACTGATTGCTCTTTCCCTACAATCTACTTTGGTAACATTGCAACCGATTTGATATCACAGGACAGATATCTCCTAAAAATACTGCTGGCAGCCAGCAAAAAAGCTTTAACAAGAAAGTGGCTGCAGTCCGATCCTCCAACAAAGACTGACTGGACAGAAATAGTGACCAACATACAGAGCATGGAGAGAATTACCTTTTCTTTGAACTTACAGCTTGACAAGTATTCCAAGTACTGGGAGAAATGGATTGTGTTTACATGTACGAACTGAGTTGAATCCCCCACTAGTAAGTCGATGTATGTAAAGGTGACCAACTGTCTGTTTTGTTTTGTTTTTGTTTTGTTTTCCAGTATGTTCTACTTGTGCTTTGTTTCATGAAAACGTACAAAAATAAAGTATAAAAAAAAAAAAAAATCCATTTATTGTCTATGAAATAAAAAAGGGGGATAATTCCGGTTTCATGTATTTTGACCATGGTAACGGTTGTAACGACTGTAATAAACTATGGTGCAGGTCGACCAATATCCCTCCAAAATACCACATTAAGACACCAAGACCTTGAGGAACACCATTAGAAAAAATCATGCTGTGATTTGGTATCAAAAACAGGTCACCAAAAACGGGGACTGTAATGCAAGGAAGCTGTCCATCACCTACTGTACCTACCTAAGTAGGTACCTGCTTAATTAGGTACCTCGTTTGAATGTAGGTGACTGAAAAATAAGTTGTTTCAGACTGAGGGCTTTCAGGTAATCTAACACACCCTCTGGCGGCCATATTTGAGGTCTTCAGTTTTCAGCTCTTGGACAAAACATTGACAATGTTTAGAAATAGTACAGAATAGACATGGTTCATTTGTGTATCTGGTTAGCTAATCCTGTGTTTGAATTGACACACCTGATTAGCACACTAGCTAACAGTGTTAGTAGTGCCTAATCGTCTCATGTTAACATTAACATCCGTTGCTTTGCTAAATTAGACTGCTGCCTAGTTGGGGAGCCAAAAACACAAATGTTTATGTTCACTGAGCTGACACTTTGAAGCTACAACTTTCAGTTAATTGGGACAGAGAATAGGACCAAAGGGGCATGACAGTTTATTGTGTCCCAGTCACTGAAATTTGGAAACAAATCTACCCTATCAGACTTTTCAATTTTACTTAAACATTATTGAGTGTACGTTCGCACCACAACAACCTTCTAAATATTTTTCTTATTTTTTCTTCAGTCGTTATATACATCATATCTCGCTCTAGACCAGTGGTTCTCAACTGGTGGGTCGGGACCCAAAAGTGGGTCACGGGACAGTTTTGAGTGGGTCGCGGATGTGTGCATGATTTTTTTTTGTCTATTCCTTGAGGATGCTGGCATCCATGGCCCTCTGAAACTAGAAGGCCTAAGGCATTGGTACCAAACATGTCATGCTAGCTGCGAGCATCACCAGTTTAAAAAGCATATAGGCCTAAAAAAAATACGAAATTTGGATCACAACGTAATGACTAAAGAAAAATGTGGGGCATGAGGTTAGACCAGTTGAGAACCACTGCTCTAGACTGTCTGTATTGTTTGTTTGTTTGTTTGTTTGTTTGTTTGTTTGTGCGTGTGTGTGTGTGTGTGTGTGTGTGTGTGTGTGTGTGTGTGTAAGAATACAGAAATCTCACCTTGGAGTTGGATTTCTTCTGAATGCCTTCGTAGGTCGCTCCTTCCTCTGACTGGGGAATACGAGGGGCTTTTCCATCAGCTATGAGCTGTACCGACTCCACCTGGCCACACGGGACACACCCATCCCAGGTCAGTGTGAGCAAGAAAGTCTCTCTCAACACTTTCCTTTCATGTCGCACACCTGGAGAATTTTGTTATGTCATGGACACACAGTCAAGTCATATTTTGTCACACAATGTGATTGGGTAGTCACATTGCATCACACCTACATCACTATGGAGATTGTAGTTTTCTCTGAACTGAACGTCCTTATTATTATTATTATATTGGTCTGTAACTGTTTTTGTCCTTGTTGAATTAGTCTCATTATTTTAGCTTAGCTCGTAGCAAATATGGAGGGGTATAAATGAAACACTTGCAGTATTGCCAGTGCCACCTGTAGGATTCTTCAATGAAAGACTACAAGGATGTGTAGACTGCATTAATGTCATGGAAAGAGATTGCTGATACCCTGAACATCGGCATGTTGGACTGCAAATGTAGGTGGAAAAATCTACAGGACAGGTAGGCTACGTTTACTATCCTTGCTATCTTTATTGGTCAGATGTTACAGGAGGCTATAACCTTTCACCCAAGCATAAATTACAAATGTCGTCTTTATTTCCTGTTGTGCGAGACTTATCAAAGTGTCATAAATCATAAATCAACCTTAGGCTGCTAATACACTGCTGATGACAGCCCAATTTCTCTTAGGGGCCTAAGAAGGAAAGAAACTTAGTAAATGAGGCAGAAGCAGTCCATCTGTCCATCTCTCTCTCTAAGCGTAAGTGGCACATCACGGAGGAGACGCAGGTGGTTACCATGGCCTTGATGCCCTCTGGGAACAGGAAGCGGTTGTAGAGTGTGTCAACCGTGTCGTTGGGCTCAACGTCACAGACCCTCTGCAGCAAGACGGGCCCGGTGTCCAGACCGTCATCAGCCCAGAACACTGAGAAGCCCGCTTTCTTGTCTCCATCGATCAGGGTCCTGATGACGCACGCACAAACACACACAGACACAGACACACACACGTCAGACACACAGTCTTAAACACATGGAACTGTGCCATAACACACTCAAGTACAGAGCAGGTCCAAGACCAAGCAGAGCAGAGTCAGATATGGAGATGATAAAAGGTGATTGTACCTGGAAAAATAACACTGTGGCCAACTGTTGATAAGTACCGTAAATTCCGGACTATAAGCCGCGGCTTTTTCCCCGTTTTTTGGCCCTGCGGCTTATATAACGGTGCGGCTTATCTATGGATTTTTTCAGAAAAAAAAAAAAATAATACAAATAAAATCTCTCTTTTTTAGCACTCTTTCTAACTATAAATACACTTCTGTTTTAATTTCCTCTCTTGCCCTCTTTTCACCACACCGCGGACACTGTGTGCACTGTAAAAATAAACAAAGGTGGTGTTGTGTTATGTTGTTTTGTTGAAATGTTACGGTAATACGGTAAATGGGAGCTTCCTCAAACAGCCAACAATCCCCTCTGTGCGTGAACCCTTACATATGGTAATTACGGTAAGCAAACGGCCACTCGGTGACCTCCAAAATCGATGGATTTTACAGGTTACACAGCTTCATCAGCACATTTTATGTGCATTGCTTTGCTGCTTGTTTTTTCGATTATTTTTTTGTAAAGCACCTTGAATTGCCTTTGTGTATGAAAGACTTGACATCATTGGCGGAAATCAACCGGTTACTCCTACCGGTTCAAAGTTCATCAGCAGCCGGAATCACAACAAGACGAGCAGTCTCTCACTTACCATGGGGAAGGTACGCAGAAATTCACACGACGCAGCTTTCAAGTTGAAAGCAGTCAATCTCGCATTAAAAGAGGGAAACAGAGCAGCAGCGCGTACCCTGAGCATCAATGAGTCAATGGTGAGGCGTTGGAAGGCGCAGCAGGAGGAACTGTCTCAGTGCAAGAAGACCAAAAAGTCCTTCAGAGGTCATAAAAGCAGATGGCCCGAACTTGAAGATTCCCTTGAAGACTGGGTGTTGACCCAGAGAGCAGACGGCCGAGGCGTTTCCACGGTGCAGATCCGACTGAAGGCCAAAACAGTCGCCACCGAAATGAAAATTGAACATTTCAGAGGTGGGCCATCTTGGTGCTTCCGATTCATGAGACGAAAGGGACTGTCCGTCAGGGCGAGGACGACTGTGTGCCAGCAACTCCCTCCCGACTACCAGGAGAAAATCACAAACTTCGGCGAATTCACACAAAGGAAGATCAAGGAATATTCCATCGAACCGGAGCAGATCATAAATATGGATGAAGTGCCTTTGACGTTCGACCTGCCACTCACTCGGACTGTTAACAAGAAAGGTGAATCGTCGATCACATTGAGAACCACTGGGCACGAGAGAACGAATTTCACTTGTGTTCTCGGCTGCACAGCATCTGGAGTAAAGCTGCCGCCAATGGTGATTTTTAAGCGGATTACGATGCCGAAAGAGAAAATTCCCAGTGGGATATGCCTCAGAGTCAACAAGAAAGGGTGGATGATGGAAAGTGTCATGAAGGAGTGGCTGGCTGAGTGCTACGTCAAGCGCCCTGGAGGATTCTTTCGGCAAAAAAAAGCTCTGCTCGTTCTCGACAGCATGAGGGCTCATATAACAGATTCCGTGAAAGCAGCCATCAAGACCACAAACTCCATTCCAGCTGTGATTCCTGGGGGCACAACGAAGCATCTGCAGCCACTTGACATCAGTGTCAATCGTGCGTTCAAAGTGGCACTACGCGTTGAGTGGGAGGCGTGGATGACGAGCGGCGATAAATCATTCACCAAAACTGGTCGCATGCGAAAAGCAACTTTCGCTCAAGTTTGCCAGTGGATCCTGACAGCGTGGAGGAGTGTGAAAACATCCACGATCACCAACGGGTTCCGAAAGGCTGGACTGCTGCGTGATGATGACGCCGGCACAGCTGAGGGCCTTCAGAGGCTGTTCGATTCCGACACCGACAGTGACGAAGAGGAGTTCCTTGGTTTTGAGAGTGACAACGAAGGAGAGAGGAGAGTGGTTGACGAAGCCACCCTGAACCTGTTCGTTTCCGACACTGAAGTTGAGGACTTTGCTGGTTTCAGTACGGAGGAAGAAGATGAAGACGAGGATTAGTGACTTGACTTTGACTCTGTTTACAGCCGTTTGCTGCACCTTCACCTAAAAGATGAAGACAAGGATTACGGTACCTGGTTTCATTGTTGACAGCACCTTATCCTTTTGAGGATTGTTATATTATTGTTTTCCAGTTAATTTGTTTACTGCACCTTACCTTAACCTTTTGAGAATTGTTTTATTGTTTACAGCACATTATCCTTTTGAGGATTGTTTTATTGTTTACAGCACATTATCCTTTTGAGGATTGTTTTATTATTATTATTATTGTTTTATTTTTTATATTTATTTTGTTGAAATGTTAATAAATGGGAGCTTCTTATAGCCTACCGTAATGCTTGTTTTGTTGAAATGTTAATAAATGGGAGCTTCCCCAAACAGCCATCTCTTTCCCGACATTCCTCTCTGTGCACGAACCCTTACATATGGTAATTAAACATCAAAACACCCACGGCTTATAGTCCGGTGCGGCTTATATATGTAAAAAACAGTCAATTTTGCTGCTGCGGCTTATATACCGGTGCGCCTTATAGTCCGGAATTTACGGTATTAATTAATACGTTAATATGAAGTTAATAAGTAAGTGTGGAATAAACAAGCTGTCTGGCTCCCCATCAGGCAGTGAAGGTCCAGTGGAATGAGAAGTACATTGATCAACGTCATGGTATACTTCATCATAGGAGCTGTTCATGTTAATTTATCCAAATTATGAAAAACTCTTAAACTGTCACCAATGTGGAAATGGGAAGCCTTTTGAAAAACTCAATCAACCAGATTTTGAATTCCAATCTACTTCCTGGTGTAAATTATGTCATGAATTATTGGTCGACAAGTATCCATAGTTCATCAGGTGCCGAGTTGTCTGTCAGAGGCAGACAATACTTGCCAGTGCCTGGATGTTAAAAAAAAGATAACTGGCATGCAACCATCTAACCAAAAATTGACAAAAAAAGATGCTCAATTTGGTTAGAAATCAACTTCAACCTTTTCCTGACCAAGTTTAAATCATTGCACGGGATCTTAAAAAAACACTCAAACAGAAACATGTACAGGTCCTTCCTGTGGCATTCCTGAGAGGCGAACTGAATGATTTTGTTCTGAAAGTGCATGAAAGTTTTTTGTTTTGTTTTTGTATTTGCTCTATTCAAATATTGCCATTTAGGAGGTGATATTGATGTCGCCACTCCAAACAGGTGGGGTTTGGCTTATTCCACAGGTCATTGACCTGCATGTATTGTACTGTAATAGCAAAGTGCACTACAGGACTGTCCCGTGCCCCTGGCCTGAACCCTGACCGGTCCCAACTACAGGACTGTCCCCTGCCTCTGGCCTGAACCCTGACTCGTCCCGACTACAGGACTGTCCCCTGCCCCTGGCCTGAACCCTGACTCGTCCCGACTACAGGACTGTCCCCTGCCCTGAACCCTGACTCGTCCCGACTACAGGACTCACCCTGACTCATCCAATTGAACAGCAACATCATTTGAAAAACAGCAGCAGGGGTGCAAATCTAAAGATCACCGCCTGTGGAGGCCATTTAAAAAATATGAATACAACATAAATTGCTGATTTTTTTTAAAGTTGTGCTTTAACGGTTTACAAGAAACAGAACCTATTAATTTACGTGCGCTGATAGCCGGGGCAGAGTGATAGCATGGGCTGGACAGATAGCAGACAGAGAGAGAGAGAGAGAGAGATAAGGAAGCCGGCTGGCCTGGAAGTCCAGGTCAAACAGAACTGGTTGAAACCTCCAGCCTGACCAGATAGCACCAGACCCTCCTCCGCCCGGGGCCAGGTCCTAAAGATTACATGTCCATATGCAACACTCACTGGTAGCAAGTCATTCTATTCATGAATCACAATTCGCACATGCCACACATTTCCCTGCTTTGCTCCTTCAGTTTCAAGTCTCAAATACAGCCACATGCTAGTAGTGTTGGAGTACTTGAGACCGGTCTTGGTCTCGAGACCACATTTTGATGGTCTCGGTCTCGTCTCGGACTCGCCCTCCATCGGTCTCGGTCTTGTCTCGGTCTCGGGCAAGCCGGACTCGGGATTTTATTTCAAGGCCAGCTGAGACCACAACTGCAGTGACATCATTACTTTCCTGGGTATATTTTTTTACTGTGATTGGGTGTAAAAATCCCCCCTTCAATTGCAACCAATAACCTTGCAGGTTGAAAGCTTCCAATGCTGTAGCCACTCCCCTCACATTCATGCACAAAGGAAGACAACACGGGTCAACAAGGTGGCTCGAGAGATGTCGTCCATCATAATTTAGCAGCAGTAAGGTGTTTTTATGCTTCATTCTGTTCACTGTGTTGAGCCTTTCTGATGGTCAGTGATATGGAATTAAAGTGTTTCAGATTAAAGGATTGCATTCAGTCACTGAGTATACTCTACAGCCATTTATATTTTACTGTAATTCCTAAATAATTAATTATTTCGTTGTTAGCAGAGCAATGGTGTAAAGGTTAAATGGTAAATGGTCTTAAAAATGGTCTCGCATTTGTCTGGTCTTGGTCTTGGTCTTGGTCTCGCCCACCCTCGGTCTTGGTCTTGTCTCGGTCTCGCCTCCCCTCGGTCTTGGTCTCTGGTTAGGTGATCTCGACTCCAACACTACATGCTAGACTGCCCTCTGCAGGTGTTAAAGCATAATAAAATCTCTGGCTGTTTTACATTTGGCTGGCTGCCAACATCTGCTGGCTCTCAGCAGAAAGTGACTGCTGTCTTTCTCACTACTAATAACCAGGATCTCAGTTGAGAGGCATCAGAACGGAAGAAGACATTATTGACCTATCAAATCAAACACTGCTTTGTGGATATTTCTAAGTCCTACACGAACTACCGTATGTTCAGCAAAATACTGTTATTCATTCCTGGTGACTGAAATTGCAAAAACAAGGCAACAATCTCAAATGAAGAAGTAATGTTTAACATATCCTGCTTCCAGTTTTACAATTGATTGTTAAGATTCTTTGCAAACAGTGCGTCTCTACAAGCTGTTTATGTTGTGATGTGAATCTTACTGACTACGTTTACATGGGCTGCAATATTCCGATATTAACCCGATTAAGACAATACTCTGATTAAGACACTAGCCATGTAAACAGCATGTTCTAATGACCTTAACCCGAATAAGGTTATAGTCAGAGTAAGCAATAGTCAAATCAAGACCTGGAGTATTCCGATCATCTTAATTGAATTGCATTGTAGACATGTATACACCTTAGTCACACTATTACGTCGTATCGGAGTTTTCACGGCATTTTGTGACACATACAGCAGACGATGCATGCTCTAGCTTCCAGTGAATGTTGTGCAACTTGTTTATAGAAGAAAAAAACAAAGTCACAACATTTTGTCCCTTAACAGAGTCATCTGGGGTAAACGGGAATATATGAATGGAATATTCCATAAGCAACTAATGTAAACACCACCTTAATCAAAATAGTCTTATTTAGAATAAGCTCAACAGTCAGATTAGCGCAGTTCATGTAAACATAGTCACTATTGCAACTTTTTAACAAATGTAATCCAATGTTGGCAATGAGCCAAAAGAAACAATTGTAGCAGTGAGGATGTCAACTCATTTCTCCAGGCCAGCAGACATGGCAGAAACATTTGCACACCAACAACCAAACCTCTGGCTTGTTTGTAAGCGCCTCTGTCTATGCCCCGCCCCTGAGCTCCGCGTTTGTCTAAGCCCCGCCCCTGACCCCCGCTCACCAGTTGATGGCCGAGGCTCCCCTGTGCCGGGGCAGGATGGAGGGGTGGTAGATGATGGAGCCGTGTTTGGGGTGGTCGATCACGTTCATGGGGATGAACTGGGAGCAAAAGGGCATGACGTTGAGCTCGGCGCCCACCGCCTTGTAGGCGTCCACCACCTCCGGGATCGGCTTGCCCTTGACGCGCCACCGGGGGAACTTGAACACCGGCGTCCCATCCTTCTCCGCTGCCATCGCTGATAGAGAGGGGAAATGTGTGTGTGTGTGTCCAGCAGAATGATGTATTGTTACATTTTACCATTATTTCATTTACAAACAAAGTTAACACACTTAGTGATGAAGAAGTGTGGAAGAATTACTATTTTGATCATAGTTCCACTGTGTTATCTCTATCTACAATACGGATAGTCATGGAATTCTGGACAAAACCATCTAACAACAACAACAAATATTCTCAGATTTGGGTCCAAGAGACAAAAAGCTTTAATAAATTAAATGTAATTGTGTAAATACAGTTATGATGCATATAGGTACAATATACTACAACAATTCCACTAAGAATTTAGGCAGTTACATTGATTGAGAGTACTCATTTCTCAATCCTTTAAAACTGACTTAAATTCCCCCAAAGTAATCATCAATCAGCTCAGCTTCTGTACATTGTTCCAGGAGGAAGGGCCAGCATATTTAAAGGCCTTTTTGCCTAATTCAGTTCTAGCTCTGGGGACTAGGGATGTTCATTTTGAAAATTTTCCAAAATCGATAATTGGTGAAAATTAACGATCAATTATCGATTCTCGATCATATTAATACTTAGATTTTTTTTTTTTTTTTTTTTTTTTTTACAAAATGAATGCCTATGGCAGAAAATACGAAAGACAACGTGTTCTCCTCAATGAACTCTTTATTTCAATGTGTCTCCTCTCCAACACTGCTGTCCCCGGCGCATGCCGGTGTGAATTTCCCATGTTTAAAACAGTTTTGTTGGCACAAAGGCCCGTGCCCAGCCAGAAAACTAGAGACTATATGAAGCTCCACCTCACGTTAGTCGGCTGTGCAATGGAGTGGGGCGAGGAGGAACGAATTCCACCCAAACCTAGTCAAAAAAAATATTAAAAAATATTAAAAAATCGATCCAAATGCCACAGGATCGATTCCAATCCTTAACGATCAATTATCGATTTTCGATAATTGATGAACATCCCTACTGGGGACTAACATCTGAAGAGTATTGTGAGAACGTAGGCCATATTGATTTTGTTTTTTACACATCTATATACACAGATAGGGAGGAACCAGCCTAAGGAGAGATTTGTATATAAAAAGCCAACCAATGCGAAAGTCTGCAGGCATACAGAGAAGGACACTGAGCAGTAGTGTACAGAGTACAGTGGTGCACAAGATTGCCACAGCCAGTAATAAAATGTAAAGCACAATGATATACAGTATCCAACTTATTCAGGTACTGGTCAGATGCATTCATAAAAAGGAGATCACCATAGTCCAATAAGGGTAAAAAAAAAAGTCACTGAAATCAAGTGCTTCCTTGCCTGGAGTGAGAAACAGGCTTTATTTCTAAAAAATAAACCTAATTTAAGCTTCAACTTGGAAACAAGTTTTTCAATGTGCACTTAAAAGACATGTTTTGATCAACAATAATACCTA
This sequence comes from Poromitra crassiceps, assembly GCF_964638095.1. Taxonomy (NCBI): domain Eukaryota; kingdom Metazoa; phylum Chordata; class Actinopteri; order Beryciformes; family Melamphaidae; genus Poromitra; species Poromitra crassiceps. The sequence continues at coordinate 48,169,965 of NC_139624.1, forward strand.
AGTATTTATATGTTGTGACCAATTCAATTTCAACCCCTTGAGATATTTGGCAGATTAGATGGGAGCTCTTTGCCATTAGAGAAGAGCATGACTTTAGATTTGTCTGCATTTAACACCAACTTAAGATGAGGGACAGAATAGGGGGAACACAAGGAGAGAAGGTTCTGGTGGAACCTCAGATGAGGAGTGTCACATGTGAGTCTTCATTACTTCACCATTAGAAGAGTTTTTACTCTGGCCAAACCTAGACCTACCTAGCTGTACTGTAGCAAATAGTACTGCAATACACCAGTACAGTGTATGTACTCGCTGGGCGTCAGTGATATGGGTTTTCCAGTTTTCCCAAGTTCAGTCTTGTTACACAACCTTACTGGGGCCACCTGCTACGCACATGCAACTGTACCCACACTCTGATAGGCTGCGTGCAAGACTGTAAAGGGTCAAGTCTCAGTGTGAGAGAGACAGAGGAGAGAGATGTTGGCCTAACTAGCTTCATAGACAGCAGAATAACCATGCAGTCCTACAGAATAGTACTGGGCCTTTGCTGTTTGTCTCACAGTTGGAACAAGCATGTTGTTGAAGGATGGAAATGTTAAACGTCAAGATTCAACTGCATGATCAGGCACAGAAGAGCAGATTTTGGCCTGAGAAATGCCTCCTTGCGGCGATGGGACAACAACGGAACGTTCATCAGCCAATCCGAAGTAGCCTAGTCTCTCCAAAATGGCGGCTTTGCTGTACGCTGATGTTGCAATTAGGGCTGGGTTAAAAAAAAATCGATTCTCCGATTTTTAATCGATTTTTCTTTTAATCCTCGATTATCGATTCATATGTCCAGAGATCAATTTTTTTTATTATTATTATTATTATTTTTTTTTAATAAACAGGCTAAAATATTATGCTGTGTGTGGTAGTTGAAACAGTTTCAAGTTGACGTTTATTTATGTTTGTAGTTGAAACAAAAACATAAATACTGTAGGCTACATGAATGGAAATGTTTGATCATTAATATCTACTTTTAGAAATTATATAGGCTGAAATCAAATCACTGTGCATAATTGTGAAAGTGTCTTTATTGACAGATGAAAAGGCTGTTATTTACCCTTTGTCACCACCTGGTGAGTAAATATATGTGTAACTAAAACCATTAAAATTGACAACAGGTCTGCAACTTTTTTCCCCGTGTATCTACTTGGCTGGTTGGGAACCCCTGTGTTACATAACTGGACATGTAATTCAGGGTACAGATCAAAAAACATTTTGAAACATATTGAAATCGATCGAATCGGAATCGAATCGAATCGAATCGAAATTAATCGACTCGCAACCTTGTGAATCGGAATCGAATCGATTCTTGAAATTTTAACCAATACCCAGCTCTAGTTGCAATGGAACAACCTAGTTGTTCTTATCAATGAAAGTTCTCTGGTTCTTTGATTTGAATTTTTATTTATTTGACAGTCAAAGCAATTACAAGGCAAAGGCTCGGGTGGCTAGAGGCTTCGCACACCCAGCTAATGATGATGATGATGATGATGCATCCTGGGTAGATTACATCATACCAAAGACCCCGGGTCGACTGTAGACTTTTCACCTCAGTGCTTGGTCTCCCCGGCCACACAGGGCCTCTCCCCGGACAGACAATGGAGGCAGTATCCCGCGGCTGACGCAGGGTAAAGGCCTGTCTTTGTGCAGGAGCACTGTAGAGTCAACACGCATCTACCTCAGGCTCACCCACAGATATAGGGAGATAGCAGGGCCCAGGCCAGGCAGCAGGGACCCCATCTACTGTACCTCACCCGCAGACAGAGAGATACAGCAGGGCCCAGGCCAGCCAGCAGGGACCCCACCTACAACTTGTTTCCCTTTGGTCCCAACCACAGAGGAAGAGTTCGCTTTGTTGCATTTTTGTATGTGGTCGGTTTAGGTTCACATCGTCAAATCACAACTGAACCAGGGCTTGTAAACAAAAGTCACGTGGACTCACAAGTAGCTCATTTATTGGACAGAGTTTTGCTGACCTGTCATCCTGCCAGGTTAAAGATTTTGGCAGTGTGGGGATGAAAACAAATCAGATTCCAGAACATACACATTTAGGTTTAGCTAAGCATGATGGCCTTGAACACATGAAGAAATAGCTCAATATGAACATATACCTTCAGCTAAGCATGATGGCCTTGAACACATGAAGAAATAGCTCAATATGAACGTATACCTTCAGCTAAGCATGATGGCCTTGAACACATGAAGAAATAGCTCAATAGGTCATTTCCTCTTGTGGGTCTAATTCCCACTCCTAACGGACAGCATTGTCTGCCGGTCTGAATCTGAGACCTGCATTTGCAGGTGTCTCTGTGCCGTTACTTGGTGCCACTCAACCCAACAAACAGAACTAAAGGAGTAAACAATCCAGAGTTCAAATAAACCGCCCCAAACATGCCTGGTGTGAACACGCCCGTAAATCGTAAATACAGTGGTACCGAAGGATTTAAGTCTTTAGCTTTAGCTGATGAGGCACACAACCCCCCCCCCCCCCCCCCCCCCCCCGTTTTGGGTACACCAGGGGGCCTTAAAGGGGGTTCCAGTGGTCCCCAACAAAATGAAGAATAGTTTGTTTAATGTCACTGTTATTTCAATCATCAGAATATATGGCATAACTATTCTGACCAGAGGTTTCATTCTGCTTACTCCTATAGACAGTACAGACAAACAATACAAATCTTCTTTACATGGGGAATCCTGGGACAAAACCTTTATCATATAGGGATCCGTGGTGTATTTGATATGAAAAGGATTGGGAACCTCTGACCTTGATAGTTAGACTGAGGGATTCTAGAGAGAGAACCAGACAGGGAGTCAACTCACCCAGGGGGTCTGCCTTGCCATCCTTGTCCGGGACGGTGAACACGCCCACCACCTTGTGACCCTGCTTCCTCAGGTTGGTGTACACCTCCTGGCCAAACAGGCTCTGGCCAATTAGAGCTAGTTTCAGCTTATTCTGGTAATAATGCTGTAACAGAGCAAACAACAGATGAAGTTATTATAATGGAAAACCAGCAGAAATACTGGGTAATGCTCAAAGTGCAATAGTGTTGTAGAATCTCTTTGGTAAGTGCTGGATCTGGTAAGGGCTGGATCTGGTAAGTGCTGGATCTGGTAAGGGCTGGATCTGGGAACCTATTGGCTGCAGAGAAGCACAGCCCTCCCATGTCCAAGTTCATGTCCAAGAGCACAAGCATGCCACATGTGTCAGGGAAGCAGGTTTCAAGTTTCCCATGCTGATGAATGGCCCTGCCAAGTGCACGAGGCACCTTCTGCCCTGTTTTACATGGCCACAAAAGAGGATTTTAAGGGCAACGTGTTCATCTTGCAAGCATAAAAGCAACATTAGCTGGCTGCTGTATGGGCAGTGGTTCTCAACGTGCTGTCCGGGGAGCACCAGGGGTCCTTGAATGGGTTCCAGGGGGTCCCCAGCAAATGCATAAATTGCCATTATTTCACTTTTAACGTAATTAGAGAATGTAGGACGACTGCTTTGAACATAGTTTCACTGTTATCTCTCTACCTACAATGCGGCCAGTCATGGAATCCCGGACAATATCTGACGATACAAATATTCTTAATTCCAAGGCTCAACATCTCATCAAATGGGGGTCTATGTGGCTCCAATATGGACTGGTCTCTGAAAGCGTTGAGAATGTTGTAACGCTAGCCTATGGCACCCAGCAAGGCCAGTTGTAGCGGTGCCGGGCAGCAAAACGCGCACTATAACCAGGAGGAATATTAGCTGGAGACAGAATTAGCTTAGAATGAGAAATGAGTAGATCGCCCGTGTGTTCGCCTTGCAGGCTGCAGCGTCCTAAGCCGCTGTCAGTCCGTGCAGCTCACACATGCTGATGCAACCCATCCACGTCTTGTACAGTAAAGGCAACAGTAACGTGGCAAAGCTGCTGAACATACAGTCAAGACTTGGGAGAAGACCTCGACATCAGCTGTATGTGACTCGCTGAGCTGTGGTCAAAGACAAGGCTGTCTCACTTCTAATGTCACCGCAACCTGGCGCACGTTCAGGACGTGCGAATAAATAGGCAAATTGTTACCAACAAAGCGCTGTTTATGTCGGTGCAGCAGCTAAAAAGCAACGTTACTCACGGAAGAGGTGGAGAATCTTCTTATGAGTTGGTTGGCCGTCCACAGCATGATGGCACCGCTGTTTTGCTAACAGAAAATAAGTCCAAACACTACAGAATTTGTCCGAGCCGCGCGCTGTGCACCTCCTGGCTGCGACACACACCTGCCTCTGTGTTTATGTGTGTGTGTGTGTGTGTGTGTGTGTGTGTGTGTGTGTGTGTCTTGTCTGTGTAGTGGCCGTGGTTAGGGCTTGCCACAGCCAGCTTATACTCGACAGAGCTAGACTACGTGCTGCTGGTAGGCTACTGTACGTGCGCGTTCACGGTCACTACCTCGGCCGGTCACGCGTGGGGATCATTGGGGATGAATAAACCACACGCACGCGCGCACACACACACACGCACGCACGCACGCACACACGCACACGCACACACACACACACACACACACACACACACACACACACACACACACACAAGCAACAGAGGAGAATTTTACAACTTAGGGGCGTGGTCTCTCCCTCTGGAGGTTGCGAAATCGACCCCCTCCTTTTCAATGATCTGTTAGCCTATAATAAATGTAGCTGTTATATTCATAAATTAGCTGGTATATGTGACTGTTATTTAATTTGTAAATTAACTTTTAAATCGAGATCACTGTTGTTGCAGCCAATCGGAATAAGGGAGATTAAAACAACGTCCTTTTGCACACTTTTAAACTTTTTTTGATCATTTGATCTCATACTTTTAAGTTACAAAAAAACAAAAAACATTTTGGCATCGTGTGCATGTGTGTGTGTGTGGGGAGGTGATGGAAATCAGTGACGATCATTGGTTTCATTTTATATAATAAAAAAAATGTATCCAACTGCATACAGACAGTACTTCTTCACACGATGAGCGAGTTATCATTCATCTGGCCTTCCACCGACTGAAGCTTCTGGCATACTCTTCGCGCACGCGCTGGAGGCGGGGCTCAGAGGAGGGCGCGCGCACTCTGCGCGGGCCAAAACAGAACATACTCAGTGCGCAGCTCCAGGCTCCAGGCAGTCTGAATGAAATTGAATGTAACGTTCCCAATTCTATGTATTAAATTATAAAAAACGACCCCTCCACATTTGGGAAGGCTAAGCCACACAACTAGTTCGTTATAATCGAACAGCATGCTTTGAAGGCGACTTTACGACGGTGAGGACTCAATCACAGCAGATATCCGCTGATAGCCTACCACGGAGATCTCAGGCACAGGCAGCAAAACCGACGCGCTGATAGAAAAATCTCCATGGATGCGCCGCGCTGCGCTCAGGCCTCGCCCCCCGACACGCCCCGTGCGATGTCGTCATAATCGCCGTGCGCCCTATGCGCTTGGCTGGGCGCGAAGAGTATGCCAGAAGCTTCACTCTCACCGTCCCTCCCCTTCTCTCTCGCACGCACGCACGCACGCCCCCCCCCCCCCCCCACACACACACACACACACACACGTCATCGAAAAAAGTAACTTCCACTAACGGCTGCCTGAGAGGATTTAAGGTATTTGCAATCTTAATAGTGCCAGTGTTCAAACATAGGTGTCCTGTGTTGAACTGGGGGGGGGGGGGGGGGGGGGGGGCAGAGCTTTTTATATCTGGCTTTGGTTGTAAATGCTGCCTTCAAATCTAGGGCCCAGGAATCTGAATTTGGAAGTAATTTGGCCTGGCACTGGACCTGCACACTGTAGAAGACAGAGGGAAACGCTTTTTCTGTAGTTTTTTAAAGCCCAACAAATAGTCAGTAGCCCAACAAATGGTGTGGAGTTGACCTGCAGTCTATCTTTGGCTGTTTGGGCAGAGGCCACTGCCAGGAAGCAAAGTTCAGCCTGATGGTAAGGCAGTATCCTTCATGATGGGTTATGGGTAAAGTCAATCAAGTTAACCAAGAGTCAAATTAACCATTCCCCCATATACTGATCATAAAGTCATTAAAGATTAAAGTTTATGACTTAGGTTGACATTTCATATCAAGAACAATGACAGCCCCAAATTATTTTTAAGATAGTCTAATTCTGTAGCAAGTAGAGCTGAATAATTAACCAATAAAAAAAAATACATAATCAAAATCACAATATGAAATATGCAATTTCAAAATTGCAAGAGGCTGTAATTAATTGCTTAACAGAGAGGCGGTCTAAAATAGATTTCTACTTCTAGCCTATTGTATTTTAATGATTTATTGTATTGTATTTCAGAGCTAGTAATCGTTGGTCTATGAATCAAGAACCTATGGTGAAAAGCTTTCATCATACTCAAACTCAGTAAATCCACTTGCAATATTCTGTCAAATAATTGCAATTTGATTTCCTTTTGTCAATATCTTTCAGCCTCAGTAGCAAGAAGACTTTTGTCTGCATATCAAAGTGCCCTCAGTCTCCACCTGCTCTGCCTCCCAACAGGACAAGTCCTGATCAAACAGACGTCTGGCTCCATCCACACTCAACAGGTTCCTATGGAGCAAAGGTCCAGGCAGGCAGTCACAGACACACACACACACACACACACAATCATTCAGGTCATCTGGGAAGCACTTGATTCCTTATGGTAAATGGTAAATTGACTGCATTTATATAGCGCTTTTATCCAAAGCGCTTTACAATGTGCCTACATTCAACCCATTCACACACCGAAGGCAGTCAGCTGCCACACAGGGTGCTGGCACAGCCATCGGGAGCAATTCGGGGTTGTGTCTTGCCCAAGGACACTTCGACATGCAGACTGGAAGAGCCGGGGATCGAACCACCGACCTTCTGATTAGTGGACGACCCGCTCTACCTCCTGAGCCACAGCCGCAACTGTCCTTATGACGACAGGTAGGTTGGGGTTGGATTGACCCTGTAGTTCCTTGTTGACATTATTGCAGTCATTTGACCCACGGATGTCTCTTGCAAATTTTTTCTTATAAAATCAGAATCAGAATCACTTTGCCACTTTCCTAATGATTCGGCCTGCTGCAAGTATCTTGTCGTGGTTCATAATTTATTTACCTAAATATTACCTATAAAAATCAGTCATAACCAAGGAACAACTGTGTTTCAAGTTCATACACAGATGTACGTTGGTACAGGCCAGGGTCATGCAGCCTTCATGAAGAGAACGACATAGGCTTCACAAAAATAAAATAAGAATACTGCTATACGACATTTATGTTTATTGTAGTGGTTGAGGCAGCATATGACACGCCTCCGTCTTGATTTCATACCGTACCAAAATATGTTGTAGATTAAATCAGCTTAGAAATTGCTGCAGTTCAAGAGTTTTAATGCAGTAACAACAAATGTGTTGTAATTAGCTAACACACCCCGACAAATACACCAAAGCACCAAGGGAATTGACGTCTGGATTTGGGAACACATCTTTCCTGTTGAATACACTGTATAATGTACATTTGAGAAAGGATCCAACAAAAAAAGGCAAAACAGGGGAACAGCTGGGATTTATTTGTGTGCAGAAAAGAACAGCTAAAAGGACATCAAAAAGAGGACTAACAACAGTAAGAGCACTGGTGGTGGCTGCTGCTCGGGGGCCGCGACATGACACAACATCCATCCACCCTCCCATCGTTCGTCACGTCAAACATCTGAAGGAGCCAAGCGCTTTGGCATGAGGGTCGATTCCCTTCGTACGCAAACACACCTCCATCCCGTCCCGTTGCATCGGTTTCAAAAGTGCTGGTTTCTCACGGTTTCGTTCCTTCCTCACTGTTGCATTCCTTCCGTTACATATCGTGAAATTCAATGGGTCAGAAGAGTGCATGGTGGTGTAACTTTTAAAAAAAAAAAAAAAAAAAAAAAAAGTCATGCTCCTAGAAGCAGTCTGGAAGCCTGCTCTATGACATCACTCATGACATCATCACTGATGAACAAGTCATGCTCCTAGAAGCAGTCCTGGAAGGCAAAATGCCCAAATCTTTCATATTCCAGAAAAACAAAAAATTACTTTGTGTTGCCACGGGCACAAAGTGGATGAGATCACTGGTACATATCAAAGGAGGGAGGGACAGGGGGTGGGGTTGGGTGGGTTTGTTTCCCCAGGACAATGCATTCTGGTAGGACCCATGCCTAGTGTTTACACTCTACAAACATGTTACAGGTGACAAATGACAATACTCTCTCCCTTTTTTTCATGTCGGGGGGCCCTCTGCTGGAGGAACGAGGGCAGCGGAGTGATGACGTCACAGGAAGCGAATTCCCGCTCCAAACTGGACGCCGTCGCATATTCTGTGTGAGCAGAGAAGAAGAGGGAAGGAAGAGGAGGATGGGAAAAATACATGAGAATAGATGAGGAAGGTGTAGGTGAGGACAGTTTCTCCTGTCACTCCTCGTCCTTCCTCCGCCTCCCTGGTGTTGTGGTAATGTCGGGGTCAGACTACATGATATTTTTGTCTTTCACGTGGTCACCATTTCAGATTAGGCAATCATACTGACATTGCCATGTCTTGGCCAGGAGACTGGCAACGCTACAAGTATAACCCTGACCAGGGCTGGCATCTCTCATGCAGAACGCCGGAAACGACACGCATAATTTAGGATCTAAGTAGGCATATGAATCCACTCACAAAAAAAAGTCAAAACAAATATGCTAATAATTTTGCCCTGACATTTTGGATCTTATATTTTACCTTGTAACACTCTATGCTTTTCTTTTGATCCATTTTATGTCAAGCACTTTGAATTGCCTTTGGGTATGAAATGCCTTGCTACAAGTCCATTTTCTCATGCAGTGAAAAACAAATTCCTAACTGAGAACATTGCAGGGGTCAAATCTAAAAAACATCCTCCCCCCCATTTTCTCCCCAATTGTACTTGGCCAATTTCCCCCTTGCTGTCCCGGTGCAGATCTGGGGAGAGCCATAGACTAGCACCATGCTTCCTCTGACACAGGGGTTCCCAAACTTTTCCGACCAAGTACCACTACGTACCAAACCAAAGAGAGGCAAAGTGACCGCCTACTTCAGCACTGTACCAAATATTTTCATCCGCCATTTATAGGGGTGTCACGATACACTCAGTTCACGATACGATACGTATCACGATACTGGGTTCACGATAACGATACGATACGATACGATTTTAACAATATTTTTTTAAACTTGAATAATGACAATATCTGACTGGAAAAGTAGTATTTTATTTGAAATGCACAAATACAAAACATGCTGTTGTGGGAAATTGTTATTACAATAACAACTAGAAAAAACATGAGATTGGAGATAAGGCTTATCTTGAAATAGAATGAGTTACACCGTCACTTAGATTTACTTTGAACTAAAAGGTTTCTCAGCAGTATAAATTCTCATTATGCATCTTCAGTTTTTCTTCAAACTCAAACAACAAGACTTTTCTTAGTCTATTTTTTATGCATCTTCAGTTTTTCCTGTCAAGTAAACAGTTTTGCCAGAAACTCAATTGAATGGTTTCTCTCCTGTATAACTTCTCATGTGTCTCTTCAGAGACTTGTTCAACTGAACTACTTTCCACACATTGAACTTCAACAAACAAAGACGTTTCTTTGTCTACTTTTGAAAAAAAAAAAAAAAAAAAAAAAAAAAAATCACGATATGAGATTTCATCTCAACGATACATATCGTGACGTTTTACTATCGCAAAATTTCGTGGGACGATATATTGTGACACCCCTAGCCATTTATTTTCCCATACAGGAGAGATCGCATAACATTTCACTGGGACCAGAACGTAAAAAAAATTGGGGTTTAAAGAAAATATTTTTCCAATGTTTTTTTTTAGTTTTGGTCCGAGTGAAATGTTCTATGGTCTCTCCCGATTATAGTGTTAGCTGAACCATTTGGTTCGACGAAGTAAAACTATTTTATAAGCATTTTACGAAATGTCTATGGGAAAATAAATGGCGGATGAAAATCTCTGGTACAGTGCTGAAGCAGGAAGTGACGTTCCACTTTGCCTCTCTATTTCCCCCATAAAATACAATTTGCTGATTTAACCATGCAATCGCAGCAGAAAGGCTAAATAACTATAAGGCTACTAGCTGGTTCAAAATGGACACATACGGACACTCACACACAAACCTGCCAACATTAGGCTGTGAAAAAGAAGACCCCTTTGAAAAAGTTTTTTTTCCTCGCCAAAATTTAGGCCATATCCACACGGAGACGGAAGCGATTTTTTTTTCCGTTTAAGAAAAGTTTTCCATAAACACGGAATTGTTTCAAGAAATGTGTGTATCCACATGAAGCCACTGAAACCGCTGTAGTATACAGTATATGCCAGGCCGGTAAGTGGTAGCCTAGGTAAACCCAGCCCCCACGTGACCTGCTCTCTCAGTTCCCAGTCACTAGCTAGGTGACTAGCTAGGTGACTAGTCACTACTTGTGACTGTAAGCAGGGTGAGCCTGAGAGCAGGTCACTGGGGGCTGGGTTTACCCAGGCTAGGTAAGTGGCGCTGTAATGCTGCCACATCACAGTGCAACGTGTGGTTGTCAAACCTCTCACTTCCCTATTCACGTTGTATTTGCGAGGGATATATATAGAGCAGCCCGAGTATGTCCGTTACACTCAGGGTTTACATTTCATTTCATTTCATTTTGTCCAATATTAAAATATTCCAGAATTGCATGTTGTATTAAAAGTAAATATTATTTCTATCCGCTTATAGCCGCTAAGCCTTCTGGGAAATATCCGATGAAAGGAGGGGAGGGGTGGATGTGTGGAGCCCTGAGGATGTTGTACACGCTGTTCTCCTGTCCACTTGTTGCAGACGGTGGTAATAGAGGAGCATTATATTTTGCTGCAAGAGCCGTAACAGGCTCAGTAGCTGCTGTAGCACGAACGCTAGTGCACTGTAAGCCTAAATTGTTGCTGGCGGAGAGAGGTGGGGCTATGGCGTCATCGGTTCAGGAAAGATGCGTATGGGTTGTAAACACGGAAATGCAAGGGTGGCGTCTTCAGATTTATTCACTCTGGGACCCGGTTTCAAAAATTAGCATATACTCCCAGAACGTATACTCCCAGAACGCTGGTTCCATCTGGACGTAACGTCTATACGACAAAAAACTTTAGCGGATACACCTAAACTTGTCTCCGTGTGGACATGGCCTTAGTCTAACTTTGGAGTGTTATTTAGCTACCTTCCTGACAAGCTAGCATGAAATGGTTGGTACAAAACGATTACTTAAGTCTAGTTATGATACCAGAAACTTCACTCTGGCTTTAAAACTGAGCCTGCTGCAGCCTCTGAAAGTAAATATCGCGATATTTCCGAAAATCGGAATCCCAATCCGGAATGTGTATGTAAAAACTGTTGTCTGAAAAAAAAAATTTTTTTGCAATTCTCTGGTGGACCACCAGGCGGAGCCCCGCGGACCGCGGACTACAGTTTGGGAACCAATGCTCCGACACATGCGCAGTTGCTAGCCGCTTCTTTTCACCTGAGAGTGGGGAGCTTCACCAGCAGGACGTAACACGTGGGAGGATCACGCTATTTTAGAGGTCTTCACGGGTCCAAAATGACGGACCCGGACCTGAATGGACCGGGAAATTTGTGCCCGCACCCGAATAGACCAGTCTATTATTAGAAAGCTGAGACCCGGACCCGAATAGACCCTTCTATTATTAGAAAGCTGAGACCCGGACAGACCCGATAAATGTTGGACCCGGACCCAGCCCAAACCTGAAGTCACTTCTTTTGAATGGACCCGAGACCCGGCCGGGTATCCGGGGGTCTGGACATATCAGAAGACCTCTAGTAGGTTCAAGTGCTCATTTTTCTGATGACAGTTTGTTTTTAATTAGTTATTTGGCGATATAAATAGGGGTGATTGAAAAAAAGAGCGGCACACTGTGCAGCAACAGACAGGGGGAAGGCAAGAAATATAAACAAATTTATTATGTAATTTATTGCCATGCATAATGTCAGTCAGCGGCTCTTCACAGCAGTACGTCGTCTCTCCCTCTCCTCTCCTCTGGCAGGCAGGCAGGGAGTTACTGTGGTTATGCCCCGCCCCCTGGAAACAAATCTCATTCCAAGATGAAGTCAAAACATCGTAGGAGTTGTCAAACTAGGCAGGAAAATACAAAACAATTCGGACATGCTAGACTTTTCGTGTCGGGTCGCGTCGCTGTTTATGTGCTGATTACATCAAACTACAAGGGTAAGGAAGCCCGTTTGTTGTTCCCAATGTTCATATTCGTGTAAATATCTTTTGCACTCACTGTGCCATCATTTGGCTTGAGAAGAGTTGGATTATGTAACTTTTGGATATACTGTAACTCTAAAGAACCGGTCCCATTGACTTCATTGGAGAAACATCACCTGTGTTTCAATTGGCATGAGGTGAGTAGATAATTACAGAATAAAAAATAGAACGACCGCACCGTGGATATATGCCTCCGCCAAAAAGTGAATAGTCGAAATCCATGTCTGTCCAGACTTTGACATTTGAGCCAAATGTGAAGAAAATCTGTCAAGGTGTTACTGAGATATGGCGTTACCGAGCTTGAAAATGGCGTTTGTGAGGTCACAGTGACCTTGACCTTTGACCACCAAAATGTAATCAGTTCATCCTCGAGTCCAAGTGGACTTTTGAGGCAAATTAGATGAAATTCCGTCAAGGCGTTCCTGAGATATCACGTTAACGAGCAAGAAACGAGTGGTCGTGATGTCCCACCTTGAACTTTGACAAACAAAATCTAATCAGTTCATCCTTGAGTCCAAGTAGATGTTGGAGGCAAATTTGAAGAAATTCTGTCAAGGCGTTCTTGAGATATCGCGTTAACAAGCTTGAAAATAGTATTCGTGAGGTCACAGTGACCTTAACCTTTGTCCACCAAAATCTAATTAGTTCATTCGTGAGTCCAAGTTGACGTTTGAGCCAAACTGGAAGAAATTCCGTCAAGGCGTTCCTGAGATATCGCATTAAAGAGCTTGGAAATGGGGTTCATGAGGTCACAGTGACCTTGAACTTTGACCTTTAACCACCAAAATCTAATCACTTCATCCTTGAGTCCAAGTGGAGGTTTGAGGCCAATTTGATGAAATTCCGTCAAGGCGTTCCTGAGATATCGCGTTAACAAGCATAAAACAAGCGGTCGTGAGGTCACAGTGACCTTGACCTTTGACCACCAAGATGTAATCAGGTGATCCTTGAGTCCAAGTGGACGTTTGAGGCAAATGCGAAGAAATTCCATCTAGGCGTTCCTGAGATATCGCATTAACAATCTTGAAAATGGCGTTCGAGAGGTCACAGGGACCTTGACCTTTGATCACCAAAATCTAATCAGTTCATCCTTGCATGCAAGTCGACGTTTGTGGCAAATTGGAAGACATTTCGTCAAGGCGTTCCTGAGATACCGCGTTAACGAACTTGGGAAGGGCGTTCGTGAGGTCACATTGACCTTGAGCTTTGACCACCAAAATCTAATCCGTTCATCCTTGAGTCCAAATCGACTTTTTTTTTTATCACATTTTTATCCCCCATTAGTGCTAACTTTAATTTATTCATCCTGGTTGCTGCTCCACCCTTTGCCGATCTGGGGAGAGCCGAAACTGGCTCCATGATTTCTCCGAGACATGGGCAGTAGCCAACCGCTTCTTTTCACCTGACAGGGGAAGCTTCACCGGTAGGACATTCAAGATTCAAGATTCAAGATTTTTATTGTCACTCCGTAGTACAAGTATCACGTGTGAAATTCTTGTGCTGTAGACTCCGTTACAACATAGTGCAAAAAATAAAAATAAATAAATAGAAACAAGAGGCAACAAGCAATAAAGCAGTAGACCCGCCACAGACAGTGGCGTATTCACTGCACATATGTGCAAATGGCATGAACATACTTTAAACATAATTAAACATAATAACATTCTGTTAGGTGCAAGTAGCATATACCTAATTAAACATACTGTTGAACATTAGTCATACATGATGGTAGCAGCTGCAGTGCGGTACAGTACAGCTACTACACTATTTGTATATGTTAAGGAGTCTCGTGGCCTGCGAGAAGAAACTGTCCCTCAAGCGATTTGTGCGTGTTCTTTGGACCCTGTATCTCCTCCCTGAGGGTAGCAGGGAGAACAGACTGTTGTGGGGGTGGTTTGTGTCTTTGATGATCTTCAGGGACCTCCTGAGGCACCGCTGGTTGTACAGATCTTGCAGTTCTGGCAGCTCACATCCTGTTACGTGCTGGGTCACGCGCCTCACCCTTCTTAGGTTAGCACGTGGGAGGATCATGCTATTCCAATGAGTTCCCCTCCCTCTGAACAGGCGCCCCCCAACGACCAGAGGAGGCACCATTTCAGCGACCAGGATATTGCATGTTTTTGGTGAGGGGTTCCTATATGAAGGAAACCCCCAGGGGGCACGGGGTGAACATGCAACCTCCACACAGAAAGGCCCTTTTGACGGCCAAATTGACGTTTGAGGCAAATTTGGTGAAATTCCGTCAAATGCCTCCGGCCTGGCTATTGCCGGTGGAGGCATACAAATTGGGGTGAACGATTCCTTTAAAATGCTACATGTTGCACATTCTAGCTTATTTATTTATTTATTTTTTCCACTGCTCTCTTTCATGCTCTATGGCAGGGGTTTTCAAAGTGGGAGGCGGGTCTCCCCAGGGGGGCTCCAAACAGTTACAGGAGAGGCTCAGTGAATGAAAGTGAAAAATATTACATTAGTTACTGCATTAGCTATCAAAAGGAGATGACATAGAATAGCATGTGATTTGGTTAAAGAGATAGTTCAGAGTTTTGAGGAAGAAAATATATGTATTTGGTGTAGCCTGAAGCATGTCAACAGCAATATCAGAGTGGTAATGGGATCAAATAACATAACAGTGATGGGGGGGTGTTCAAGCTTTGTCTGAGTGAGGGGAGGCTAGAGAGCTGTGCGGGCCCAGCCCGGCCCGGCCCGTGACATTCAGGCCCGTCCCCATGCCCGGCCCCGAGGAGTTATGAAATTAATCGGCCCCAGCCCGCCGCGAGGCCCGCTGTCAATATCACGATATGACGACACATCTCTCTCTCTCCCTCTCTGTGCATGCAGCATGCTGCCGCACTGCGGAGGGGCTCTAAACTCGTTGGTCCAAAACGTTGCTATTTTACAATTGTCAGTGATACTGTGTTGCCTAAACTCTAAAGACAACCACTGCAGCTCTCTTCTCTGTCTCTCTCCCCCTCTCACACCCTCTCACACACCGTAGCCTATCAAAATCCAGACATGTCTCGAGAAAGAGAACCTTAGATCGTTTAATTGCCAACAACAACAATGCCCACAAACTGAAACATTATGTCACTCAAGCATATCGAAATTAAAACAGCAGACTTACCGCTTATAGCTGCATTGAATAACGTCACATTAGTGTCCTCACAATGTATGCTAGATGGGTTCGTTTTCAACAGGTTGAAATGTTTCCAGTATGGAGCTTTCCCTACTGCAGTGGGGACTCTCTCCTCGCAAACTTTGTTTATATGTCCATCAATCTTGTTTCTCTCTCATGACACGGACACACGTGGCTTCGTTTTGTTGTTGTTTTTTACGCTGACAGCTGCACGCTGACTGAAACATGTTATGACGTCGTGGATTGTGGACTGGAGTGGCAGACTAAAACGTCACAGTAAGGGTGTGTGTGGCGACAGTGTGTGTGTGTGTGTGTTGGTCTCGCTCTACTGTGTAAAATTAAGCGAGTAATACAACTTTATTTTATTTTTGAAACGGGCCCAAACCCGGCCTGGCTCCGGCGGCTTGGAGCTATTCATTTAAAAAAAGAGCCCGGCCCCAGCCCGTATTGGTCAGGGCCGCGAGGGTACCCTCGGGCTTGCAGCTCTCCAGGGGAGGCCCACAGTCTCAAACTTTGAAACCCCTGGTAACAGGAATACTGCTGTGGCTCTGTTCCTAACTCCTTGCTATTGGTCACTTGTAATGGTGCTAGGAACTGAAGCTTATTACAATGTTGCACCAGTTGTACGTTGCTCTGTCACGCCTAAAATGTTAAACAGGTTATATCAATGTTGGCCAGTAGTCTTCCTGTTCAGATGCGTGTGTGTGTTCCCACCTGTCTCCACTCTGAACTCCCATGGGTACGCAGTAGTTGAGCTCCAGTCTGGCGATGTTTCCGAGACGCAGCACGATGCCTGCGCCGTACGACCAGCGGATACACTCTGCCAGCTTCTGAAGGTGCGCCTTGGGACCCTCACCTGGACAAACAAGACTCACACACGTCACACCACTTGGGACAGCCAAAAAACTGAGGAGAAGAAGAAAACTCTATACAGGCCGGGGTTCCCACTGTGAACTTAGTTTGGAGAACTTCCATGACCTACAACTGCATTTCTTCCTGGTTTGTTAATGTTGTAAAGTGGTATACAGTATGGTTTCCATTACAGTTGAGCTTGCTGTGGAGAAAAACAACTGAAAATCAATTGTAAAATACATTCTGGTATATTCCTGTTAACTCATTGAATGCCATGGACGTCCTTCGACGTCCAATTAAATAGTGACGTAGAGTGCCACGGACGTCCTTCGACGTCCAATGCGTTTTTTGACGGTGGGACGTCGATCAAAGCCTTCCGCAGCTCCTGTACAACTATAGTAGCTATTGGAGGTATATAACCTATTTTACAGAACCCTTAGGTGGCGACAGTGCTCTCCAGATTACAGAAATGTCAGGAATACACAGCCTGAATTAGCCTTGATGAAAGAGAACCCTCATGCTGCAATCCAGAGCCATGTAGATTGTTCTGGCTGCAACTGACGGTGCGTGCGAACACAGTCAATCCGCGCACACAACTGAGTCCTTCTGCCTCTGTCTGTCTGTCAGCATAGTTTCTCCACATGATTATCCGCTAGAAAAGCAGCAGCGCGACACTGAAAAGCCAAACCTTTCACTGCAGTCCGCGTGTGGCTTCTCCATGTTGCGCTGCCTGGGAGGCGGCGCTTCCCAGGCTTCCTAGAGACGCTTGGTGAGAGGCTGTGTGTTACTAGTGTGGGGAGGAGTTTTCAGCTGAGGGGGGGGAGGGGGGGTGGGGCACGCAGGGCAGGACACAACTACACCACATCACTACATCAGAAAATATTACCGTATCTAGAGTCAGTGAATGTGCTTGAAATGCTGCATTTCACAAAAGGCTGAATATCTCAGCTTATAATTTGAAATGCCTGAAAACGCTGAAAACAACCTATCTTCTCCGGCTCATAACTAAAGAACGGAAAATGGTATCAATAAACTTTTTTTTGCTGATGATACAATAGAGTCTCCTTGTTCTTTTTGCGTGTTCGGTGTTTACATAGTAATATCACACAATATTCTGTGGGCCTCGAGAAATCACTGAAAACGCTCTGAAAACTCTGGCACTGGGAGCGTCCGTTCTCCAAAAGTGGCTGGCACTCAATGAGTTAAGTGACCCTGGTAAGATGCCCTGATATTTTATGAACTGACAAATTTCCGAAAGATTTGATCAAATTCCCTGACTTTCCATGATATTGTAGAAATTCAATTATCAGTGTGAAGCCTGATGTTTGATTGGATGAAACTTAAAGGAAGGCTTTGCCGCTTTTCAACCCACTTTGTATCATTACAATGTTGGTAACATATGGAGATGGGCAGCCTTTTCCTTGTCTTCATGTTTTCCTGCACAGAGAGCTCTGCAATTTATTCCAGGCACTTCTGTCTCAGAATGACGCAAAACGCATCATTCTTAGACTGAAGTGAACAGATGTTCTGCTTGACGGCAGCTGTTCCAACTACAGATTGTTTATTTTTTCTGTATGCACACATCCACAGAGAATCACATCAAGAGCCTTAACTCATTCACCGCCAATGACGTCTTTGACGTGTTATCAGAAATAGCCCTCCCCGCCAATGACGTGTTTGACGTGTTTTTGTTTTTATGAGTGCAGCGCATAGTTGAAACACTTACCCAGCCTGTGACATAGTTTCGGGTCCCTAACCTCAAACTCAAGCCGACAGCACGTTATCAAACACATACCGCAGCTGTTGTTTGAAATTAGGAAGAAGGTGGAAAGGAAACGCGCTTCCTTGTTGCAGAGGAGAAACGCCATTGAAATGCCCCCTCGCCGCGCTGCAGAGCTGATCGACTTGCTGCACAGCAGCGGACATCGAAACCGCAGTAGTCAAACCCGTGACCAACATGATCGATCCTGGTCCCTGGACCCCGTTCCTATGTGCCAGCCCGAAAGAGACGAGACGGAGTCACAACTGTGTGGAGGAGGAGAAGCTGTTCTCCTCCTCCACACAGCCTGGAGGAGGAGAAGCTGTTCTCCTCCTCCACACAGCCTCGCCACATAAATGGCTTTCACACAGAGGGCTGCGTGCCCTCCAGTGTTGCTCCTGGCCAATCCCAGCGCCACAGGGCGTGGTTATTGCTTATCCTAAGTGGGGTTAGAAATCTAAAAGGGGGATCGTGTGTGTGTGTGTGTGTGTGTGTGTGTGTGTGTGTGTGTGTGTGTGTGTGTGTGTGTCTGTCTGTCTGTCTGTCTGTCTGTCTGTCTGTCGGTGTGTCTGTCTGTCTGTCTGTCTGTCTGTCTGTCTGTCTGTCTGTCTGTGTGTCTGTCTGTACACTCACTCACACTGAGCAAACTGTATTGTTGAATGTAAAAAAAGCACTTCATATATATATATATATATATATATATATATATATATATATATATATATATATATATATATATATATTTTTTTTTGTCATTTGTGTCATAATGAATAATATTTACATGTCTGATGTCAATACAGTTCAAAATAAAAGAATTGAGAGCGAGTTCTGCCTGATATTGTGTGCTGTGTACATAAATGCCATTTTCTGCAATTTCTTTTCTCACAGAGACTTTTTGGCTGAAAACAGGGTGTATATAAATGGCTATAAGTAGAGTACAGAACATGCTAAAAGCTCACTTTTTTTTTCCTGGTGAACCCAGAGACGTACATCTTAATTTTGAGGTATTGCAAATCACTCTGGTGCTAATAGATAATTTACTGTGGGTCTTGAAAGATGACCAACAATTATGAAAATCTTTGGCCTGTGCTAAATATTGGCAGTCCTAAACTGGCGGTGAATGAGTTAACGAGCGTTAATGACCCATACCAGCTGGCGGGGCGGAGTTTCTGCAAGCAGACAAACAGGGATTTCTCGGTGCAGAAAACATATAGAGAAGGTAAACACTCTCCATCTGCGTTATATTAGTGAGACTATAATGATACAAAGTGCGGGTTGACAATTGGCAAAACATTCCTTTAAAGTGTAACTAACCCCCAAAACACTTTTTTTCAGCTTTTAACCAATATATATGACTTTGGGGGTGATGTGTGAAGAATGCTGGTCAAAATTTCCACATTTGTGACCAAACTGTTGGCATTCTGCCATTTGTATCATTTTTCAGCAGCATAACTGGCATAAGCGCCCTCTAAGGGTGGAACACTGCTTTTTTTTTGCCCGCAAATGAATGGGAGATTTGGTACAAACTGACGTCAGTTTGTCCCCAAAGACTATGGGATTTCAAGATAGTTACTTCACTACTCCCCCTGTACCCTTTCGGCTCCTCACAACTCCAAGCCTATTCCCATGATGTCACAAGCATTTTCCTACAAATATGGTGCTAGTAGCTACAATACACACAGCTCATTGGACGTTTGTGTCACTTGACCTGTTAACACTAGAACCGCCACTGTGGTCAGTGGGACCGTTTTGATATTTTCAATGCATGTAACTCTATTTCAACTAGAACGACCGCAACGCGGACTTATGCCTCCGCCATTAGTTCATTCTTGAGTCCAAGTGGATGTTGGAGCCAAATTGGAAGAAATTGCATCAAGGCGTTTCTGTGCAGAATTGGATATTTGAGCCAAATGTGAAGAAATTTAGTCAATGTGTTAGTGAGATATGGCGTTACCGAGCTAGAAAATGGCATTTGTTAGGTCACTGTGACCTTGACCTTTGACCTTTGATAACCAAAATGGAATCAGTTCATCCTTGAGCCTAAGTGAATGTTTAAGGCGAATCTGATGAAATTCCGTCCAGGCGTTCCTCAGATATCGCGTTAACAAGCTTGAAAATGGCGTTCGAGAGGTCACAGTGACCTTGACCTTTGACCTTTGACCACCAAAATCTAATCAGATCATCCTTGAGCCTAAGTGAATGTTTAAGGCGAATCTGATGAAAGTCCGTTCAGGCGTTCCTCAGATATCGCGTTAACAAGCTTGAAAATGGCGTTCGAGAGGTCACAGTGACCTTGACCTTTGACCTTTGATCACCAAAATCTAATCAGATCATCCTTGAGCCTTAGTGAATGTTTAAGGCGAATCTGATGAAATTCCGTCCAGGCGTTCCTCAGATATCGCGTTAACAAGCTTGAAAATGGCGTTCGAGAGGTCACAGTGACCTTGACCTTTGACCACCAAAATCTAATCAGATCATCCTTGAGCCTAAGTGAATGTTTAAGGCGAATCTGATGAAATTCCGTCCAGGCGTTCCTCAGATATCGCGTTAACAAGCTTGAAAATGGCGTTCGAGAGGTCACAGTGACCTTGACCTTTGACCTTTGACCACCAAAATCTAATCAGATCATCCTTGAGCCTAAGTGAATGTTTAAGGCGAATCTGATGAAATTCCGTCCAGGCGTTCCTCAGATATCGCGTTAACAAGCTTGAAAATGGCGTTCGAGAGGTCACAGTGACCTTGACCTTTGACCTTTGACCACCAAAATCTAATCAGATCATCCTTGAGCCTAAGTGAATGTTTAAGGCGAATCTGATGAAATTCCGTCCAGGCGTTCCTCAGATATCGCGTTAACAAGCTTGAAAATGGCGTTCGAGAGGTCACAGTGACCTTGACCTTTGACCTTTGACCACCAAAATCTAATCAGATCATCCTTGAGCCTAAGTGAATGTTTAAGGCGAATCTGAAGAAATTCCGTCAAGGCGTTCCTCAGATATGGCGTTAACAAACATCCGTACGGACGGACATCCGTACGGACGGCCGTACGTACGTACGTACGGACGGACAACCCGGATCCATAATGCCTTCGGCCTGGCTTCGCCGGCGGAGGCATAATAAAAGATATGACCCTGCCTGTCCATGAC
The DNA here is from genome assembly GCF_964638095.1 of Poromitra crassiceps. Taxonomy (NCBI): domain Eukaryota; kingdom Metazoa; phylum Chordata; class Actinopteri; order Beryciformes; family Melamphaidae; genus Poromitra; species Poromitra crassiceps. The sequence goes on from NC_139624.1 coordinate 48,191,187, forward strand.
TTTTCCTAAATATGTGTTTTTTACTATCTATCTACGTTTTAAAGTTGTGTCATGAAAGGCAAGAGAGTAATAATAATTTAATCGTTGGAGTGCCATCGCGGTCACAGACACCAGTGCAGTTTGTGAATGGAGAGTGTAGCCTATAGTGCAGCCAGTGCACTTAGCAGCAGCATAATATCTCTCTCCCACTTTCCCCATGCAGATCCCTCTCTCTCTCTCTCTCACTCACTCTGCTGCTTGTAGGGAGCCGATCTCTCTCTCTCTCTCTCTCTCTCTCTCTCCCCCTCTGCCTGCTTGCTCTCTGTGCTCAGAGCAGAGAGAGCACAGTCTGACATTTCCGCAAACAAATCTCATCGCAGTTTAGCGCACATGTAAAATATAACGCTATACTACGACGTGACAACGTGACAAAGCTGCTCTAAACAAATCGGCTACTATAATATCATCACTGTGTACAAGCAACGCCAACTTTTCAGGAAATGAAGTCAGCAGAGCAGAGCGACTGGCGACTGGGGACACACACACTCTCTCTGTCTGTGTGTGTGTGCTCCTCCTCCACGTTGACTCGCTGTGTGTGTGTTTTGCTGCGCGGAATGGGTTTGATCGGGCAAGTAGCTCCTGTGCTCTTAAAATACTGAACACCACGTTGTCATATTTGACATATGTCTTCATTGTAGACAGTTTATCGCTGAATGTGTCATTACATTTAGAGCTGGGTATTGGTTCAAATTTCAAGAATCGATTCGATTCCGATTCACAAGGTTGCGAATCGATTAATTTCGATTCGATTCGATTCGATTCCGATTCGATCAATTTTCAATATTGATTTGGTTAGTGATACCAAAACGTGCTTTTTGAACTGTACCCTGAATTACATGACTGTCCAGTTATGTAACACAAGGGTTTCCAACCAGCCAAGTAGATACATGGGGAAAAAAAGTTGCAGACCTGTTGTCAATTTTAATGGTTTTAGTTACACATATATTTACTCACCACGTGGTGACAAAGGGTAAATAACAGCCTTTTCATCTGTCAATAAAGACACTTTCACAATTATGCAGTGATTTGATTTCAGCCTAAATAATTTCTAAAAGTAGATATTAATAATGATCAAACATTTCCATTCATGTAGCCTACAGTATTTATGTTTTTGTTTCAACTACAAACATAATTAAACGTCAACTTGAAACTATGTTTCAACTACCACACACAGCACAATATTTTAGCCTGTTTAGTAAAAAAAAAAAAAAAAAAATTTTTTTTTTTTTTTTTTTTTTAATTAAAAAAAAAAATCGATCTCTGGACATATGAATCGATAATCGAGGATTAAAATGAAAATCGATTAAAAATCGGAGAATCGATTTTTTGAACCCAGCCCTAATTACATTATTAATATCTTACCTGAATAAGCTCAAATGCTGTTACAGGATTATCACACCGAGTCTGGAGCACTTTCTGCCGGCCAGGCAGCAGCTCGTAGGCACCCTGCCTTTTAGAGCGCGAGCACGAGCTGCTGTGCTCCAGGCAGCGGGGACGCGCGGGCGAAGCTCTTCACATGGAGGTCTGACACTGCCCTGCGCTGCAGTAACTTTTAACAAGAATCACGAAAAGCCCATAAACTAAAATGAAAAAGGGACTTCATGGCAAGTTGGACGAGGGAATGACGTGGAGAAATCTCGCATTGTGTTACCCCAGAGCGGGGGGTTTGTCCTATTGTGCGGTGTACTGCGGTAACGAGCCCACGTCACTTTGCTCTTATCGATAGGTACAGACGCCACACACACACACATGGACAAAAATAATTAAATTTCTAGTTCGCCACTGAATTACCAAATTTATATAACTTTCAACCATTTTAAGCAACGCTGTTTCCATACAGACCACCAGCATTGGCTAGTTGTTGATATTTATAAAGATATTGCCCCTCTCAAATAAATTATTTTCGAGGCGGTAGGCAAACTGTAATGGCGTCGATTTCCGAAAAAAAATCCTGACTTCAACACAGCCAAAGAGTCTAGTATAGACAAGAGTATATGTCATTTCTTGGTTTTTTCCATAGGTATTTTCAAATCACTGTTCTGATACATATCTGGGGGGTTAGTCCCCCTTTAAATGAAACCCGTGGGGAAAATGGGATGAAATATACACAGTTTGAGTTAAGTGAAGAGAGTTTTGATGTGAGATATCTGCACAAATTAGTAATTGGTTTGTCTTTTCTCTGTTTTTTGATCAATGGATTTTATCTTTCTTTTTAATCATTTCACATCTGTGTTTTAGCACTATACATGTATAAGTAAAAACTAAAACTAAACTGATGTCTGAAATCTACTCTATGTTCAGTCCACCACCCACCGTAGTTGAGGTTGCAGAGGTTGCCGGCGTTGAGGAAAAAGTGCGTTCGGAAAAGATCTCCGAAGCCGCCCTTCCCTGGTCGGAAGGGCAGAGGGGTGTAGAGGTGGAGCCCCCCCGCCCAGTACGCCTCTCCACCCAGATAGTCACCTGAAACACACCGCAGGGCATCACACCAGGAACAAGAGTCACGAATTATGTTAACAGCTAATATTCTAAATTAAATCCCCCCCTCCCCCCGTCATTCAAATATCCTGCAAAAACGGTGGAAACTGAAGTCACAATATATGATTCTACATGTTCTTGCATTTATTACCACAACATTTTCTAAGCATTTCTTTCCCCCCGTTACCCCTCACCTTCACTCTGGGGCCCGATGCTGTACATCCCAAATCCTCGCACACTAGTGGGACCTCCAAGGTAGAATCTGGACAAAAACATACACATTTTACAATCATTTCAGTCCACCATGAGTACAATAACAAGCTGTCCTAGATTTTGGAGGGAACATTCAGATTAAATATAACCGTTTGAAAAAGTGAAGCCTACAAATTGACTGATAGCAAAAAAATCAAGCTAATAATTGTACAAAACACACACACACACACACACACACACACACACACACACACACACACAGTAACTTAGGTCCTTGGTTGGCAAATTATAACACCTTTACAGACTAATTTAGAACTATTTTAATGATGAACTTAAAGTATAATTCAGACGGACCTGTCTGCGATGCAGGAGGGCTGTCCACCGGTGGGATACAGCATGCCGCCCCACAGAGAGGCCGACAAGACCTGAGAGCACCAAACACAAACAAATTCCTCTTATTCACCTTATGTAGCCCCGCCCACTTGACCCTTTTGTGTTATGACTTCCTGTTCAAAACACTGACTGTTTTACCTGGTCAAACCAGAGATCGTCTCTGGTCCAAGCTAGTGGGACTCACTGGAGGCAGGCTGCGGGGATAAGCTCTGCCACAGGAAGTGTAAAGACAATCGGTTCCGAATCTGATTGTGTTTACACTACCTGTTAGTCTCTCAAGCTAGACTGTCTCTTCTACATAAGGTGAATAGGCACACTGCAACACCAGTGTCATTCTCTCCCTACAAACTGAACTGAAACACATGGACAATTCAGCTGTGGTTTGTCGCACCCCTGTGGTTATGGCTAATTTCCACCACATATAACAGCACAGTACAGCTCTACTCAACCTGGTCTTACTCGTCTCTACTTGATATAGACTCTGTTTCCATAGCAAGTTTACTCGCCTCCGCCCACACCTGGTCGTCATAGCGACCGCATATCTGTCCTCCGCCCATTGCCGAAGTAGCCTATAACATATAACGTTAAAATTAAATCCATACACGGAACTTTTAAACTGGTTATGAAATACTGGTGCCTCTAAATGGCCTACAGTGTACATGGGCAAATGTGACAATCGGCTAGGAGAATGGATATCACTTTGTTGTTACTCAAACTCACATGGATGCGCTGCGCGGGGGACGGGAGTACGCTACGGGGAGAAGGGAAGCCAGCCCACGCTAAACCCCCGCCTCCGGCCTAGCGGAGCCGACGTAGCACACAACTACAAAGGGCTTCCCGAGGAGCTGACTTTTTCTCTCTCAAAACAATTGAAAACCACCGTCATGTTAAAGCTGAGCAAGGAGTAGGGATAGGGCCGATCCGATCCAATATCGGTATTGGGTGCCGATTTGGCACTAATTCACGGATCGGATCGGAATTAAATTTTTGCAATTCCAGCGCGGGCCGTAATTTGCACATGTATAATAGTATCCTTCTTTGCCTTGTATATTTTCTTAATTTTGTCTGCTTTTTGCAAGGTATATTTAAAAAAAAGAAATCTTTAATTGGCCAAATCTTTGCCTATACTGTATATTCAAGAAAAATATTGGTATCGGCATAATATCGGTATCGGCAGATATCCAAATTCAGGTATCGGAATCGGATTGGAAGTGAAGAAAGTGGATCGGTGCATCCCTAGCAAGGAGATCGATTTTATTTCACCAGAGCCGAAGGCAGCAGCACAAAAGACTGATGGAAATAACAGAAGAGAAGGTAAGCCCCACTAAACTGGTATCCAGCATTGACAGTAGATACAGTAAACACGATTCTGCCTGACCAATCAGTCGTCTGCAGTGTTTTCACGTCACTGTATGGTACCGGGTCCACAGCGCTGGAACCTCAACAAAGCAGGGACCAAAACTAGCATGACTCAACCCCGACTCAACCCGGGCTGTCCACGTTTTTGATCGGTGGAATGAGACAAAAAAGCGAGACGAGTTGGCGGGGCCGCGCTGATACCAGCGGTGGAAATGGGCCATAACATGACGAATGAACCTCTACAAAGCCTCTATAGCAGGGGTGGGCAACAATTATTTGGGGCAGCTGTAGCTCAGGAGGTAGAGCGGGTCGTCCACTAATCGCTTTGGATAAAAGAGGTCGGTGGTTCGATTCCCGGCTCCTCCAGTCTGCATGTCGTAGTGTCCTTGGGCAAGACACTGAACCCCAAATTGCTCCCGTTGGTGTGCCAGCACCCTGCGTGGTAACCTGCCGCCATCGGTGTGTGAATGGGTGAATGTACCTACTGACTGTAAAGCGCTTTGGATAAAAGCACTATATAAATGCAGGCCATTTACCATTTACCATTTCCAGAGGGCCATACTGACTTACATAGTAACCGATATAGGGATACAAATCAAATGGCTGTAGCGGATGAGATTTATTAATATAATGCTGTCTTTTATTGACTTTTTGGCGGTTGTTTTGTTTTCCTGAGGACGTTGGGGGCCGGATTAACATGGTCCAGGGGCCGGGGCCGGCACTGGGGCCGCATTTTGTCCATGTGTGCTCTATAGAGTACTGCAGGAATTACTTATTTTTGTAGGCTTACGCAGAAGTCAAAGCCTCTATAGACCCTTTCTTTTGTTTGCAAACAACGATTACGTATTTTCGTGGGCGGAGCCAAACTGGTTGCAGAAACTGAACCGTACTCACTGTGGGGATGGTCTAGGACTAGGGGTGTCACAATATATCGTCCCACGAAATTTCGCGATAGTAAAACGTCACGATATGTATCGTTGAGATGAAATCTCATATCGCGAATTTTTTTTTTTTTTATAATTTTTTTTTTATAATTTTTTTCAAAAATAGACTAAGAAATGTCTTTGTTTGTTGAAGTTCAATGTGTGGAAAGTAGTTCAGTTGAACAAGTCTCTGAAGAGACACATGAGAAGTTATACAGGAGAGAAACCATTCAATTGAGTTTCTGGCAAAACTGTTTACTTGACAGGAAAAACTGAAGATGCATAAAAAATAGACTAAGAAAAGTCTTGTTGTTTGAGTTTGAAGAAAAACTGAAGATGCATAATGAGAATTTATACTGCTGAGAAACCTTTTAGTTCAAAGTAAATCTAAGTGACGGTGTAACTCATTCTATTTCAAGATAAGCCTTATCTCCAATCTCATGTTTTTTCTAGTTGTTATTGTAATAACAATTTCCCACAACAGCATGTTTTGTATTTGTGCATTTCAAATAAAATACTACTTTTCCAGTCATATATTGTCATTATTCAAGTTTAAAAAAATATTGTTAAAATCGTATCGTATCGTATCGTTATCGTGAACCCAGTATCGTGATACATATCGTATCGTGAACTGAGTGTATCGTGACACCCCTATCTAGGACCCAAATAAATGGCCAAAGAGGCAGTGCCGGACATCGTCATATACCCAGTGGGAAAGCTCAGTGTCTATACGGCGGACCCGCGCACAAGATTTTTTTCCCCTTATTCCGGGAATCTCTACAGCTTGTTTCCTACTTGCAGAGAGTATTGAAGGCAATAGTTGATATGTGTTTGACAACAGCGCTGCCACCATTTTGGCTTGAAAAAAGCCTCAATGGCCAACGGGACAACAGCATAGAACCATGACAGCCAATCAGAGGTGTCTCTTTCAGGCCAAAATGGCGGATTTGCTGTGCGCCGATGTTGCAATGGAACAACCTATTAACTTCTGTTCTTATCAATGTAAGTTTTTTGCAATCACTGACATAACCCCGTGACGACCACTTGAAATTGGTCTATAGCAGGGTTCCCCAAATAGCGGCCCGTGAGCTGTGTGACCCGCGCTGGAATTGCAATTTTTTTTTACAGTGTACCTGAACGCAACATGTAAGATCTGGCTAAAAGTAATCTCATGTGTATAAATTACTGTTTAACACTGAGTAAGTGTCCAATTGTTCATGTTCAAGTCATTCTAATAGCCAACTTCTGTTGTAACATTTCAGTCTGGATTCTGGAATATTTTCAATCATCTTGATGAAATCAGGCTAAATGTAATGTAAGAAATTACTGTTCAACAGTGTGGAAATTCTAATTCGCTGGTAACTTTAAAATCTAGCAGCCATATTGGCAGGTGGTCAAAAAAGTTAATTTAACGCCCTCCAGGTGGTGACATATGTCAGGGATGACTTATTTTTGTAGGCTTACCCAGAAGTCAAAGCCTCTATAGAGTTCTGCAGGGATGACTTATTTTTGTAGGCTTACCCAGAAGTCCTTGCACCTTTGGTTCATGGGGCTTTAACACGTTCACTGCCTTCGACGAGTTAACTCGTCAAAAAAACAACAACGGTTGACTGCCGTCGACGAGTTAACTCGTAAAAAAAAAAAAAAAATTTTGACGGTGGGACGTGGATCAAACCCTTTTACATCTCCTATAAAAATATGGGAGCTATTGAATGTGTATAACCTATTTTACCGACCCACTAAGTGGCGACAGTGCTCTCTAGACTAGAGAAAGCCGAGCAAAAACAGCAGGAAAAAGCGTGAGGAAACCATTCTCATGGCGAAAACGCTTTCGCGCTGGGAGCTGGCGCACAACGGTGGGGGATTCCAAAAATAGAATCTGGGTGCAACACACTTTGAAACACGAAGCAGAAAGCCCAGAATCGCACGCAGCTTCATCCCAGCTCACAACCGAAATCCCAGAAACGAACAAGCCCGATCCAGACTCGCCCGACGAGCGGCCGCCAGCAGCCAGGCAGCACAGACAGGCAGCAGAGACTCGCTTGTGACACACGCTGCAGAGCCACCAGAGACACACCCATGGAGGGAGGAGTTTGAAGGAGAGGGGGGTGGGGGTGCTGTTATGGAGGAAATTACTGTTCAGAACTATTGTTTAGATGTCTGATGTCTCACTGATGCCAAAAATAAATGGTTAAAGTGACTGTTCTGTCTGTTCTATCGAATTTCACAAAAATGCATTTTTCTCAGCTTTCCTTCTCAGACGCTGAAACCATGCTGTATTCAACTGCTAATGCCTACATAACAGAACATGATAAAAAACTAACTCTTTTAGACAGAGAAAGCACATATTCTATTAGTTCTTTTGAGATATTTTGTGTTCACAAAGTCCTAGCAGAAAATAATCCTCGGCTCTTGAAAGATGAGCCAGAATCCTCAAAAAAAACCTTGGCAGAAGCTACCTACTGTATTGGAAAAACTGTTGGCAGTGAATGTGTTAATCATGATTTTTTTATCTGACCCGGATTTATTTTATTTTATATAGACATCATTATTTTGCACCGAGCAGTGGCCTGGAAGCGAGGAATATGGGGCATGTGTAATGTGTATATTTACATCCTGTAAATAGCTTATTTTATGACAAGCAGCGGCTCATATCCTTATTACATCATAGAGACAATGAGAAAATGAACACTGTATTTACCTTGGTGCAGCGTGTTCACCGTGTCTCTGTTTGCTGTCTGTCACATTGGTAGAGATAGAAGCTCCTGTTCCTTAGATGTAATCCTAATGACGTTAGTCCGGCTCAAATAAATATGGGTGGCCATCAAATTCAAATGGATTGTCTATATTTTCCGAATCAGATAAATATTCAGCCATGCGTATGTGTGTTTAGCCTGCCATGTACTGTAATGGCGGCTTGATCCACTGCTCTGAGATCTCAACTGAGTCTGAGCTCCGAGTACCCGGATGTCAGTCCCCGGATGGAAAACAGAGAAATTGATAGCTGGCAGAGGTAAATACAGCAGCTCACATTCATGTCAGTATATAATAAGGATATGACACGTACGAGCAGGAAGCGCAAGTGTCCATGGTTTCCAGACTCATTCCTGCAGTACTTTATAGACAGCCTGCACAGGAACAATACAGTAAGTTCTGTCTCACCGAGTCCCAGAAGAGCCGTCTGTTGAGCTGCAGCTCAAAATCCTCTTTCAAGAAGCTGGCGTCTCCTCCTGTGTATCCAGCCAGCTCCTACAGTGCAAACACACACATCAGTGGTCATGGAAAATAGTTTTCTATTATAACACTGTAAGATTGGGCTGAGCTAGGAAGAACAAATTGAGACTGACGGTCTAAATTTTGTCTAATTAAAAAAAATGCCTTCATTGATAGAGAAAGCAGTGTTTCAGCAGAGGTCTTCATCAAAGTGATACAGCAGATCATCGTCTCTTAGGATCATTTCTCTGTCATGTGACCCAGATGAAGGCTTTCTGCCAAAACACATGGTTTTTCCCAATACAAATAAATACATTGTTTTGGACATCCCCCCCTAGTAGCTGAAATTGTTCTTTCTTCCAAGATTTTTTCAAGTTCAGGACAGGTACATTGTTACTCAAGTTCAAGTCAAGTCAATGTTTATTTATACAGCAATTTCCACAACCACCTTTGACCAAAGTGCTGAACAGGTTACAGATATCAAAATGGACAGACATCAAAGTTGGTAACAAATGCTACAGAGAAGTAGAGAACAATAAACATAATTAAAGCTGCAAGCAGCCTCGACAGGTATTCACAGTACAGCGACCCCCTAGTACAGCGACCGCCCCAGAAAATCACTCAGGAACGGTGCGAGAGGCGTCAACAAGCAATCGGGAGTCAATATGAGTCACTGGTTATGGGTAGAGGCCGTTAATGTGTGATTTGGGGTGTTAGCGGTTAGCTTAGCACAAATTGAAATAGATACTGCGGCTGTAGCTCAGGAGGTAGAGCGGGTCATCCATTAATCGTTTTGGATAAGAGGTCGGTGGTTCGATTCCCGCCTCCTCCAGTCTGCATGTCAAAGTGTCCTTGGGCAAGATACTGAACCCCAAATTGCTCCCGAAGGTGTGCCAGCACACTGCGTGGTAGCCTGCCGCCATCGTTGTATGAATGGGTGAATGTATCTACTGATTGTAAAGCGCTTTGGATAAAAGCGCTATATAAATGCAGGCCATTTACAATTTCTTACCATTTACTGCATGGGTGTGCATTGGGCTATCAACACCAAATCCCTAAGGATGTTAGCACTGATGTGCCCACGGAGTTTCAAGGCCGTAGGCCACTTTGAAGTAGGCTTAATCTGATAGATTGAATTCTGTCAAAAACATATTGGCTAATAACTGCCATTTTTCATCGGATCCTTAAACCAAATGATGACTTTGTTCGGACATGTCCACCGACCATGCATGCCAGATTTGGTGTCATTTGGACTTACGGTTGAGGAGGAGAAGATTTCCAAAGTTTTTTCAAATTTTCAAAGATTGCGGCCAATCTACCTAGACGGACCTCATGGGTCCCAATTGCAAATTTGTTCAGCATCCCAAATGACAGCTACTGTATATACCAAGTGTATAGGTGAAACGGGGTGGCCGGGAGGACCATTTAAGCATTCGCTGTGAATAAAAGAAGAGGGGCACAATTGAACGCTATCGAGAAGAGATGAGTCTTCAGCAGCGACTTAAAAATGTCAGGGGTCTGCACAGTTCTTAGAGGAACAGGTAAACTGTTCCAAAGATTGCGGGCAGCCACTACGAAGGTTTCTGAGCCTAGATCTCGGCGATACAGTGACCGTTTAGTTTTTCTTGTGGGACGCTGGGCAAAGCCACCAGTGTGCACACATTAGGGATGTTAATTTTGAAAATTTTCTAAAATCGATAATCGGTGAAAATTAACAATCAATTTTTTTTTTTTTACAAAATGAATGCCTATGACAGAAAATACGAGAGACAACGTGTTCTCCTCAATGAACTCTTTATTTCAATGTGTCTCCTCTCCAACACTGCTGTCCCCGGCGCATGCCGGTGTGAATTTCCCATGTTTAAAACAGTTTTGTTGGCACAAAGGTGCCGTGCCCAGCCAGAAAACTAGAGACTATATGAAGCTCCACCTCACATTAGTCGGCTGTGCAATGGAGTGGGGCGAGGAGGAACGAATTCCACCCAAACCTAGTCCAAAAAAAAAATTAATAATAATAATAATAATAATAATAATAATAATAATAATAATAATAATAATAATAATAATAATAATAATAATAATAATAATAATTAAAAAATCGATCCAAATGCCACAGGATCGATTCCAATCCTTAACGATCAATTATCGATTTTCGATAATTGATGAACATCCCTAGCACACATACAGGCACACAACACTAACCTGGTTGATCCTCAGTAAGGCACCTCTGCTAGGGAAGATGGCAGAATTCCTCGAATCAATGGACATGGTATGCTGGAAACAAAATCAACGTCAGAACCATTGGACTGGAGCAGAAGAGACAGGAGTACCTACAGAAGAGGACTGAGACTGTACCGAGAGGGCAGATTTCAGAGAGTGTCCGCTCTCTTCTCGCACCGCGAAGGAGGCACTGCGCGCCAAGCAGCCCAGCTCCCTCCACACACCTTCCCACTTCAGCGTGTGGTTGGTCTTCCCCAGGGGGAACTGCAGGTGCAGAGGAAGGTGACCGTTTTAGTTGAAAAAAAAACACAAAAAAGTATGAATTTTCCTGTTAGAATACACCTGGACGTTTATCAAGTTATAGTTTCTCAACAGCAATTAACCAGCTCAGATTTCTTATGCACCTGCTGCGAAATCAAGCGATTCTGACCGTGATTTTTAGTTCAACATGGGTACATCCCATCCAAAAAGCAAAACAAATTCAGAGCATACACGCACACCCCCACAGCGCCTCTTACGTTTAGCTCTGCTGACACTCCTTTGTCCGTCTCTTTCAAGGAGCTCCATGGGAACTGGCCAGTGACTTTGTACATGTTGAGGTTGAGGCTGAAACAGAGGAAAGAAACCACCGTTCACTAAGACCATTAAAATAAGCCACAAAGTGACGTGCTTTCCTCTACAATGAGGTCAGGTGAACTTCTATAGAACCGGGACACTGGGAAGAGGACAACCTCATTATTCTCTTTTCAAACAGGTGAGGGGATACAGAGGTTCTGTGGATCAGGCTGCCCTCCACGGTGGGCACGGTGGTGCAGTGGTAGCACTGTCACCTCACAGCTAGAAGGTCCTGGGTTAGATTCCAACCTGGGACGCTGTGAGCGCTGAAGGAGTGCGTGCCCGTCCGCATGTCCTCGAGTGCCCACCGCCCGGGTGGGGTCATCAAAAGGGCCTTTCTGTTTGGAGTTTGCATGTTCTCCCCATGCCCCCTGGGGGTTTCCTTCATATAGGAACCCCTCAGCAAAAACATGCAATATCCTGGTCGCTGAAGTGGTGCCTCCTCTGGTCGTTCGGGGCGCCTGTTCGGAGGGAGGGGAACTCATTGGAATAGCGTGATCCTCCCACGTTCTATGTCCTACCGGTGAAGCTTCCCTGGTCAGGTGAAAAGAAGCGGCTGGCTACTGCCCATGTCTCGGAGGAAGCGTGGAGCCAGTTCCGGCTCTCCCCAGATCGGCAGAGGGTGGAGCAGCAACCAGGATAAATAAATTAAAATTAGCACTAATGAGGGATAAAAATGGGATAAAAAAAAAAAGTTTTCCCCCTTGGTGCGGTTCGTTTTGGCAGGTGTGAATATGCCAATTGAACTCGGGTGCGCACCAAAAGTGGACCGAGACCTCCTCCGTCCTTGGAGTTGTGGTCTCGGTGCGGCCTCAAACGAACTCTGTACGGTTCGTTTGTACGTGATCCGACCTCGATCCGACCCAAATGAACTCTGTATCGTTAGTTTGTGGTGAGAGCGTGATCTGACCTCGACCCGACCCAACTGCAGGAGGAAGCATTGTCCATTTTTGGATGAAACCAGCTCCTGTAGCCAGCTGCGCTGTGCGTAATGGGAACGAGCATTTTATGGTGGTTCAAACAACATCTTCATTCTTCACATCCTGTTTTGGTGACTATAGAGACACTGCAGAGCGCGTCATCATTCAGAAACCATGCACAAATCGGGGGAAAACACAAACTCCCGTCCAATCCATGTCGAGTGCATGGTCGGGTGTTGTACAAAAAGATTGTATATACGGAAGATGAACACTCCAACTTACTTAATTGACAGCAACATCCACTTTTTTCTTCTCGCCAATTCTCAATGGCTTCCTTGTTTTCCTCAGGAGCACAAAAAAACTAACTGGCGATTTTTTACATTTGTTGTCTGCGCTGCCCACCACACAACAGCTCTATTCACCTTATTCTTTGCCCACACATGGACGCTTCCGCATTACGTCATTTCGTAATAGTATTTATTTCCGTTTTAGTTACAAGTAGGCATTAAGCTTCTGGCATACTCTTCGCGCACGTGCTGGAGGTGGGGCTCCGAGGAGGGCGCGTGCACTCTGCGCGGGCCAAAACAGAACATACTCAGTGCGCAGCTCGCTCCTCCCACCCCCCTCCTCCTGTGGAAGCTCCAGGGGAAAATGGCGGCGATTAGTGCAGGCAGTCTGAATGAAATTGAATGTAACGTTCCCAATTCTATGTATTAAATTCTAAAAAACGACCCTCAACATTTGGGAAGGCTAAGCCACACAACTAGTTTGTTATAATCGAACATCATGCTTCGAAGGCGACTTTACGACGATGAGGACGGTGAGGACTCAATCACAGCAGATATCCACTGATAGCCTACCATGGAGATCTCACACAAGCTTTACCCATAGATGCACTGGTCTTAAAGGGCTCGCACCGCATGAAATACAGTAAAAATGACCGCCAACTAGCGCTGAACCGGAAGAACAAATACATTTGCGTCGAACGCGGAAGAGAGAAAAAGTGGGCGTGGTGAATAAGGTGAATATGACAACTATAACGCCGCACACACTAGGGATGGCGAAAATGATCATCCCCCCCCCCGACCTACAACCGACAGTCGTTAACCGATAATTAACCATTAACCGACAAAATTAAAATGTACCGCCCGAATGCATTGGTGCCACACCATTTCAAGTTTCCCTGTGCGGTGCAGAGCTTGTGTTTCAGCGGATGTATTGACTGTCTTTCACCAGCCTGCAGGCGCACTGACCACGTTAAGGGCGAGATATAGGTGCTATAGGGTAGATATAGGTATAGGAGATATAGGCGAGCAAGGAACCGCGAGACAGACCTCCGCAGATGGCGCGTGAGCTCTGCGGAGGCACCGAGGTATTTATGGTCAGAGCTGCAGCTAACTAGCAGGCAAGTGAACATTGTAGTGTACACTCTGAAACAACCGTATCATCACAAGAAGAGAATCACCAAACTTGTTTTTACTGAATGTAAATAGGCGTTTCAGTTCTCAGCCCTGTGCTGCTTTACCTCTCTCAACCAGCACATTTACTTGAAATGACTAAAAACAGTTAGTTTTACTACTTGGGTCAAGAAATCTGGTCAAAACATGGCTCAGTGGATTTCATTTCTCTCCCTGTCTCTCTTGCAAAGCGCAGTGCGCCCCGGGAGCGCGTGCTGATTGGTGCAGTCAAAACAAAAGCCCCACCTTCCCCCATCACCCTGGGTGACTCCCCAGTCAACACTGTGGAGTCCTTCCGCTTCCTGGGGACCATCATCAGCCAGGACCTAAAATGGGAGCTGAACATCAGAGCTCTCACCAAGAAGGCACAGCAGAGGATGTACTTTGTGCGGCAGCTGAAGAAATTCAAAGTGCACCTCCATCGTTGAGTCCATCCTCACCTCCTCCATCACCGTCTGGTATGCTGCTGCCACTCAAAAAGACATCAACAGACTTCAGCGCATCATCCGCTACGCTGAGAGGATAATCGGATGCAACCTGCCATCCCTCCAGGACCTGCATGCAGCCAGGACACTGAAGCGGTCTCGCAAGATCATGGCTGACCTCTCCCACCCTGGCCACAAACTCTTTAAGACACTCCCCCACAGCAAGAGACTGAGGTCTGCCAAGACCAGAACCACCCGCCACAAGACCAGCTTCTTCCCAACCGCCATCAGCCTCACCAACAAGGCCCGGAAACCCCTTCCGCCAAGGGCCTCACCAACAACCCACACACACACACACACACACACACACACAAACTCACTACCTCCTCCTAAACTCAACTGAACTCCCCCCCATAAAACTGGAACTCATACTGTATCTAATTTAATGCCTGTCTAACTGGGACTGGTAAATTGATGTAAATTCCCTGCACATTAATGCCTATTTAACTTAGCCTGTAAATTTCATGTACATTCAATGTAAACTCTTATCTAACTGACTGTAAATTCATGTAAATCCACTGCCTATTTAAAGTATATTTAACTCAGTCTGTAAATCTCATGTAAATCCAACGTAAATTCATATTTATCATCCACAGAACACTTCACCACTCATGTACATATTGTATATATTGACTCGATTTGACTGCACTTGCAACCTTGCGATTGCCGTCAGTTATCTTCCTACTTCTTATCCCTGTATATTGATGTAACCGCTACGCTGCATAGACACTAAGACAAATTCCTCGTATGTAACTTGCATACTGTGGCAATAAAAGTGATTCTGATTCTGATTCTGATAAAAATCTTCAGGTACGCGCAAGCGGTTGCGGAGGCCTCGCCCCCGATGATGTCATGTTTGCCTCACGCCCGGCTCACTAGAGTAACCATGAACCAGGCCACAGGCGAGATGTCGCCCCTCGTCTGAAACAACCTTACTCTGAAATAAACAGTAGATTGATGCTATTGATTCCAATACATTGAGGGGCCACACGGCAATAACCACACGGCACAATATAAGCAGTTAATCAATGCATACAAATGGATCTAAATCGCTCTGTAAGACGTCTAATGAGCGCATATCATGTCTGTCATTTGGCGATGCAGTAGCTGTGTCACCCTGACAGACAGTCTGTCTCCCATCTGTAAAAAATATAAAATTCCACAATTTATCCACACTGGCATGTGTTGTAATGGTAGAGTAACTTGATACTTTTCAAACGTCAAGAACATTAAAGGTGAAGACACACAATTACCCAGCACGTCCATGAGTTGTATTTAAGAAATAGAATGTATAGCTTGTTTTTCTTTTACCATGCAACAAACCTTGTTTAATTACTGGGGGGGCGGGGGGGTAACTTTTTTAACTGATTAACTAATCGGTCAAAATTAATGTCAGGCATCCGGGTAGTGCAGCGGTAGATTCCCTGCTTACTAACCCGAGGGTCACAGGTTCACAACCGGGAACGATTGCCCACCTCTCCTCTCCCCCGCTGGTCAGCTTTCACATTACAACATTTCTTCTGCGCTCGGAAACGAAACAGCGTCATCAACTATGTTTCCTGTCTATGTGATTCGGAACGGTTGTCTTTCACACTCGCAAGTGTCCCGTGCCCGGGCACGCCAAAGCACTCCCCAGACCACCTTTTCAAGTGGATCCTGTGATGGTTCCCTGTTGCGCGCCCGGGCGCGGAACGGAATGGAACGCAACGTTTATCAAATGTTCCGAAACTGGGGTCAATTTGGGGACAAGTGTGCTCGGGAACGGTACCTGGGCCAGTGTGAAAACACCCTTACTGATATGCAGGGTTTCTGTCCGTACTTGCGTTCAAAGTGTCCGGGCTGCGGCTTGAAGAAGGACAGGCCGTACGAAGTCTCCTTGGTCCCGTAGGAGAACTGGAAGGTGAGCTTCTCAGCACGACCAAACATGTTGGGCAGTTTCACACCCAGCACCTGGCAGACAGAGGGTCGCAGAGAGACGCACACATGCACACGCGCACACACCACACACACACACATACACACACAATACACCTGCCTGTCAGCCTATATGACCGGTCTAATCTGTCTGAAACAGTGTTGCCAACTCTTTTCCAAGGAAAGTAGCTGGCTGCTCAGAAAGTCACTAGATGTCACACGCTAATTTGCATATCAAATGATGCATGCAGTTGTGAGATATTAAGTGCTGACTCCGCCCGCCCGGGCCAAATTCAGGATACGCCGTTATAAATGACAAGCAAACCCACCTGCGCTGTGTGTATATCTGTGTGAAGCACTGACAGGGAGAGAGAGAGAAAACCTGGCAGCAGCCGCACCAATTTATTGCCAAATGCACTGGATTCAACACATTAACGTTGCTTCTCATGGTCAGAAAACGTCGGCAGATTTGTCGCTAGTTGCTTTTGAGAAATAAAGTTGTCAGGGAATCTGAAAAATAGCTAAATATAGCAACTAAGTCGCCAAGTTGGCAACACTGCTCTCAAACAAAACCGCCCTCTTATAGACTGAAATAATAGCTGATATTTATGTCTCAATCAGTCAGGGAAGATGATCTGACAATATCTGAGAGGCACTCTGTCCTGAGCACCTAATAAAGAGGAAAAGGAAAGGTGTGCATTTCAATTTATTTATTTCATGTTAATTCTCTCACCATGCTGCCTTCGTTGTTGCCAACCATAGTGTTGTAGCTTCCTGTCAGCCTCTTAATCTCCGTCACCTCGAAAGTGACATCCAGACCATTGGGCAAAGCGTCTGAACCTGAGGAGAAGGAGCACATCAGGCAAGGCTTGTATTTTAGTTTTTTATGTATTTTTATTTATTTATTTATTTTTTGTTTATTTGGATCAGAGCTGATGCTGATGCTGAGAGAAAAGCTATTCATCCACAATACATTAACATATCAAAAAGCAGCACAGCCAACCAGTTGTATAATGTGAAATTAAAAATGTTTTTTGAGTGCCTTATTAAAACTTTCTTTACAGCCGATTCCATTTCATCTACACTGGTGCTCATCCAAAGCTGCACAAGAGAACAGTGTTGGGGGTAACTCATTACAAGGAGAGCTCCGCACATCTCTTTTTCGGGCAGGTGCGTCGGACAAGAACAGAATTGTCCATCAATTGTAAAAAGGGAGTCCCGCACACCGTCCAAACTTGCAAATAAGAATTTATTCTGTGACGTTTCGTTCACCGACCTTTTTCAATTTTGTTTGAAAAAGGTCGGTGAACGAAACGTCACAGAATAAATCCTTATTTGCAAGTTTGGACGGTGTGCGGGTCTCCCTTTTTACAATTGATGGGTAACTCATTACAAAAGTAACATATTACATGTACTATATTACTTTTAGCAGTAACTGAGTAATATAACTTATTACCAATATGATTTCAGTAATATTATAACAGTTACTCTGTCAAGTAACACAAGTTACAAATTGACTGTCATTTTTTAAAATCTATTCACCTTATGTAGCCACGCCCATTTGACCTGGTTGTGTGGTCGTTCGACGACTTCCGGCAAAAAAAATAAAAAATAAAAATGGCTGGCTGCTCCAATATAATCTAACTCTGAATTAACTAATAATTTAGCCAATTGTGTGTAACATACCAAATAAAAGCAAACGGCAATGTCTAAGAATGCAATGCCATGTAACTGGCTCGTTAAGTCTCGCATTCCAGGGAATTACGTTAACGTCTGCGGGTCTTATAGACGTAAGTGGCTCGAGCTGCGCTCGGAGGACAGAAAACCTTCTGAAGCTTTCTTTGTTGGAGTCCAGGTATGTTTTACAAGAAAGTGCTCGTCATTGTCGACGATAACGTTATCTGACCTGGCTAACAGTGGATACTCCGCTTGCTTGCTGTGTACCGAGCTCAAAGTAGTAGGCTACGTTCTTTGTTTTACACCCTGCGCTGTCCACTACAAAAACGACTCTCTTCTTCATGACGTTCTTTCATATTTGGCGCCGTGACCGCCGGAAGTGTTAATAGGACCCGGAAGAATTTGGCCCACTGTAAGGTCTGAACATAAGGTGAATATATCTATATAAAAGGGAGCAAGTGGGCAATGTTTGTTCTCTGTCTGTTCTGTTTAAATTTTTGTCCCACTGATGATGTCATAGGCATTGTGACATCACTGATGATGTCATCAGTGATGTCATAAGACTGATGATGTCATCAGTGATGTCATAAGAGCAAATTCATAGGCACTGATGTAAACTTAAGGGGCACACACACACACACAAACACCCGCGCGCATGTAAACTCTAAGGATAATTTCGTGTTTTTTTTTCAAACTGGACCCTATTTTCCACACTGTATAAACTCATATCGTGACATATTTTTTCAAATTGGTCAAGTACTCACCGAGATAGCCTTGTTTACAGCTGGAGCAATGTGCTCAAACAGCTACACAGTGTACTGTACAGGGCAAGCTCGCACCGCATCGTCAATACACGTCAATACACAAAATAAAACTGCTTGTTTTGCCGGCTGGGAGGCTCAAACTGTCAATAGTGTCTGGCAACATGGAAATGACTATATATATTTAGCCGATTAATGGATAGTTTCCCATTCAGTCCCTCTGTTTTTGGCAACTTCTCCAGCACAGCACTGTTGAAGAGAGGGGGGAAATCCTCCGTGGTGACACAGCGCGAGCTTCGCTGTCTTTTTGCTGGTTGCACCAACGCTGCATGCCGCCTCGCTCAGCTGGTTCTGCTTGTGGGCTATCGGCATTGCGGGCTGTCGGCACATAGACGGGGCACCCCTGCCGCCTCCTTTCTTTCTCCTCGCCTGCTCGCATAGAGACGACTCCTACATGAATATTATTCTCCGGGGCGTACGAGCAGGCGAGGAGAAAGAGAGGAACAGACAGGGGCAGCTTGCCCTGTGTAGTACACTGTGCAGTTTTTGAGCACATTGCTCCAGCTGTAAACAAGGCTATCGGTGAATACTCGACTAATTTGAAAAAAATATGTCACGATGAGTTTATTAGACACATACAGTGTGGAAAATAGGGTCCAGGTTGAAAAAAAACAAAATTCTCCTTTAAGGGCAATAAAAAAAATAAAAAAAAGTGCAATACACACACACACACACCCGCGCACCAATAGAGCAAGTTATTTTGGTGAAAGTAATGCAAAAGTAGTATAATAAGTAATGAGTTACTCTACACAGACAGTAATATTGTAAAGTAACTTATTACGTTCAAGTGAAAGTAACTAGTAAAATGTAGTATATTACATTTTGAAAGTAACTTGCCAAACACTGTAAGGGAATAGTTACATCAGGACCTGTGTGTTGGTGAGTGTTTTGGACAGAGTACACATCATGTAACCTTGCGAGGCAGCTGGATTTGTGCAAGATCATGAGATCACCATCACACAACAAATCCATCTTTCCACGCTCCAATCTATTGGTTTGAATCTGAACTGACAGTAGTCACACCAATCAGCATGCTGTGAGGCAGTTACGGGCGGACTTTGGTGTGACGCCAGCAAGAGCGAGCCCGTGATAGACAGATGGTTCATCCAATCACCTTCCCAGGTATTTTTCAAAAGTGCCTGCCTTTTAATGGTTTCCAGAGTGACTCGTTCCCAGATGGCTATGTGAAAACAAACCATCTGGCAGCGTCAGGTTATGAATCCTTTACCGTCAGATGTGTCGATGAGCACCTCCACCTCTTTGAAGATTCCCAGGCGGAGCAGCCTCTGTCTGGCAATGTGAGATCTCTTCATGACCTGAAGCCAAGAAATAGAGCTCTTTAGTTGGTAATCCACCTCACAGCCACCAGGCAGACTGGGCTCCTACCACGGTCAGAGCAATTCATGAATGAGACCGAGAGTGCATGGTAAACTCCAATTCAGTTCCTAGAGTGTGAGTGGGAAAGCCTCCTGGCTGTAAAGAAACAGAATGTAAATTGAATTGGAATGACTGGAAACGGAATGAAATTCCATGAAATTCCACTTCTAAAGCCCCCTTTTTAGATTGGTCCAGTAATATCCACAAACTACCATCTTTTTTCTTCAGTCTAAAAGTTACAAAGCCGCTAGTGACAGCCGATAAGACGAACCTCCAAACGACACGGCTATTTATCAGATGAGCTGTGAACGGCGCGGAAGAAAAATAGCACACCAGCTGGAAACGGTATTTTTTAGAAAGTGCCAATGGTGTTTACCACACGCTGTTTATCGGTGCTTAAAAAAAAGAGGGGGGAAGCGTCTAAACGGTCATTTTGATGCAAAAAAACACAGGAGAGTTTGTCTTGACTCACTAAACAATAGATCAAAACATTATGAATAAAATAAAAGACAGTTCAACAAATCAAATAGACTACTTGCACAACTCCACTACTTCCTGAAATGAGTAGGGCAGTTTGGTTTCCTGTCCTACACAATTGGATGAACTGATTAATGTCAGGTGTGCCTGATCACTGTTGGTGTGACTGCAGCAGTCAGGCACACTTGACATTAATCAGTTCATCCAATAGTGTAGGACAGGAAACCAAACTGCCCTACTCATTTCAGGAAGTAGTGAAGTTGTGCAAGTAGTCTATAGAGGGTATGCATGTGATGTCACAGAGGCAGAAGTCACTGTGGGGTCACGCCCACTGAGTCACAGCAAGACTGAGCTTGAATGCAGTAATCAGCCTAGATAACTGACACCTGCTGCTCAGGGAGGAACTTGACACTCAATTTGACACTCGTTCCCGATTGAGGGGGCGTGTTCCAGTGGGTGTGCATACCCTCTATTGTTAAATCATGTCTGGATTATGATTACATGTTCTGCATCAAATAGTAGCTAAAAGGCTCCTTTAACATGTTATGCTAACGCTATGTGTAATCTCAGATATGTGGTAAAAATATGGAATTTCACAGAATTTCAACAAATTTAATTCTAACTTCATTAAATTCCGATTTTGTTTCCTGATTTTTTTCTTCTTCTCCCATTTATTAAATTCAAATTTCTCAGTTGAAATGTAACTGATGAGTTCATTCATGAATTGGCACAGACCTTGATTTCTTAACTGGATTAGAGCTGTCACTTTTTAATCGAAATTCGAATGTAACTTCGAATGTGGGGGAGGGGGGGATCTTGATGATCCAGCAGAGGGCACTCCACTCTAACAGCTTGACCTATCCTGACCACCACATGTCTTGACACAAGTTGTTGTTTGATGAGAGACACAAGACAAAATGGAGGCGGAGGAAGATACAGCCGATGCAGACAACAACAAAGCCAGGAGTGGACAATCACAACACTAGCCTCAACGCGACTCATCAGAGGGAGGGGGAAATTAACCAATTAACTTTGGATATAATCGAACAAGTTGCGGGTCAATTAAAGTTTGTTCGAACTTTATTTTTGGAAAAGGTGACAGCTCTAAACTGGATTTGTTCATTCAGTGTTATTTATACTTCTGGTTAATATAACTGTCCACAAGGCTGAATATTAATCTTCACAATTCACAAATATCGCAGAACATGAAATCCCAGGGTCTGCAATCTCAGTGTGTACAAGTGTTAGTCCCATGTGCATTAGAGTAATATTTAGATGCCATACTTTTCCTAACTAACAATTCCAACACTTTTCACAGCCTGTAAATGATCAGATCACTTTTCTGTACACTTCCAGACTTTCCTGACCTACACAGGCACCCTGTGGTTTACAATACTTGCATCAATGAGGTTTTTGGCATGGAAAACTTCAGAGATCTCATAGCCGAGCAGATCCTCCTTAGTTCGTCCCAGACCCTGGATGTTGACGTGTTGGACTACAACCTGTAAACAAAAACAAAAACCTTGAGACACTGCTCAAAGTTCACGCCACTAAGTTAGTGGCACAAATGTCTGTATATCTTCACATGGCTTTCTGGGCTTTGGATGACCCCGTTCGTGTGGTGTTGCTGGAACAAGAGGGTGTCCTGCAGTTTGGTGGCTCAGCACTGTCGCCTCATAGCAAGAAGGTTAGGGTTTGAATCTCTACCCAGGTCCTTTCTCTGTGGAGTTTGCATGTTCTCCCCGTTGGTGTTGTAGTTTCCTCCCACAGTCTAAAGATATGCTGTTTGTGTAGTATCATAATGTATATAATCTAGTAAAATGTGTAGTATGTATATGATGTATGTAAGCTATGTTGTGTGTAGATATATGATGCAGTATACTGTGAGGATGCTATGTAAAGCCCTTTGAGCTTGTGTGAT
Organism: Poromitra crassiceps; assembly: GCF_964638095.1. Classification (NCBI taxonomy): domain Eukaryota; kingdom Metazoa; phylum Chordata; class Actinopteri; order Beryciformes; family Melamphaidae; genus Poromitra; species Poromitra crassiceps. Next base: position 48,213,686 of record NC_139624.1, read on the forward strand.
AAGGGGCATAAATGAACTGTGCTCCACTCGAGAATTGACTCACATCTTTGTTTTCGAGGATCTCCTGCTTGGTCTCCTGCTCCGGCTCTGGAATCTCAATCATGTCGTCGGGGTTGACCCCTAAGTCGCGGCCATGCATTGGGAGAGGATCCAGACTCTACACACACACACATGGCACAACGTCAACACAATAGACCCTTTTCACGGGGGCATTTTGTGTCAAAAAGGCAGAATAAACACAGGTGCATGCAAAACACTAATGAGGGTTTCCAAATTCCACTCGTGGAAGTTTGAAACCCTCATTAGTGTTTTGCTTGCACCTGTGTTTACCCTGCCTTTTCGACACAAAATGGCCCCTGTGAGATGGGTCTATCACACGGCTTCATCCTGACATGTTAAAAGGTGCAGCTGTCATGGCAGAGTGGGCGGGGCTTGGACTGAGGACACAGGAAGGTCCAGTGACCAGAGAAGTCTGCCACACATCAGGAGATCTGTTGGCTCGGACAGTCCAGCTAAAGCAAGCCAAATGATAACTAAGTGATGAAGTAACAAAATAAAAGCCCTATGTATTACCAAATAACTGCACTAACAAATTAGAATCCAAATCGCACAGTTTTGACATGCACTACTTTCCCCCCACTACTAATTTTTCCTTTCCTGCTTGTCTCTTGTTGCAGTCTGTCTGAGGTGTGTCTGACAGTACATCGAGTACCAACAACGCTACTGCAGTCACACAATAGCCTCACGTTATACAGACCCGACAGGGTCAAGCTACATTTCCACCGACAAGCCCGTTTATCAGGAAGAAGCGTGGTTTACCTTGGCATGGACGGTGCCCATGATGACGCCTCGGTCTTAGAAACCTAATGAATGCCTTTTAACCGCTCTATACAACGCAGAAATTGATAAATGACAACGACTAGCTTCTGCAGGACCAATCCCCCTTCAAGGGAGACGCCATGACAGTTGGAGAGGACTCGTGCTGCGTTCAAGTGTTTCTCCTAAACCCCGACTTCTTCAGTACCTTGTTTCGCACGGGGTTGAACAACATTTGCATTGTAAGAAAGTTATTTATTTAATTCATTTATTAGTTAAAAAAATAAATCTTCTATATTAATTGTGTATTTGATTGCATGACAACTAAAACGTAATCAAAATTAAAAATCAAAACAAAACAACAATTATTTACACAAAATGCCCTAAATACATGCCTTTTACCACCAGTTGTTGAAAGTTTTTGGCTCGTTGTCTATAGACCAAATCACCGTGACGTCACCATGTAAACAAATTTACTTCCGGGTACCACTTGGGAAAGGCGGCAGGTTTAAATGTGCGTGTTGTCATATAAATGCTGTCAAACCCTCTCGTTGTTTTCGGCCGACTACTTTCAATTTAAATGGTTAAACGGTTGGTAAACATGCTTGTCCGACGTATCTAGCCTTTCTTCTGTGTTTGTTTTATGTAGTGTTAGCTAGCTAATAAAGTTTGTTTGTCTGTCAAACTCGCTGTTTTTTTACGTTACAGACAGAGTAACCTCGCGTCACCAGGCTCTTCTCGGCGAGAAAGAGCCTGGTACAGACAGAGCTACTGACGCCAGGTCAATTTAATTTAGCTTCAAGTCTACTCTAGTCTGGTCCAACAGGTAAATTAGCTAGTCTGGTCTCCACTAACGTTAGTGAAAGTGTTGTTATGAATGATATTAAACAACAACACAACACGGACGAACCATTTTTGTCTTCTTTGTCTGTTTTTGTCTTCAACATGTCAGTTTGTGCCGTCCACCGCCATTATAATGTGTGGACCTCAGGGGTACCCGGAAGTAAATGTAAACATCCCGCTGATTTGGTCTATTAAACGTCACATATCGGCCATTCGGATGTCACATTTGGAAAATCCCGATTTTCCCGGGTCCTACTTTGTCGTATTTGAGTTTGTCTCTCCTCTTTACGATATTTTTAACTGGGGATAAAGGCAGCATCCTACCTTCATCTTGCCTTCATTCTGGGAATGGCCAGAGAGGAGCAAGTGTCAATAAAGTGGGCGTGGCCAAAGTCTCCCCTGATGTAACCACGTTGCTGTACTTCTTCCAGCAGATGGCAGTATTCGTGTTCTTTTCGCCAATTTCACCTCAAATCGACAATTTCATTCAATCCACATTCGATTGAACCAAACTCCTTCTGGAAGAGAGAGCTCATAAATATTGCGACCGAGCCATGGCTTCCCGGCCAACTTTGCGCCTGCCGGTAAGTTTATGTTTGATTGCTGTTGCCTATAAAAGTTATTAAAAACGCTATCAATAAACTACACAACACACATAGCCTTATACACAACACACGGCCTTATTAAGTCGACCCTACAGGAAGAACACGAGTGCGGTGCCAGGAGCGATGCGTTTGGCGACGTCCTTTTAACTCGAACTCCGTCTCTACGTCTATCTTGAGAGAGGTAACGCTGTGTATGGATCTAATGTACTTTATTCATTGAGCAGCAGCGGTTCCCAAGCTGTGGTTCGCGGACCTCCAGGGGTCCATGGTCCGGCCAAAATGAGGAACTTGATTTGGTAGCCTAGAAGTTTGCTAACAGTCTCAGATAATGTATGAGGATGAGTGTTTTGATCATGGTTTGCAACAATCTCCCAAATAAAGACAGCTCTAGCCTATATCATTCTATAGCCTATAAAATGATGTAGCTACCTACTCTGGTCTATTTGGGGGGTTATTTGAAAAAAAAAAAAAAAAGGTTTGGGGACACTGATTTGGAGCATTGAGACACCCCCCCCCCCCCCCCCTCTCTCTCTCTCTCTCTCTCTCTCTCTCTCTCTCTCTCTCAATTTCAATTTCAAATAGCTTTATTGGCATGAAAAGACAGTGCTTATATTGCCAAAGCAAATACACATATTAACAGTACAACAATAAGGAAATTATAATAATAAATGAATGTACAGTCGAAGATGTATAATGTACAATGTCTCTCTCTCTCTCTCTCTCT